>NC_138215.1:15425037-15602537 GCF_964194415.1 Vipera berus | reverse complement strand
AACTAGCTCTCAGTCATAAGATTATGCTTCCTCCCCCCCCCCCAACATATCACTTCACGACCCAAACCCAAGTTCACCCAAAGTGGGTCATAAAATATGAAGAGCTAAGGCAAATTGGAGAAGGAGGTGGATTTCTGGATAGGAAGCTGGAGTTTTTTTGCCTAACAAGGAAAAGAACAATTTTGCCTAACAAGGAAAAGAACAAAATTAACAATGTTAATTCTTTTCATTATATTTTCATCGGTTTCTCAGCTCACTAGACGCAAATTGTGTTTGGCTCCTTCAACAGGACCGACAAAATAGGGGGGGGGGGGGAAGAAGAAGCCTGACACCCCCAAATTCATGAATATTCAATTACTTTTATAGGATTCTTTTTTTCCTAATCTGCTAGCTTCTTCATAAGCATTTTTCCCCCAAATGAAGATAAAGCTAATGCGCTTGAGAAAAATGCACATTTGAAATAAGAAACTTTATTTCTGGCATTGCACATTTGGAATATATTTTCCCCAATAGGGACTTTGTTTTGCAAATCTTTGTCAACGATGTTGCAAAATTCAGAAGAGCACAGATTTTGACTGGGGGGGGGAGGTTGGGGTCCTCAGCAGATTCAGCAATTAGTAAACAAAAAAAAAATGGGAGCAGACTGTACGTACCTTGATATGGCGACTTCTAATGGAGGAACTAAAGAGAAAGAAGATTGCCAATTATAATTTCCAGGAAGCCCCTAGTGGACCTGATTATTCACTCAGTGTAGGATAGTATTTGCTGCTGGGAAGGTTTGTCCACCTGTGCTCTAGCAGATAAGGACCACTCTCAGCATTTCATAATGTCAAGAGTGACTTTGGGCTATTACTATTAGACGAAGGTGTCTCTTTCCCAAAATTTCATGCCACCACAAAATTATAGGTCTGGAAGGGACTTTAGTGGTCTTCAAGTCCATCCCTCTGCCCAAGGCAGGAGTCCTTATACCATCCAAGACCAAAGATGATCTTTTCTTGAAAACCTCCAGGGATGCAGCACCACAACTCTGGGAGGAAAGCTGTTCCATTGATTAATTGTTCTCACTGTCAGGAAATCCCTCCTTTCATCCAGGTTGGGTTTCCCTCTGATGAGCTTCCGTCTATTGCTTCTGCTCGCAGGTGCTGTGGAGAATAAATTGAGGTCCTCTCCTCTGTGACAGTCTTGCTAAAAGACCTCTTCTCTTTGTTAAGCTAAACATACGTGGTTCATTGTACTTGTTTAGCTTACAGACCCCTTACTTGTCAAGGTTCCAACTGACAAACTCCATTATGCAAACACCTTCAAGACATTCCAATCTCTTAATGCAAAACTTTATTGAGTACATCACTTCGGCACTTAATGAAAGCAAAACCAGCTCTGGCAAGACCCCTCCCAAACCCATATAGTAAAAGCATTGAATTCTTCCTTCTCCCTCTTGGTTAGGTCACATTGCCCAATCAAGTAGAAAAATATTGTTATGAGAAAGGGTCTCTGGGTCTAGCCAGACACCTGGCATAACGTCCTTGAGTCTCACAGTCTGGCTTCTTAATCTTTGAAGTCTGCATTCCAAACATCTTCCTTCCCCCCAAGTTCGTTGGCAAGCTGAGAAGTAATATTTGTCACAGCAGCAAAACTGTGCTTTGAAGCTTGACATTATCATTTTTGTGGCTCTTCTCTGCACTCTTTCTAGGGCCTCAGAATCTGGTTGACGTCTCTTATTAGCAGATTGGGGGGGAGGAGTGGTGAGATCAGTTGTCTGTAATTCATAGATATTCAAGGTCAATTATTGACAGTATCCAGGTGTATAAATTTCCATTAATAAGAATATTGGGAGTTGAAGTCCACACACCTGGAAACTGCTAACATTGGGGTGTGTGTGTGGGGGGGAAACTGCTCTGTAATGGTTGGAGAGACATTGGCAGAACTGCAGAGGGGAAGATTGCACTGTGGCTGTGTTGTTTGCTCTGAAAAGGTTGTGCACACAGTGCTTTCATTTGCCACCGTTTTCAAACACTCATTTGCGCTCTCACTTTGAAAATTCCAAACCCAAAGGGAAGGAGAACCCATCTTTAAAGCCTTCACAATTTGCAAAAAAATCCAAACCAAACAAAAGCAAGCAAATGTAAGCTTAAGCAGGCCACTGGCACCTGCATCTCCCAGCAAGAAAAAGACAAAATAGGGGATGAATTATGGCTCTCCCGCTCTCATCAAACAAGAAATGTCAAAGAATATGGGTTCATTTACCAGATTTTTCATGTGAGGTGTTTAATGCTTTGGGGTGGCTGTTTTTAATAGCCTCTGGAATCCAATACTGGGAATAAACAAATCAGGGTAAAATGCATTGTTCCATGAATGTGTATCCTGTCTGTCTGCTTCTTTGGAGTTCCTCTCCCAAAATGACACCGAAGGAAAGGACTGCAAGGAAGAAGAAAAAAGACAAGAAAATAGAGAAATGCTTGTAACTAAGCTTGGAGGAAGGCAAGGCGAGTGAAAAAGCCACAGAGAAATGCAACCATAAACTAAAAAGATAGGGCCCATTTCTCCATATTTAAAAGGATGCTATCTCTTGGATCGTGAAATAAAATTGCTATTTGTTCCCAACCTAGGTAAATAGTGAATAAAGTTTAGGACTCTTCTTCCTTGGGTACCAAATATTTTGGGGCAGAAGAGGCTTGGATTCCAACTTTTCAAGCATGGGCTAATGTTCAGGAATGCTCTCCTATCAGATTTTCTGCACTGAGTGGGTTAGAAAAGATCAACCCACCCCCAGGGGCACGAACAGATCCAATCCAATTTTCCAGCCCACAAATTATAGCCCTGAAATTTGTCGGTGATTGCTAAGCCGGCAATTTTCAGGAGAGTTATTTTCTTCAAATGCTTTGGGGTCAACCCAAAGGTTCATTCAGTTGTTCAGCCAGTGGGTCTTACTGCACTCATTTCACTGAACATTTCAGTAAACACATAAGCCCAAAGCCCCATGCTCTGGTTATATCATCATAGCTTCAATCAGACCCTTTTAAATTCTCAGAGGCCCCAAATGCATTTTCCTTCTAAACTCAAGCTTGGTCAAGGATAAGAGGTGGTTTTCCCAGCCTATCTTTTTGAATCATATCGTGTTGAAGTCTGCTACACCATTTCTCAGCTGTAATGTTCTCCTGCAATTGTTGTTGTTAGCTGCGAAGTCGTGTCCGACCCATCGCGACCCTATGGACAACGTTCCTCCAGGCCTTCCTGTCCTCTACCATCTTCTGGAGTCCATTTATGCTCACGCCTACTGCTTCAGTGACCACCTCATTCTCTGTCGTCCCCTTCTTCTATTGCCCTCAATCTTTCCCAGCATTAGGCTCTTCTCCAGAGAGTCCTTCCTTCCCATTAGGTGGCCAAAGTATTTGAGTTTTAGCTTCAGGATCTGGCCTTCTAAAGAGCAGTCAGGATTGATCTCCTCTAGGACTGACCGGTTTGATCGCCTTGCAGTCCAAGGGACTCGCAGGAGTCTTCTCCAGCACCATAGTTCAAAGGCTTCAATTCTTTGGCGCTCAGCCTTTTTTATGGTCCAACTTTCACTGCCATACATTGCAACTGGGAAGACCATAGCCTTGACTATAGGCACTTTTGTTGACAGGGTGATGTCTCTGCTTTTTAGTGTGCTGTCTAGATTTGCCATGGCTTTCCTCCCCAGGAGCAAGCGTCTTTTAATTTCTTGGCTACAGTCTCCATCTGCAGTGATCTTGGAGCCCAGGAAAATAAAATCTGTCACTACCTCCATTTCTTCCCCATCTATTTGCCAGGAATTGAGAGGGCTGGATGCAATACACCTTCCTATTCTGTCTATGGAGATGCTCAGTCATCCAGATCATGGCTTGTCTCAAAGCTGCTTTTTCAAAAGGCAACTGGATTGTGTTCTTTCCCTCGAGGAAGAAGGGGCTTCACTTCTCATCCAAGAAGCTTTTCCAGTTCTGAGGAACTGACAGAACCAATGAAGCTTCTTGGATGAGAAGAGCGAAGCTTCTTCTTCCTCCTCAAAGGAAAAAAAAACACAGTTTGCCTTTTGAAAAAGCAGCTTTGAGACATCTTCCTATTCCATTTTTTAACTTGCGTGTGGTAGGCGGTTTCACTACTATTTTTGAGGTCATTTTGTTTTGAACATGGCCTGTGGGCTTTCCACTTGTTATATATTTTTCCTGCGATGCTAAAATCTCCCGCACTGCTCTCACTTCCCAAGTGGAAATTGACCAGTGGAAGAGAAGACTCCACCCCTGAGATTGAACAGATCCATCAGAAGCCAAGAGTGTTGTGATTCAGGGTCAGCATGTGGGTTCGGCAGTTGGGTCAGACGACTCAGAGGAGGAGGAGGGTGTTGAAGAGCTTGCTGAGGGGGTTGGAGAGCTTGCTGATGAGAGCCCTCAGCCAGGCCCCTCCCACCTGGTCACGACGCAGACCCAGCTGTGTGAGCCTGACAGCGTGGATGAAGATGACCCACAGCTGGCCCTGTTCAAGGACGCCCGACGCAGGAGGCAGTCAATCAGGAGTAAACAGAGGAAGGCAATGGGGCACCTTGGAAGGAGGCAGAGAGAAGCCACGCCCTGAACTGTATAAAAGGGGAATGCGTTGGAGGGCAGGTTTACTGAAGGCAACCGCTTGATTAGTTCCTGTTTCATAGCTCCTGTTTCATGGTTGGTGTCTTGTTTTGCTCTGTTTTATGTTAATAAATTTGGCAGGCTTAATTCCAGCCTCTTGCCGTTTGTAAAGGGGTTGTCCCTGCCTTTTCTGCAGGGCCGGTAGCAGGCTGGTACAGAACACAAGGAGACTGAAGACCAAAGGATGGACATCGATGGAGATTCTCCGTGATCCAGGTCATGGTGGTCCCAAAGGTGCTGTTTTTCAGGCGGCAACGGGACTTTCTTGGTGTTTTTTTTGAAGATGTTTCGCTTCTCACCCAAGAAGCTTCTTCAGCTCTGACTGGAGGGTGGGGAATGGAAGGATTTTTATACTCCTTGCAGACTGCTGGTCATCTGCATTCTTTTAGAGAGTCGTTGAGGCCACTTGGAGGTTTGTCTGTGTCTTCAGGGTCACCTGGGTGGTGCAAATGGGTGTGGAGCCTTCTTGGCTGCAGGATGTTTTCTGCCCTTTTTCCCTTCACTGTTGAAGACAGGCGCAGGCTGTTGAGGATGTGTCTGTGTTGTCTGCATCGCAAACTGAAGCGCAGATGGTTCCTGTAGGCTGCAATGTTTTCTGGAAATCCATTCATGCTCCCTCACCATTCGAAGGGTGTCCATCCCAAAAGTGCACAGTTCAATGTCTGTGGAGATTCTCAGTCATCCATAGACCACTGACTGAGTCATCTCAATCAATGGACGGACAATTGTACAATGAAAGGATGAATATTGTTACCTATGGAAAAAAAATCAGGCTGTTGCTAAAGAGCCCCACGCAGAAAAGTTGGCGTGCATTTTCTCCTCCTGCTTTGTCCTGAATGAAGAAAATTGACTCTGGAAACTCCTCTGAAAATTGAAGCCCCTGCAGTGTTCCAATATGTCAAAAGTCCAATGACAAGATATTTGGAAATAAAGTCGAAGCCAGCCTCATGATAGGGCGGGAAAAACAAAAACATCTTTCAGAGTGGAAAAAAAAAAGATTCTTGGCACAGTTTACCATGATCTGATAACATTGAATCCTCTCTGGTGCTGTCATTTTGGCTTTTGGCTTGCTGCAAAGCCCAGGCAATCCTGCCTCTTTCATCTCTCCACTCTGTAGTTAAGGGAGGCTAAGATTTTGTCACTGCTGAACATCCTAGATCCTTCCCGACCCTAATTCAACCCAAAAGCTTGCTGTTCCAACATTAGCATGCTTGCTTTTAAATCTCCATCCATGCTCAGCCATCTCTGGTAACTCTCGATTAAGTGTCAAGGCAACAACCTGTAAAAGCTAACTGCATGAGGTCACAGTCTATTGCCATTCTTCACTTATCCTCTTGGTGACCCTGGAGGGCCCTGTGGGTTTCTCAGCTTCCAGTTCACCAACCCAATACATTAGGCAGTAATGAGACAAACCAAGACTTAGTTGAAAGAATCCAGATATTGATGGATTCCTGCGGATGCTCAACTTAAAAAAATAATAATCTGTCAGTTTATTTATGGAGTGCAGTTTTCCACTTTGCCTCCTGACGCTCTCCCTATTGTGGAAAATCAAGACAGGAGCTTGAATGGAAATTCCTTTTCTGAATAGATGCCGAAAGTATTCTGTAGATGAAAATTAAGGATGTCTTCAAAAAGAGTCCGGTCTTCTCTTGGAAACACCAACATTAATTTTTACCTCCTGTGAGGACAATTAACCAGTGGAACAGCTTGCCTTCAGAAATCATGGACACTCCATCACTGGAGGTTGTTAAGAAGAGGCTAGACAATTACTTATTTGAAATGGTATAGATTCTCCTGCCTGAGCAGGGGGCTGGACTAGAAGACCTCCAAGGTCCCTTCCAACTCTGGTTCTCTTCTCTTCTCTTCTCTTCTCTTCTCTTCTCTTCTCTTCTCTTCTCTTCTCTTCTCTTCTCTTCTCTTCTCTTCTCTTCTCTTCTCTTCTCTTCTCTTCTCTTCTCTTCTCTTCTCTTCTTTTTATTCAGATCCATCTAAATCTAGCCCTTATTGTATCACTATGTCCTGCATTCACACATTTGTTCTTTTCTGTATTTGGTGAAAAAAAAAGATATATTTGCACATACAGGTAATGTTGGTGAAGGAATGCAAGAACTGTTGGCAGATAAAAGAGACAATAGGTGACATTGCAGCCCCCTGGAAAATTTGGGAATGTGAGTAAGACTCCAAATAACCGTGCCTTGACTCTGTCTGGGATAAAAGTAATGGAGATTCTATTCTTGCACTCTATGACAATAAAGTCGAACTCCAGTACAGGAGGTCCTCGATTTAAGAACCCCATTGAGCCCAATATTCTGCTGCTCGTTGAGACAGTTGTTAAATGTGTTTAGGACCTTTCTTGCCCCGGCTGTTAAGTGAACCACTGGAGTTGTTAAGTAAGTAATATGGCTGTTAAATGAATCTGGCTTCCCCGTCGACTTTGCTTGGCAGACGGTTGCAAAAAGGGGAATCACGTGACCCTGGGACTCTGCGACCCTCATCAATATGAGTCAGTTGCCAAGCATCTGGATTTTGATCAGGTGACCATGAGGACACTGCAAGGGTGAAGACAGTCAAGAGTTCCTTTTTTGCGGCGCCACTGTAACCTTGAACGGTCCCTAAACAAACTGTTGTAAATAGAGAACCAGCTGTAGTCCTCTTTGGCATCTGTTTCTTGACCTGGCCTCTCTCTTAGGGTGGACATGTTGTGGCTTCACATCAAAGCGATGAAGGATGAGAAGGCTTGGTGCTCATAGGACATCGACACACGGTTGCATTGAGGAAAAATAAGCTAGGAAAGAGGACCAAAGCAATGGAAAAATCCTGACCAGGGGTTTTCTCTCATTATCTTGCACATCCCACAATCCCATTTGTATGCATGGGGTTGTATATATTTACATGCATGCACACTCCCCACCCCCTTCTATGCCAAATCCCAGCTAGGGAAGATAATTAGTCTTTCATAAAAGATCTATCTCCAAAGGCCCTTGTTTAATGGAACATGAGTGATTTATCACAGTAATTTTAACTTCTTTGAATGTCGAGAAGTCCCAATATTCTGAACAAAGTCTATTATAATATGCATAAATTATGCACCACAATATCTGCATTCCATGCAGTGGACTTTAATAGCATTTTGTTCCATGTCTTTTTGGGGATGAGTTGATAGGGTTTTTTTTCCTTAAAGGATCTAGTGATAGAATCCTGCACTGATTAGATTTGTTCAACCTATTTAACAGATAGGAAAGTTCACTTCCCAACGAAAGACATTTAAGGGAAGGCAAGAAAGGAAAGGAAAGGATAGCCTCAAACACAATTAGGTGATATGATGGGACAATGAGTTTTGCAAATCCAGCCTTTTGTCTTAGCAAGTTGTATGAGCCGGGCCATCATATTCAGCCATTACATTGGGAGACCAGCATGGTCTGTGAACATAGGAAATATTATCTGTTAAGTTTGAGATTTTCAGGTAATTCTTGACTTACAACTATATATATATTTTTTGCCAAAAACTGGAAGTAATCATAAAAGGCTTTATTTTTCTTTCAATTTTTCTGAATCAATCCCTCTATCACGCCTTTATCATCACCCACAATCTTTATAATTTTGCATTTGTTTTCAATTTACTTCTGGATTATTCCTGTTTTCTGCCAGCCAGTGTGATGTAAATCAAAATCCATCAATTGATTAATGCAATTGGTCAATCAATCAAGAAGTGCAATATGGTCATCTAAACATTGGTAGATTGTAGATGGATTTCATCAGAGGTATCAGTCTATTTTTATGGACCGGTCATTGAGGCAATAAAGATTCCATTCTAGATCACTTTCATAGAGAAGATAGTTCAGTCATTGTTAGGTGGAAGCAAGTGGATCCATGAGAGAAGGGTTCAAGTTGACTACTTTATTTTGTTCTACATATAGTACAGGAATCTGCCCAGACTGCTTACTTTCTCTTGGGAATAAGCAGATAAGGTCTGATGGAACTTAGGGGTAAGTCAAACCTATGCTTCTTGCAGCTGCATAAAGACTCAAAACTAATTCCCCGTTTGATCCCTCGTCCTTGTGTGGTTGTCATTTTCCCAACAATAATTTAATCCACTGCAGAATTCCTCTTCGAAAGGCGACTTAAAGGAGGCTTCCCTGAGAAAGTTCCCTTATCACAACAGAGTTGTAAAGCAGAATAGCAAGCCGCCCATTTTAACTTTGCATTGTCTTTTTTTTTTAATTTAATGGGAGTTATAGAGAAGCAACAAAATGAATACAGATTGTGTCATGCCTTTCCTTACCTCCGAGCAACAATCATAATAATTTTGTAGCTCAAAGTAATTTTCAAGCTTTTCTGCTCAACTTCATCTCCATGACTAATGTTTTAAGGGAATATTTTAGAGACGAACAGAGAAGCATCTCCAATGCGGCGGGGATGAGGATAAGTCAGATGAATTTAGCACACTCCTTCCTTTTCTTTCAGCAGCACACACATTTCGCTATGCACACTGAGGCTCTTAACAATAACAATCACTCTGGGCTGTCATGCGAAAAGAGAGCTATTTTGTAGGCATATGTGGATGGCATCTGTATGCCAAAGGGAGGGTGCTGTCTAAAGTGGGCTACAAATCTAGGTTAGTGGATTAAAGAGAAGTGATCTGGAGGCTTACCAGAACAGAATACAGAATTCCTTAAATGAACTCAAGGGATCATAAACTTCCAAGACAGGCTTTTCAGGATGCATCATAATTATGGATGTCCATTTCTTAGCAGAGGGCAAGGAGGCAATGGAAAGGCCCCCATCTAAATTATGGGCTGATAATTATAAGGCGGGCTGCCATTTTTTCTGTAGTTCAAGACCATCAAATTGTTTGATTTTGCTGTTGGTTTCACCTGTTAACTATGTTTTTTAGGGTGGGTAAACAGTGTTGTAGAAATTTATAAATGGGGTGCTTGTTTTGCAAGGGTGGGGGGTTATTATCTTTGAAATATATTTAGCAGTATTCAACTACTAAGAGGTACCATTTATGTATATGTTTGTTTCGTTTTTCCTTTTTATGCCCTTTTTAATGTAGTCTTGTCTAGTTTCGTTCTGCTTTTGTACTTGCTTTTCTTTCTTTTTTCTTTTTCCTGTTTTGAAGTCTGTATTTTAATCAAATACAGGACAAGACAAGACAATTTTTAAATAAAAAGGACAATCAAAATCAATTAGAACATGATCCCAAGGAGTATTTTAATATTCTGGCTTTCTTTATTCATTCACTTTTATGGGGCCATTGAATCCAAAAGACAAAAGAAAAATAACATTATATTTCTATAGTTTACAGTGGGAAAAACTGTTGTGGGGTGGTGGGTTCAGATGAATCTTTGTCCCTGGGCCTCTCAGATAGCTCTCAGTTTGAGCTCAACACACTTTCTGTTGAGCATGCTCCAGTTAGCTTATTGTTATTATAATTTGTCCCACAGTCATCCAGATGTTTAGAGTGGATTTGGCATTTTTAATCACCCATTGAGTCCTTCCCAAGGAGCTGGGATTGGCAGATGTTGTTTAATGTTAACGCCTGATGATAACCATGATCGTTATTGCTACTTACACACTGCCTACCAGATAGCTTGTAATAAATCCCCTTGTTCCAATTAATGCAACAACAATCTTTTTCTCTTCTTCCCATAGAAATGCAAGATTCCAGTAAACTAATATGTGCCTGGAGCACAGTGGCTCACATTGTTAGGATGCTGAGTTAATAGGCGAGTTCCCCTCATTCACTCCAGCTCCTGCTGACTTAACAGTTTGAAAGTGAGCCCCTGCGACTAGATAAATGGGTACCACTTCAGTGGGCAACTTAACAGGGATATGAAAGGAGCCCCAACGAGGTGTCCCCTGGGCAACGGTGATGTCACTGTCTAATCTTTCAAATCAGAAGTGCCTCAGCGCTTCCGACATGAGAGTGAGCGAGCGACCTAATATGTAATCCAGAAAGCGTTTTTTGTTGCTGCTTTTATTAAATATTAGGGACGCAGAAGCCCTCCCTGATATTTTGCAGAGTATCCAATGGTCTATCCCTAGATTAAAATCTGTTTTCCACCCATTCCACAAGAGAGGATGCTTCCTGAGAAAAGTACAGTCTAAAAATCTGGCATACGGGACAAGACAAAGGGAAAAGAAGAGAATAAGGGCTGAGGAGAACAGGAAGACACAAATGCATTTGAAATTGTTTGTAATTTAATGATAAGCTAGAAATGAATCATCTCAACCTGTAGAGAGTTCAGCCAGCTGCAGATCTTCCGTTCCAAGGCTTGGAAGTCCTCCTTCTCATTGCCTCCCTTAAATAATCAACTTATTGTTTTTGCACTCTGAATATCTGACTTTTGATTCTTTTTCACTGGGGGGGGGGCAAGTTTAGAAGGTCGGTAGATGCCAACAAGAAACGTGTTAGAAATGTTCTGCAGCTAGAAAAAAGAATAATAATGTTAGCAGGACCAAAAAAAAAACCCAGCTAAAAACCTACTGCCTAATAAAGTCTGACTTTAATTAAACTCAGATAATGGGAATGGCAATAAAGTATAAAATCTTTATCTCAAATATGGTGTTTCTGGGGCAAAAAAGGGAGGGAACAATGGGGTCATGAAGCCCACAGTCTCGAGTATTCCTCATCAATTTTGTCTGCAAGCAGTTCACTGAGAGCAGTTTTTAATACCAGAAGGTAGAAGTCTGGCGTTATCAGTGGTCTGACAGCTGAGATATTGATCCAGAGAAAAATACACTAAGTCATTTTCACCATCTGCCACACAGGTGTCATTCACAGGAGGTGCTGTGGAAATCTGGCTAGCAACCTTATGGAAGGCTACCAAGGGTTGAACATAGCTGGGATGGGAATGACTGCAAAATACAAAAGGACCTCAGGAGAAATTTCTCCCAAGGCAACAGATACTATAGTAAAGATTCCCATATTTTTTTCTGTGTATGTCAGAAGGGAAGGAGGAGGAGGAGGAGGAAGACAGGAAGGAAAGAAGACAGGAAGGAAGGGAGGAGGAGGAGGAGGAGGAAGAGAAGAAAGGAAAGGAGGGAGGGAGGGAAGGAAGGAAGGGAGGGAGGGAGGGAGGAGGAGGAGGAGGAGGAGGAGGAGGAGGAGGAGGAAAAGATGGAAGTCATTGGGCCAAATTCTCACAATCTTGTTTTGGGAAAGGAATGCTAAGTAAGCCCCCTTGCCCTCTACAGGAAAAGTTAGGACTCACATCTAACGAATGAATGAAGAAATACATTTTGGAGGGCAGCTGCATTCAGCTCCAGGACCTCCGATTTGATAGTTTTCTGCGCAACCTGCTTTTGTGAGCCTCTCTTTGTTCACAAAGGTGACCTTGAGATTTTTGAATGGCCACAGGGAGCAGCATCCTGCTCCATCTTACTTTTCCATGGGCTGAAACTTTCCTGACTCGATTTCCGAAAGTCCTCTACTTTCTTTTCTGGTTCTCCCCCCACCCCCGCTACAGCTGCTCGGAAGACTCGCCTTTCTTCTGCTTTATGGAATCAGCAATAGAATGGAGAAGGTCTTCATTCTCTACCATCCTTAAATGTGACCTCCCAGACATTGAAACTATCCCTTGTTATCCGGTACAAATGGAAAACGAGGCAAATACAAATCTGAAATAGCTCGATTACAGGAATAGCACTTTCCACGAATAGTGAGAATCAGGTGAGAAATTAGCCAAAGAGCACTTAAGCCTTAGGAAGTTCACAGAGTCCACGCAATGTGGGGTGCTCTGAGTGGTTAACTGGAGAAAGACAGAAGCAGAGCCACGAGCGTTGTCTATGATAGTTCAGGGTTCAAGCACCAGAAAATGTCATGAGCCACCCAAATGTCAAGCCTGGGATTTGAATGCAGGGCCAGGAACAAAAGTCACCAAAGGCGGGAGTTTGAGTGGGCCTGGAGACCGTTCTTATATAACCTCAAGCTGGAATGCTTTGATTAGGGGCATTGCTGTCCTCTTCTCTTAAAAGCAGACATAATCAGTTTTTCTCAGGCCTTCATAGCTCTCATTACGTAATTAGGCTAGGTGCCCTACCAGATGCTGGCCTCCCATTATTATCTGAATTGGATTTTGACTCCACAGACTCATTGTCTCTTGAAGCTGCTGTAGGTACCTGATTGCCTGCTAGTACTTGGGAGGTGGGGGTGGAAATCTGTCTAGTCTGCTTCTTCAGCCTCTGATTAAGGGCAATCAGGAAGACCATAACATAAACTGTATTCACCGGTGATAGCCTGGGAAAAGAACCAGGAGGTATCCACACAGGGACAGCCATTTGATGGATGGAAAGATAATAATAATAATGTTGGAAGGGACCTTGGAGGTCATCTAGTACAACCCCCTGCTCAGGCAGGAAACCCTATACCATTTCAGACAAATGGCTGTCCAGTCTCCTCTTAAAAACTTCCAGTGTTGGAGCATTCACAGCTTCTAAAGGCAGGTTGTTCCACTGGTTAATTGTTCTAACTGTCAGGAAGTTTCTCCTTAGTTCTAGGTTGCTTCTCTCCTTGACTAGTTTCCATCCATTGCTTCTTGTCCTGCCTTCAGGTGCTTTGGAGAATAGCTTGACTCCCTCTTCTTTGGGGCAGCCCCTGAGATATTGGAACACTGCTATCATGTCATCCCTCACCCTTCTCTTCGTTAAACTACACATACCCAATTCCAGCAACCGTTCCCTATATGTTTTAGCCTCCAGTCCCCCAATCATCTTTGTTGCTCTTCTCTGTGCTCTTTATAGAGTCTTGACATCTTTTTTACATCGTGGTGACCAAAACTGGATGCAGTATTCCAGGTGTGGCCTTACCAAGATGATAAGAAACTAGCAAGAGGTGAGTTGTGAAATTGCAGAAGGAAGGAAAGAGAAAGAGAAAGAGAAAGAGAAAGAGAGAGAGAGAGAGAGAGAGAGAGAGAGAGAGAGAGAGAGAGAGAGAGAGAGAGAGAGAGAGTGTTGAGCTGCTGAAACAGATGCAAATTTCAAGATGGATGAAGACCAAGACCAACACAGAGGTATCACTCTAGGGGTGGCAATTCGATGTGCAGGAAGAAGTCTGGGATCAATCTCGAGAGCTGGCAAATAGATCTCTCTGTGTGTTTATTTAAGTTGCTGGGCTTAAACCGCTGGGATGAAGTGTGCTTGTGAGTGCAGGAATTGGATCTAAGGAATCTATGAAGCAATTAATGTAACTATAATGACATATATTTGCAAGACATACATTCTAAGGGCAGCCAAAGCTTAGACCCTGTCTGTCTACATCCTACTCAGAACCAAGTCAAAAAAGCACAAACTCTGTCCCTGTGTGCTTTGGAAGAAAGGAAGAAGGAAATAACATGGATTACCAATCTCTTAAATAAAACACAGGGTCAATAATAGATAAAAAGGAGAATCAGAATCAACACGTAACTCTCCTTTTACACCCTACTGTCTCTTTGTGGTCAGAAGGACAGGAGATACTGATGAATCTCTTGCATTGGATTTGTATTGCACCCCACCTCCCAAATATGTATGTATATGTGTGTGTGTGTGTGTGTGTGTGTGTGTGTGTGTGTGTGTATAAAATGTACAAGCCAAAATGCAAGGTGAGAGGAAACTAGACTGTCAAAAAGACTAGCAATATTTTCCACCTGAGTGCAGTAGTGTTCAATTTCAGCGCATTGGACAATGTGCTGTTGAAGCAGGGCTCCCAAGAAATGTACAACCAATATACTCTAACAATTTGAAGATTCAGACAGAGCAAGAACAGTGCCTTTTGTCCCGAATGTTACTGAACATACCACCACATTAGGTAAGCCGGCAGGCTATAAAACCTTTGCTTTCAACAGCTAAGTAGGAGGTGACCTGGACAGCCTCCTCTTCTGAATGATAGACCATGGTTGTCAGGGAACTTGTTAGCAAAAACCATTTATAACCTTGAGCAAATTGAGATCTACCTTTCACTCCTGTCACTTCCTCTGTCAAGAGCTACATCTATTAGCTATCTCCCATTGCTCAGCTATGGCGAGGAAGAAGAATTCCTTGTGCAGGTCCGGTCACATTCTTTTAAACAAAAGATTCCGGTGTGATACAGTTGTGAGAAAGGCTACTCAGCCGTACAGATATCTGCCAAGGCTAATCCAGCCAAAGGCATATCCTTGTCCCTCAATCTTCTCTTTTTTTCCTTGATGCTTATTTCTCGTTGAGTAACCTTGCTGAGAAAAATAATGAGCGAGCTGGCTCAATTAAAGAAGAAGCTTTTGCTCCACAGCTTCCCAAAAGCTGAAGGTGAACAGAGATACCTGTTGTTGGCAATTGGAAATCAGAAAATCTGACCACGTTTAAGTTTGTGAGGGTTCTGATCACCTTAGAGGTAGATGAAGGTGAAGATAACCTTTGTGTTAATATCGACTCCTGACAACTACATGAGCAAATGCCTGGTGTCTAAGCCACACTTCCAGAAGTGATTTGGCATTGCTTTCTTCTTAGGGTTGAAACAAAGTGACTGGCTCAATATCAACCCCCTACCTTCCATGCCTAAGGTTGTTCTGAAACTAAGTCTTCATATTAGTAGTAGTAGTAGTAGTAATAATAAAGTTGGAAGGGACCTTGGAGGTCATCTTTTCCAACCCTCTGCTCAGGCAGGAAACCCTATACCATTTCAGACTAATGGCTGCCCGGTCTCTTCTTAAAAAGAGACTGGACAGCCATTGGTCTGAAATTGTATAGGGTAGTAGTAGTAGTAGTAGTAGTAGTAGTAGTAGTAGAGTTGGAAGGGACCTTTGAGTAGAGTTGGAAGGGACCTTTGAGGTCTTCTAGTCCAACCCCCTGCTCAGGCAGGAAACCCTATACCAGAGGCTCCCAACCTTTTCTATACCCTGCACCCCTAGAACGCTTCTGATATATTCTCGCACCCCTTACAAAAGTTTGAAATAACGGCAATGAATTATGCATATACACCATAATTTTGAAAGCCCAAGTTTCCCCACCCCTTGGAATATCGTCTTGCACACCCGGTTGGGAAGCCCTGCTCGATACTATCCCAGTTTCCTAGTATTCCCAGTGCAATATTTTAAACCGTAGACCGTTCATTCTAATAGCTTATCCACACCGAAGGAACATGGTGGGCGGGTTGACAGTATTATTATTTTTTTGTTACTCAAAATATTATGGGTTGCACTTTAACAAACACATAGGCAATTCTCTTTTAGAGATTCCTGTTCTTACAGCCTGGAAAGAGCAGACTACTAAAACAGCACCTGCATAGGGCACTCCTGGAGAAGGTTACTCTTTTTTCTTATTGTTGTTGAGTGCCACATGACGAGCGCTTGGGGAAGGAATAAAGATCTACTTTCAATCTCCAGCATCTCCAGGGGAGGTTGAGAAACTGGAAAGAGTGGGTGATAATTGACGAGGGCTAGCTTTCTTCGAGCTAAAGAAATATGGGAGTTGAAATCTCAATATATCTAGCCGGGACAAGACTGGAGGAAGATCGATCCATCGGGAGAGTCAATACATTGATCACTTTCCAGAATGTCAGGCAGATTTCTTTTCTCACCAGGCCAATGACTGACCCGTACACAAAGCTACAACATTACCGAGGCCTGAAATCACTGGCAGTCAATATCATTGTGATGATCTTAAATTCTAACATAAGAGATACAGAGAGAATACAAATACATTCTTCTCTCTGGGTTCACAACTTCATTTCTCTGTTTCTTAGCTTGCATCTGCTTTCTATATTTTTTTTTTCCTGGCAAAATGTCAAATGAAGGATTTCTCCCACTTTTAAATATGTTAGGAGGCATAAAAAAACAACAACCCTACAACGTTCAAACATGGAAAAAAAAGCATCCTTGGCAGCTAAGGAAAGGTAAAGAACACTGTTATTAAATCCAGCGAGTGCTTTTTTTCAGCAGATTGTGTTTTTTCTTCTTCTCTCCATCAAGATATTCACTATTTGCTGATAGCTTATTTAACTCTTTGACATATATAATGATAGTTATGTACATGTTGTTTTAAGGCCACGGGCGGACTCCACGTCTCCGAGGGGATTGTCTAATAATTTGAGTTATATTTCAAGATGAGTTTACACTGGGAAGCTGCTAGTGTCTGAAGGTCCAGAATGGGGGCAGGGAGTACAAGAATATGGGTCAAATGCTCCCAATAGATTTGGGCTCCTTCTTGTTCAATTTTTTAAGGTTAATTCAATTTAGCCACTGGTGTGCTCTTTCTTCCTCTTATTCTCTCATTGGAGCGAGAGGAAATGGCCTTGCAGGACAGGGGGAAGAAGCATTACCAAGACAACGAATAGACAACTGAGGTTTGACCCATTCCAATAAACTACCTTGAGCAAACACCTCAGACAAGCCACTCCTAAGTTCACACAAAGTTCACACAAAGATTTTGCATGATTATAGCTTTACTTTACTTTTATTAAATTTGTATACCGCCCTTCTCCTGAAGGACTCAGGGCGGTTAACAGGGCATATATAAATAACAATACAAAAATTAAAAAGGAATTAAACAAATGCCCAATTAAAATTACAATAACAATAAAAGCAATAAAAGACCCATTAAAAACCCTAACGTTCCCCCATCAGGCCAGACCAGCTAGTTCAAATAAGTGGGTCTTCAGACCGCGCCGGAAGGAGCGAAGGTCCGATGCCATCCGGAGCTCAACTGGCAGTTGGTTCCATAGCGCCGGAGCTGCTACAATAAAAGTAGTCCTGGGTCTATATGACACTGGTGTCATGGTTCCGATAGATAAAACCAATTAAAAGAACTTCAAGGCAAGAGTTTCTTCCTCAAAGAACATTTTATTCAGGAAACAAAGTCTCGGCACTTACATAGTTGAACCCAAGACTGAGATTCCCTCCTCCCAGATACAAAGTAAGAAGTTGCAATTCCCATCCGACAAAACCTGTCATAAATCACATTCCCCAATTAGAGCAAAATGCAGGCTCTTCTCTCCAGCTCCTCAGCCCACCAAAAGCTTATCAGACAACGTCCTTGAGTTCCCACACTTCTACATTGCTATGGCTAGCTAAACCCTCAAGCATTTACCCCATCCCCACTTCTACATCTGAACTCTAAAAGAACAGAAAAAGGCACATTAAAAGCAAAGGTAAAATGACTGCTGAATCTCACTTGTCAGAACATGGACATCCATTGTCGCAGCGTTGACAATTGGTTTCTTAGTCTTGTCTTAGTCTGGGCTGCTGGTTGAAGGGGAGAGATTTAGAATTAGTCAAATCTAAGTTATTTCTGCCTCATGAGACTCCTGTTGCCTTAGGAGAGATCTCCAGAGCTTTACTCCTGAAGGTCCCACATAGCTTGCAAAATGTAGGAAACAAAAGTAACACCAATTTCAGGAAAGTTCCCAGGGAAATCAGAAATCCAGGCAGTTCAAATGGGCATAAAGATTTATTGCAAGCTTAAGCTCACTGCAAAATTCTGAATTATTAACAGTCCAAGCAAATTGGCGGTAGATAAGAGTCAATGGAACTCAAGGTGAGTGGGACTTGAAGGGACGCGAGACTGATGATGCGTTTGACCCCTCGCTCAGACTCAGCCTGGTCACCTCCTACAAAAGTATTATTTAATGCCAGTCTGGAACTAACTAAAGAATCTTGAAAACCGTCATCATACTTTCCCAGATAGAGCTCATTTATTTTATTGTGTTTATTTGTTTCTCACATTCAAACGGATGCCCATCTCACAAAAAGTGACTCTAGGTGGCGCATGATTCAACGAGTTAATTAATGAATTAACGAGTGATGAGTTAATTAAGACAGAGTCACTTTCTCCCAGATCTTACAACACCTGGACTGAATTACCTTTGTGAAGTTTCCCACCACCTCTCTCATCAATTTGCAGAACAATTCTTCTCTGACAAAGAATGGATGGCTGAGATATGAATCAGCCCATAGCAGCACAAATGGCAGGGGACGCAAACTCAGCTGAAGTCCAGACCGTGGGGACAACCCATGTGACTCCTCATAAGTAATGTGCTACATTTGCATAAGGTTGTCTTTATGGATAGCAGCAAGACAAAGATTTATTAGGAGTCCTGTACCTGCATGCCAGGTAGATCAAATACAACAGTTCAGATTTAGAGTTCTAAAAGGCTAGACGTTGGCCCATCTTTCTACTTCCTCTGTCTAACCAATTGGTCACAAATCTGTCATTGTGCTTGATGGTTTGGACTTTGTACAACTTTAATACCCAGTCGCATGGGGTGATCTACAAATATTGCCACCCGTTAAAAATTTGCCTATGGGGTAGAATTTTGACCCAAGAGATACAATTAAAAGATTTCCAAGGCAACAAAAAGGAGATCAAGCTTGTGTAATATTAAGTTACTGCTGTCATTATGCAACTAGCTGGCCTTTAGAGTGGATTCCTTCCTTCCTTCCTTCCTTCCTTCCTTCCTTCCTTCCTTCCTTCCTTCCTTCCTTCCTTCCCTTCCCTTCCTTTCCTATCCCTTCCCTTCCTTTCCCTTCCCTTCCCTTCCCTCCTTCCTTTTAAAATCTGTTGGCACTTTTGCATGCAAGAATATGAGCTGGAAGACCAAAAAGCACACTACCATCCCATATCATTCTGAAATAGAGAGATATCTTAAACTTGAGAGAAGTCCAAGATTTGCAGAAGTTTTAAAAACCATCAAGAAGAGAAATATCAAAGATAATGGGGGTCTGAGCATAACGTATTAGGTACTCATGAGTACAGGAAGCAGAATGCATGAAAAAATGGCTGAAATTCAGAACTTCTGAATTTTTCTGATGATCCTACTTGTCCAATTTGAATCAGACCTAAGTGGTATCCAGATTTTTAAAATGGTAACACTGATTAACTCAATCTTTAGGGCAAAGAAGCAAACAGGGTTTATTGGTAGGGTTAAATACAGGCAACTCCTAGAGGGAAATAAATTCTGATGGTCATCTGAATTTGTGCAACTCAAGCATGGAAACCCAAGTTCAAAATATATGCAGGATACTAAATTGCATAATCCTGGTCCTAAACTCAAAATATGTATCACTATCTAAATGTGCAAATCTGGAGGAGAGGATTTTTACACACTCACTCCTTCCCCTTTGTATTAAGTTATGTCTCTAAAAAAAACAGTACATTTTCTACTTCATTTTATTCTCATTAGCTCCAAATTAGGGCAAGGACCTTGATGCACTGAATATGAGGGTCTGGTTGATGTTGCTAATGAACTCAAGTCTTGAAAATTATAAGGGCTGGGAAGAAGGTTACTGAATAGAGATGAGGCAGCTATCCCAAAGGGACAGACTATTAGTCTCTGAGCAATCTCTACGTAGCCAGAATTATGGATTGACAAGGTTCTGTAATTAGTTCTGACAGTGTGGGATATATATATATATATACATATATGTATGTATATATGTATATATGTGTGTGTATATATATATGTGTGTGTGTGTGTAGATGTAGATGTATGTAGATGTAGATATATAGATATAGACATATAGATATAGACATATAAATATAGAAATAGAGATAGACAGAGATAGATAGATATAGATAGAGAGATAGAGAGATAGATATACTGTAGGTAGATATAGATATATATATATAGAGATAGAGATAAGTATACTTCATTTCTGAGAAGAAAAATGAATGTAAAGCCAAATCAGAATTGCTATTTTTGTTCTCACAGAGTTTTGTTGAAGTTATAATGTGAGAGAGAGATTGTATGTTTTCAATGGCAGTAGGTGATCATTTTCTTTTCCTTTGAATGTCAGTATAAAGTCTGTTTTTTTTTAAAAAAAGTCATTCTGTTGTCAAATGGATTTTTTTTAAATTTTCTGATAGATTGGGCAATGCTTCCTTCAGAGAGAGACAGTGAAAGCAAGAATGGGAGAGAAAGAGAGCGGTGCCACCTTATCTGTGTATCTGATTTTTTTTTCTCCTCTCTTGAGATGGCATTATAGAATGCAAACTAAAAATATTTTCTCTGCTGTTAGTTTTGGCAATGTTGGGCATGAGACTTAGAATATGTTTTCTTTAAAAATAAACCACCTCAGCCCCAGCTCCCCCAATGATATTGTTGCATCACAGCCACACTCCCTAGGCCCCTCTGAACCCCAAAAGTTTCAAAATAATGTATTTAATATCTCACCTGCCTGAACAATCCAGATGGCACACCATGGACACCTCCCTCTGACTAGAGCAATGTTGCTCAACCTTGCAATGAAGGGTGTGTGGGGCTGGGGGGGGGAAGCAACCGGCTCATTTGTTCATACACAACTGTTATGAAGTCAGAATGTTGTGATTTAATTCTCGATGGATTGCACCATTTGAAACTGTAGGTAGGGGTGATGTGTAAAATAGTACTTCCCATCTTTTCTGGCACATCAGAAAAGTAAACTTTTCATTTCCCCCCCCCCCTTCCAGAAGATGCTTTTTGATAAAAGGACAAGCATAAAGGGAAGGAGAAAAAGGGGAGGAGAAGGAATAACAGAGTTGGATGGAATAGAATAGAATAGAATAGAATAGAATAGAATAGAATAGAATAGAATAGAATAGAATAGAATAGAATAGAATAGAATAGAATAGAATAGAATAGAATAGAATAGAATAGAACTGGAAGGGACCTTGGAGGTCTTCTAGTCCAGCCCCCTGCTCAAGCAGGAGAACCTACACGATTTCAGACAAATGGTTGTCCAGTCTTTTCTTAAAAACGTCCAATGTTGGAGCATTCACAACTTCCGGAGGCAGGTTGTTCCGCTGATTAATTGTTCTAACTGTCAGGAAATTTCTCCTTAGTTCTAGGAAGGGATCTTAGAGCTCTTCTAGTCCAACCCCCTGTTCAAGCTGGAAAGCCTATACCATTTCGGACAAATGGCTGTCCAGTCTCTTCTTAAAAACCTCCAGTGTTGGAACACTCACAACTTCTGGAGGCAGGTTTTTCCACTGGTTAATTGTTCTCACTGTCAGGAAATTTCTCCTTAGTTCTAGGTTGCTTCTCTCCTTGATTAGTTTCCATCCATTGTTTCTTGTCCTGCCTTCGGGTGTTTTGGAGAAGAGCTTGACTCCCTTTCTTCTATCTTCAGCACGATGCAGTATATCTCAGTGGATAAATTCAGAATGCTATCAGAATTGCATTCCTTTATTCTCTTCTGCAAGAGGTTTCTGCAAGTGCCTCCTGCATCCCAGAACTATCCCAGTTCATTCCTAAACAGGGAAAGCTTTTGTAGACTAGAAAATGAAAATCCTAGGGGGGAAAAAATCCTAGGAAATCTGCTGCAACAAACTTTTATTTTGGTCTGTGCTTCTTAATCCTCTGTTAGCTTCAGTAAGTTTTTGTCAATGCCAGGCAAGAGAGGGGACCAAAACCTCACCAAGTATATCCTTTTCCAAGTAGCTTTGTCCATTAGAGGCAACACTAGAATGGCTGCAGTTGAGAGAAACCATAATTAAATGTACCTTTTATCAAAGGCTTCAGATTTTCTCGGAAGGCTTTCACGTCTTGAGTAGGTCAAGCTACTTGTTTTGGAAACCCCAGGAGCTTAAGCTGCTTGATGAGTAAAATTGCTTTGAAGTTTCAGTTCTATTTCAGAACTGACAGGGTGTCACTTTTGCAGTGCTGGAGCTTGATATGACCTCAGCAGAGGGAGGAGACTATTTCTGATACTTCTTTCCTTAGACGAATCCTTCTCTGTGGAACATGTCCTTTGAGGCCATCTTCTTTTTCCCACCTCTTTCCCCAACATCTCTCTTTTTTATTTTTTTGGTTTTTGCTCTAAGCCTTGAGCTGCCGTTGTTCTGTACCAGCCTGCTACCGGCCCTGCAGAAAAGGCAGGGACAACCCCTTTTACAAGAAGGCAAGAGGCTGGAATTACGCCTGCCAAATTTATTGATACAAAAACAAATAGAACAAGACACGAACCAAGAAACAGGAGCTTTTCAAGCGGTTGCCTTCAGCAAACCAGCCCTCCCACGCATTCCCCCTTAAATACAGTTCAGGGCGTGGCTTCTCTGCCTCCTTCCGAGGAGCCCCATTGCCTTCCTCTGTTTACTCCTGATTGACTGCCTCCTGCGTCGGGCATCCTTGAACAGGGCCAGCTGTGGGTCATCTTCATCCACGCTGTCAGGCTCACACAGCTGGGTCTGCGTCGTGACCAGATGAGAGGGGCCTGGCTGAGGGCTCTCATCAAGCTGTCCAACCCCCTCAGCAAGCTCTTCAACACCCCCCCTCCTCCTCCTCTGAGTCATCCGACCCAACTGCCGAACCCACAGGCTGACCCTGAATCACAACAGCCGTGCAATTTCATCTTCTTTCTCCTGCATACTAACTTGGTTTGTGCTGATTTCAAATTCAGCCAGGTCAGTTTTCTGACCTAGTTCAAGGTATTGTGTGAAGGTGGGACTGGGAATTTTTTTTTAAAAAAAGGGTGGTTGCTAAAATAGAACTTTCAGCAAACCTAGCCAGCATTTATATTGTATGCAAGACGTGGGAGAATTAACTGGTGTACTAAAATGTAGTTCCAAATTCAGGAATGATGTGGGCATCAAATTGGGCTAAAATAGGGCACTGGTCAGGAGAAGCAAAGTAAAGCAAACAACAACAACAAACTCCTTGTTGTTATTTCAAATATACTGTTGTCTCCTTGCTACTACTGTCCTTATTACCTTATAAAAGAAAGTAAAGGCTTCCCCACCCAGTCATGTCTGATTCTAGAGGGTGGTGCTCATCTCCATTTCTTAGCCAAGGGAACCAGTGTTGTTTGAAGACACTTCCACGATCAAGTAGCCAGCATGACTATACCCAAAGACGAACAGGATGCTGTTACCTTCCCACCAAAATGGTACCTATTTATCTACTTGCATTTGCATGCTTTCAAACTGCTAGGTGGGAAGGAGCTGAGGCAAGGAATGGGAGCTCACCCCATTGTGTGGCACTTGGGTCTTGAACCCGGGCTGTCAGATTTCCAGCTGAGAAGTTCAGCATCTTTGACTGCTGAGCCATTGACAATACCTTATAGTTCTATCCTAATTATTTCACTGATCTCACAAATCACATGAGACAACAACAACAACAACAACAACAACAACAACAACAACAACGATGATGATGATGATGATGATGATGTTGGAAGGGACCTTGGAGGTTATCTAGTCCAACCCCCTGCTCAGGCAGGAAACCCTATACCATTTCAGACAAATGGCTGTCCAGTCTCTTCTTAAAAACTTCCAGTGTTGGAGCATTCACAGCTTCCGGAGGCAGGTTGTTCTAACTGTCAGGAAGTTTCTCCTTAGTTCTAGGTTGCTTCTCTCCTTGACTAGTTTCCATCCATTGCTTCTTGTCCTGCCTTCAGGCGCTTTGGAGAATAGCTTGATTCCCTCTTCTTTGGGGTAACCCCTGAGATACTGGAAGACTGCTATCATGTCCCCCCCCTTGTCTTTTTCTTCGTTAAACTAGACATACCCAATTCCAGCAACCGTTCCTTATATGTTTTAGCCTCCAGTCCTCTGATCATCTTTCTTGGTCTTCTCTGCACTCTTTCTAGAGTCTCAACAACAAATAGAGATGCTGCTCTATTTATTCAAATAGTTTGTTGTTGTACCCAATCAAATGCATATTCTAATTTGCAAAACTGTACATAGAGGGTTTGCACCATGCCCCCCCTTTTTTAGGTTAGTCTCAATGTCTCCAGTACCGTGAATGAACCATCTGTGCTTCCGTGGAATTGTGTGCTGTTCTGCATTTCAAAATTAACTCTTGGGGAAATTTTGAGAGGAGTTTCTCCTCTTGTAACTCCTATTCCTAATCTCATTATGCTGTCCGGAAAATTCTATTGTTCAGTTAGAGAAGAATAACTGTGGCAGGAAAGGTCATAAAATGGGGCAAAACTCATTTAACAAATGTCTCACTTAACAACATAAATTTTGGACTCAGTTGTGGCCTTAGGTCAAGGACTCCCTGGAAACAACTATGACAAAGTTCTACCTAAGAGAAATATTCAGTAAGACTCTATTTTTTTTTACCAACTCGTAGATAATTCATTACGTTAAAATGGCTCAGTGCCATCAGAATAATTTAGGGAAAAATGAGCAGAACAAGGTGTATTTCCCATCCTGAGTTTCTCAGCCATAAAGCAAAAGATGCTGAGTTTACCAAAATTCATTTCTGTTCTCCAGAGATTCTCCCATTTTGATGTTCTGCCACTAAATAATGGAAAATACAAATGATCAGCGACATTTATGTGAACATAATCAATCCTCCTCGTCTCCAGAATTTTTTTCCCCCAAGAACCTATATTTTTTACAGATGTCACACAAAAAAAGCACAAAACCTATCAAACACACCATTATTCCTGTGAGACCTTGAGTTCATTAGTGGAAGCTACCAAGCCTTGCTGAGATGCATCTGATTGTCAAATGGGAAATGAACAGCAGGATGAATTCCCAGCAAAGTAAGTCATTAACATTTGCCATTTGCATCTAGAAAATCTAGTAAATCAAAAATGTAATGACGTAGAGAGACAAAATATCTTTACTAATTGGGATTAATTTGCTGCAGAGGGATGGCCAACCTTTATGGGAGGGCACGAAAGCTACTTGTTAATGTTAGTTTCTAAATTGCACTGGGAAAGAAATAAAAGGTCTGTTTGGAAGGACAAAGAAGATCCATATTGATTGTTATAAACTCCAATTTGTTTTTCATGATTGCAGAGTGGCGATAATGCTGCCGTGTGAGTGACAGTGAGAGGAATACTGCATTCTGACAACCAAGGTGGCTAATGTTATGCAGAGTAAAAATTAGAGTGGATTGTGCAACTAGGCTACTGCAAAAGATTGAATGTTCTGCTTCCCTTGATGGCTGGGAAATTACAGAATATTTGCAACACAAAAACATGATAAAATAATACTAGTTTAAGCTACACTGATTAACAGAAGATAAAGGTTTCCAGTCATATCTGACTCTAGGGGGTGGTGCTCATCTCTGTTTCTTAGCCCAGGGAGATAGCATTATCCAAAGATGCTTCCGTGGTTGTGTAGCCCACATGGCTATAGACTGGGGTGCATGGAATGCGGCTGCCTTCCCACCAAAGTGGTACCTATTTATCTACTTGCATTTTCATACTTTCAAACTGCTAGATGGGCAGGAGCTGGAGCAAGGAACAGGAGCTCACCCCATTGAGCGGCGCTTGGGTCTCGAACCTGGGCTGCCAGCTCTCCAGCTGACAAGCTCAGTGACTTCAACTGTTGAGCCAATCATGCCACAATTAATTAACAGAAGTAACAAATACAACTGTACTGATAAAGGAGAATATTTGTAGCTGCTGAAAATCAGATGAAGATTTCTTCTTCCAATATTATATAGGATAATGCAATCTCCATATCCAAAAAAGCCCATAGTTATTAATATCTTGAGAAATTCCAAATGTTGGGGATACAGCCAGAAAGAATGTATGACTGAGCAACAATTGATCCAGAGTTACGGTAATAGTCCTGTTGAAGAGAGTTCAAAATGTGGCAATAGGGTAAGACCAGACCATATGAGTTAATGTTGCCATTTTTGAGTTGCATTTTCAACATTAGAATGATTGCAGTGAACATTAACATTTGCTTTTAAGCAATTATTGTTGATGCATTTTATTTCATTTTATGTTCACAGCAAATTTCATGTTGTTTGAAGCAACCCCCCCCCCTTTGGTCATTCAGTCTCATTACTCCAAAGTTTATATATGTAACTCACGTTAATTTTATCAACTTTTTGCACTCGTGTCAGAAGCACTGAGGTGCTTCCAGGTTGAAAGGATTAGCCAGGGGCATCACCGTTGCCCTGGGGACAACCAGTTTGGGGGGGGGTCCTTTCATGTCCCTGGTAGGAGCTGGAGAGAAGGATGAGAGCTCAACCCCTCCCCATAGCAGCTCTTGGGTCTCAAACGCGAGCTTGCTAATCTCCTGCCCAATCACTCAAGTCACGGTGCTCCTATTTTATCAAATGAATCTAGTCTATGACTTTTCCCCCCTCTGGGATAAGATCAAAAATCAGGGAATGCTTTTAAAGCATTCCATTCTAGCGTAACTGTTGGAATTAGATTAGTATCCATGTAGAAATCAAGTTGGATACCAATCAGTTTTTTTCAAAATTATCCAAACTTGATTAGATTGTTGTGTAATCTGATAAGGTGTTGCTTCCTACTCTCTACTCTGGAGAAAGGTCTGGTTTTAATGTAGGAGCTTAATGCCATTTAGGACTGCATGCTTAATTCACATTTAGAAATTCCAATCATTTTATTCTAATCTAATGAAATGAAAAGTAGCACTGAATGGAAATACATTGTCCTTTCCTTGACATTTGGGGGCTGGTTTCTCTGCTATTTCTCCAAAACAGACATGTTCTTACATGCAAGTAATTGCTTATTGGCAGTTTATGGTACAGTAACAATGATGGTACTGTCCAATTTACACAGAAAAGCAGGGCAACGGCCTATAAATAATTAAGAGAAAGATAGCTTATTTTTAGCTTTGGGAGATAAGTTCCTATTACCGTTTCTGCAGTGCCCCAAGGCAAGACAATCATTCAAGGTCAATAGGAAGACTGCAAAGAGTTAGACAACCATTACATTTCTGTCTCTGGGCTCAATTTTACCCCAAGGCAAACCAGGATGAATCAAAATCAAAAGATGTTTTTTTCATATGCCAATGCAGAGTGTGATCCCTGGGTCATTTAAAAATAGATGGCAGGGAATGTAATCAAGGCAGTCAAGAGGGCCATACCTTGTCCATAGATCAGAAGACAGTATGTTTCAGGAATATCTACACTGGTGGTCAATGTCACGAACCAAAATGTTGGCATGGAATCCATACTAAGCAAAGATTTTCTTTAAAAAATAAATAAAGTAAAACCCAAATCTGGAATGCTCTCTCTCCACTGATATTTGAGGAACACCTGCAATTATACTTTCTTTGCGCCTACTTTAATGGTATCTGGGAAGGACCTTGGGAGACAGGAGGAAGAGCTGCCAGACAGACAATGGTTTGATGATGAGGATGATTACTTATTTATTAAATTTATTTGCTGCCCATCTCATTTCGAAGTGACTCTGGGTGGCTCGCAGCATAAACAACATTAAAACCATCAAGTATAAAATGACAATACAAACAAAATAAAGTCATTGACACAAGACGGAGAAGGAAGGAGTTGGATGCAGGGGGTGGGAGGGGGTGGGATTAGCTCTTAATTAAACTAATCAAGGAGAGAACCAACCTAGAACCAAGGAGAAATTTCCTGACAGTTAGAACAATTAATCAGTGGAACCACCTGCCTCCAGAAATTGTGGATGCTCCAACGCTAGGTTTTAATACAAGATTGGACACATATTTGTATGAAATTGTATATGGTTTCCTGCTTGAGCAGGGGGTTGTACTAGACCTCCACGGTCCCTTCCAACTCTGTTATTCTGTTGACCACCTCCAGCACGAAGCTCCTCCATTGGGTCCCCAAGTCATCTGTTAGAACCAGGTCTTAAAGCTCTTACAGAAACTCAAAAAAGTTTGGGAGCCCAGCAGAGAAGGCTCTTCTCCTGGACCCCATCAGTTGAAATTCCTTGACTGACAGGATCTGGGCCCAGGTGGGGTAAGCACTGATGAACAAAAGTTGAGTCCCAATGAGGAGGGATGGAGAAAGTATTGTGTAGTGGGTTCTGGGCAGCAGGAAAGACGCCGAGACGATGAGTACAGCATGGCAGATCTTTATTTGGTGTTAGTGACTGTACTGGGGAATAGGGGTTACTTGCCCTCCTTTTATACCTGGCCAGGAGAGCAGCCGGCCAATCGGTTTGAACCTCTGCTTCCCGCCGAAACTGGGTTCCCGCCAAAAGTCCAACGCCCCCTGGTGGTGACTGCTATGAACGTGTGTCTGTGTTCCCTTCACCTGTAAGTATCTCAGCAGGGAGCCACCCTATGTTTCAGGAGAGTAAAAGTGAAGGATTGGAGGGTTACTTTCAGGCTATTACTCCTGACTGGGTTTCTTCTCTAGATTACCTCGCAAGGTCCTTGGCTTATGACCACCACGGAGCCTTAAATTTCCCCCCCCCCCATTTTATGACCTTCCTTGCCACCTTTTTTGAAGTCAATCACTGCAGGTGTTAAGTTAGCTTCTCTTCCTGTTTTGACTCCTATGCCGCTGATGAATCCTTTCGCTCCAAACACGATCAATCATTCCAGGTTTTTTTTGCACTACAGATTAAACACTTCCTTTATGGAGTTTTTTTTTTTAAAAAATAGAAAGACAGCTGGAAAACTCAGATTTTCCAGAAGTAAGATTCACACGCCAAGTCTTTGCATCGCGATCGGAAGAGTCTGTTTTCTACCCTCTTTGTGGAAGTACCCTGCATTGTTAATATAGCTCATTAATGTCAGCTTCCGATAATGGCATACAATTTATTTAAGCACCTCCATTTTCTTTCTCTTTCTCATTTTTTAGGGGTAAGAAAAATGCTACCGTCATTCCTGTTCAGATCTGCCTGTTCTGAAGCACAACAAAGGAGCAACATGGGAGTTAACAAGCGTGAAAATTGTACCATTCAAATCACTATTTTACAATATGTTCTCAAAACACTTCATTTCCCCCCCCCCATTACTCATAAACCCTGGTAATGAATAAATAACATCTTTTGAAACTAAATCCTCTACATGCGAGGTGAAATTTTACCCATTTTGAACAAGCATTTGGTGTAAAGACAATATTGGAAATTATCATTAGTTGTGATTGATGAAAAAGCATCTGTTGCTGATTTTTTTCCCACTTCACAGCCTATAATGAATCATAATTAACACTCATGCATTGCTTTAAGCCAGGGTTTGTTTTCACTATGTTATGTTGAAACAGCCAGATCAGCTTTGTTCATATATAACAGGGATCTTCAAACTTGGCCCTTTTATGACTTGTGGACTTCAACTCCCAGAATTCCTCAGCCACTGCCACTGTGATATAACATTAAAACATGCATAAAATGGTCAGTTAACTTATGCCAACATCATGCACCAAAACAGACAAGGATTAGAAATGGTGAAGTCATTTATTTTGATGGGATTTGAATGCAAATTTATCCAGTTTTGCCTTTCACATTGCTACATAAACCAAGACTTAACTTCCATTTGGAATCTGAAATTTTCTAAACTTTGCACTTAAATTCTATATTTTAAAAAAGTTTTTTTCTCAGGGAAACGTGCACATTGAACTGGATATTTAAATGAAAATAGTCTAGAAAACTGCCCAATGGGTGTACATCATGGTTAGTCAACCTTTTGGCTTGCCAAGTGAAAAGGAAATGTTGAGTGAAAAAGAAATGTCTTGGGCTGCCTATAAAATATGTGCTATAGTTAATGTGTACAAATAACAAGCTTCCTTTATTTTTAATATATTTTATTATCACGTGGGCCGCATGATTAGCTGCCCAGAGCTGCATGCAGCCCAGTGGTGGGATTCAGCCAGTTCGCACCACTTCAGCAGAACTGGTAGCTAATTTTTTGTTGCCCAGGCCCAGAATGGACTTCTGGAAGTGGCATCCACACAGTTATTCACATATTTGAATCCCACCACCGATGCAGCCCATGTGTTGCAGGGTGGACATGCCTGGTATACATGGTGCAGAATTGAAAAAAGAGGCACACGGTTGGAAAAGCATACGTTAAAAATTACACATTTTTAAAACATTGTTAAAGAAAGGGAGCATATTTTACAAAAATAAAAAATGATAAGTATCCTTAAGTGCCTATGTATATGCCTCCTTAAGTAACACCAGCTGCCTGCAATTAGTGCAGGTTCGCATCCCACCAGGCTCAAGGTTGACTCAGCCTTCCATCCTTCAGAGGTAGGTAAAATGAGGACCGAGATTGTTGGGGGCAATAAGCTGACTTTGTAATAATGCCGCTTGGGGTGTGTGTGAAAGCCCTAATAAGCAGGCATATACATAGAATGAAGGCTATTGCTAAGCACGTAAGCCGCCCTGAGTCTTCGGAGAAGGGCGGGATATAAATGGGATTAAAATAAAATAAATAAATAAATCCAACATTGAATGGACACATATTTTTTTCATCCTTCATGCAGATGACGCTGCCTCGCTGGTATAGTAGTAGCATGAAGCATATTCAGAAGGACCCAGAGCTCCTAAGGTTTTTCTGCTTGTGTTCCATCTGCTACCTGCTACACTGAGATTGTGGTTATTGGTCAAGCAAAATGGATTCTCTTTCACAACATTTCATCTCTACCCTTTGCCCAGTCTAACTTTCTTCTCCATTCAATGCAGATCTTAGCCAACATTCTTCATGAACCTTCTCATTTTTTATTTTTTAAATATTTATTGCTACTATGAGTTTTTCTGTAAGCAGATCTACCAATTACCTGATTCTTCATTGGCATCCATGCTCCATCTGTTGGTTTTCTTCTTCTTATCTAGCTCTAGGATATTCAATCCATATCAATGAATAAACTCATTTGTTGAATATTCTGGAGAAAGGAACATACACAGATGTTTACTGATGAAGATGTAGCCTCGATTGAATGCAAACGTCTCCTCAGGTGTTCATAAGGCTTTAATTCTCACAAGTCCATTGTCCTGTTTCTGCTTTTCTGATCTGCCAGCTAGGAGCATCTGCTGATTAAAACCCAGAATTGCAGCCAAAGAAATTACCTCTCCCTGCCAATCCTACCTGTACTTACTATCTGTGATGGCTGTCCACCTAAAATAAGGCCAGCTTTTGATCAGATTGTGAGAGGTTCCATGTATATCAGGGGTCTTCAAACTTGGCCCTTTTATGACTTGTGGACTTCAACTCCCAGAATTCCTCAGCCAGTGTGCCTGTCTGAGGAATTCTGGGAGTTGAAGTCCACAAGTCATAAAAGGGCCAAGTTTGAAGACCTCTGTTGTATATGATAGGAATGATAGATCCACAAATCCTCGTTGTGGGGGAGGAACTCGGAATCCCTTAATATCCAGGGTCACAAGAGGTTGTCTCATTATTCAAAGGCCAAATAAGAATTTTTTTAAAAAAATGCATGAAGTTTCTGATAGGAAGCATCTGATTTATTCATCAATCCCTCCCCCACACACGCAAACACAGAGTCAAACATATTTCTTCTCTTCTTACTGAGATGACGTCTGTCTAATTCCAGGCACTTCTGCTCCTACCTACCTACCACAAATAAAAGATACACCCACAGGTGCCCAAAGGGTGCCCGCCCAGATCTCAGCATTGGCCAAAACACCATGGAATATTTTTGTTTTGAAATGTCAATCAGCATAAAGCATTTGAGCACTATATTAAGCTGGTTTATGACTGTAATAAAGATGGATTTGCTTTGAATACTAGGTTGTTTATACTATGATTCTGATTATTTCACGCCATCCGTGTACAGCTACTCTCCCTTTGAGGCAGGCTTTCTATCAACATTGCATTTTCTTTATTTCCTTTTATTCCAAGCACCAATGAAGAAAGAGTTCAAATTACAGTCATGGCTCTAAAATGGAGCATATTTTCACCTATTGTGGCAAAACATTTCTGGCCATTTTCTCTGCACTTGGAGAGGGACCTGATATTGTTGGCTAGCGTAGATCACTTAGAATATAAATTGCTTTTATAAATAGACTTTTAACATTGCACAATATAAAGAAAACTCTATCCATCATATTCGTTTAAGAGCCACAGATTTTTTAAAAAATCGTCAGTTCATTAAATAAATGTCTAGCATTTCGTAAAGGGCAAAGTCAAAGATTTTTTTTAAAAAAAACAAAGCTTTTTTGTCACAATATCCTTTGTGGCTAGATATAGCCTTCTATTGATATTAGTATTTTCAGAGCTCAGGGGATAACACTGCCTCCTGTCTTCAATCCTAGAGGTTTTTACTTATTGGATTGTCTATCCATTGTTTTTTTCCCTATCCATTGTTATTAAAAAATAATTTCGTTTAATTTATTTTGAGATCTTGAGGTTTTTCGTAACTCCATGTCCTGCAAAATTAAGCAGCCCTTGTACAGTCATCTCTTAGCAGATAACTGGCAGATGTATTGAACTACACTTCTTATACCCTGTCAACATGGCTGTTGTGGAAAGGGATGATGGGAAATGTACTCTATGCCAACTTGGAGAACACTGCAGTAACAGCATATCTAAGTCCAATAAGGGTTTCATAACCATTCATTTCTGCAGAGTTTATGTCATTGATACATTGTTAGGAATTGGGTGTGTCTAGTCTAACGAAGAGAAGGACCAGGGGTGACATGATAACAGTGTTCCAATATCTCAGGGGCTGCCACAAAAAAAAGACAGTCAACCTATTTTCCAAAGTACCTGAAGGCAGGACAAGAAGCAACGGATGGAAACTAGAACTAAGGAGAAATTTCCTAATGGTGAGAGCAATCAATCAATTGAACGGCTTGCCTTCAGCAGTTGTGGGTGCTCCATCACTGGAGGTCTTTAAGAGGAGACTGGACAGCCACTAGTCTGAAATTCTATAGGGTCTTGCTTGAGCATCAGGTTGGACAAGAAGATCTCCGAGGTCCCTTCCATCTCTGTTATTCAATTATTCAGTTATACTTATTCTGTTATGCAGAAGCAATATATCTACAATATGTATTTCAAAGCAATCTTATTTTGGCTGTTTTTAGATTTCAGTGCTGGCCAATATGGGTTGAAATGATGTTGACCGATGATTGCACATGAGCATGCATGAGTATACTCTCTCTCTCTCTCTCTCTCTCTCTCTCTCTCTCTCTCTCTCTCTCTCTCTCTCTCTCTCTCTCTCTCTCTCTCTCTCTCTCTCTCTCTCTCTCTCTCTCTCTCTCTCTCTCTCTCTCTCTCTCTCTCTCTCTCTCTCTCTCTCTCTCTCTCTCTCTCTCTCTCTCTCTCTCTCCAAAATGCTTCCAGCTTTAAGGAAGGTTACACAAAGAGGATGTCAAAAGTAATAGCGAAATTACGATCAAAGCTTTACCAGTGGGAGTAAAAAAAGGAAAAAACAACAACCCCCATATCTGATTATCCATGATTCCAGTTTTATTAGCACGCCTTTATTCAAAGTGTCTTATTAATTTGCCATTTTTATAATTAAGGGTACTGGCAAGACAGGTCATACAATGGGCCAAAACTTGTTTAACAACTGTCTCGCTTAGCAACATAAATTTTGGGCTCAATTGTGGTTGTAAGTCAAGAACTACCTGTTCAAGAGACAACAGGACTTGTTTGATTTTTCCTTGAAGACATTTCACTTCTCATCCAAGAAGCTTCTTCAGTTCGGGCTGAATGGTGGGGAAGGGAAGGATTTATATTCCTTGCAGTCATCCTCCCATTTCCCCACTATTCAGTCCGAACTGAAGACGCTTCTTTGATGAGAAGCGAAATGTCTTCAAGGAAAAACCAAGAAAGTCCAGTTGCCTTTTGAAAAAGCACCTTTGGATTAAATATATTGGCCATCTAGCTCCAGGGGACATATCTGCTGCCACTGTCCAGCCTAAAAATGTTGTTTACTTCCACTGACATTGCCTGAAGTTTTATGCCTTTTTATAAAATCTGGTAGTCTGACAAGGTCTACAAGACCTGTTCTGGTTTTGGGGTATTTGAAGTGAAACTCTTGGCTATCAAATGCTACCTGTACCTACTATAATTCAGCATTGTATATATAAATGGTCTAGTGGACACCAAGTTGGAAACGGCCTATAAACTTACAATATACATATATGCACACATAAACACACACACACACCTCTTGTAGGACCCACATCACTTTTTAATTGCTTTCTTGCTGTAATTTCCTTTGATGTATGCGTTTCTTCATTAGCACCATATCCCAATCTCACTTGCACTTAAGGTGTTGTCTCTTCCCATTTCCTCTCCTAATGAAACTCATGCTGGCACTAAAATTGTGTTATTAAAGATTTAGGTTCTCCAAAGGCTACATCAATTATTGCAAGGCTTTAAAAAATCATTGCTAATGGCTGTCAGGGTGGGGAATTATGGCACCCAGCTGTTGAAGGGAGATTGTAGGCAGGCCATGTGTCCAATCTGCTGTTTGGTTTATTTTGAGAACTAGAGGTTCTACCTACCTATTCCTAAGTGAACTTGGGGATTTAAGAAGGAATCCTGACTTTTGTTGTTGTTCTGTTTAGTGTACAGTCCTAAAGTCCCTGGACAGATATGCTAGGAGATAGATAGGATATGGATAGGATAGGATAGGATAGGATAGGATAGGATAGGATAGGATAGGATAGGATAGGATAGGATAGGATAGGATAGGAACCATGGTGGCACAGTGATCAGATTGACACAGTGATCAGGCAAACTCTGTCCACTGCTAGGAGTTTGATCCTCACCAGCTCAAGATTGACTCAGCCTTCCATCCTTCCGAGGTTGGTAAAATGAGGACCCAGATTTTGGGGGGCAAGTTTCTGACTCTGTAAATTGTCTAAAGACAGGTGTAAAGCACTATGAAGTGGTAAGGTAAGGTAAAGGTAAAGGTTCCTCCGCACTGCGTGCTAGTCGTTTCCAACTCTAGGGGCCGGTGCTCATCTCTGTTTCAAAGCCGAAGAGCCAGCGCTTGTCCGAGGACGTCTCCGTGGTCATGTGGCCGGCATGACTAGATGCCAAAGGCGCACGGAACGCTGTTACGCTGTTATATAAATCTAAATCTTAATGCTATTGCTATAAAACCATTCCCACTACCAGCAGTTTGATCCTGACTGGTTCAAGGTTCACTCCACCTTCCATCCTTCCGAAGTCAGTGAAATGAGGACCCAGATTGTTGGGGACAAATATCCTGACTCTGTAAACCACTTAGAGGGGGCTGTAAAGCAATATGAAGTATATAAGTCTAAGTGCTATTGCTAGCGCTATAGGATAGGACCTGAAAGCAGAACAAGAAGTAAAATGGATGGAAACTAACCAAGGAGAGAACCAGTCTTGAACTAAGGAGAAATTTCCTGACGGTGAAAAGAACTGGACAGTGGAATGACTTGCCTCCAGAAATTATGGGTGCTGCTACGGTCGTAAAAGTGAAAAACGATCGTAAGTCCCTTTTTTCAGCGTCGTTGTAACTTCAAGGGGTCAGTAAATGAACTGTTGTAAGTTGATGACAACCTGTAACATACAATTAAATTAGAAATAGTACATAATATAATAAATAAGATTTGTTACATGTGCATCCCTTTTTGTGCCCTTGTGCTGCACATATAGTGGAACCACTTTCCCCTAACTTACAAATTCTACATGGATATTTATTTGTAGCTGATCTTCTTTCTCAGTTCCTAAAACCATCCTTGCATTATTTTTCTTACATTATTTATTAGATAGCAAAGACAATTTCCATGCCCTTAAATGTTACAAAGTTTTGTTATATGCTCCTTTCGCCGCGAGCTAAAAACATACTTTTTTGAACAAGCTGGCCTGGCCTGATGAGGGGATTGGGGGGGGGGTTTGCTATTGTTATTTTACTAGGTTTTATAGATGTATTTTAGTATGTGGGCATTTATTTAATCTAGTTTTAACTTTTGTAATTTGTATTTTTATTCTTGCCCTGTTCACCGCCCTGAGTCCCTCGGGAGAAGGGCGGTATAGAAATATTATTAAATAAATAAATAAAAATAAACTCTGCCCTGCTCTGAGCTCTACTAACTACTAATGTCCATGCAATGTCTTACTACTTACTGTATGGTGATATTTTGTGTTCTTGGCTTATGACCATAATAAAGGCTATCTATCTATTCTGGCATGAAAATGTCCTCCAGAAACTTAAGATTAATGTAATATAGAGCAAAAAGTTAATGATTCCTTCCTTCCCTGTCTTGACCAGGGCCGTGACCTCAAAGTAGTTCCCTTCCTTTAATTTTGAACAAAGGAATAAAGGAAAGGAACCCCCACCAATTTCAATGATATCACATTAAATTTTATTTGGCCGTAAATTACCAATAGCAACATTGCAGCTCCAGCTGTATGAATTTGCCTGATTCCGTGATCTCAGGTTTTCTAATAAAGTCACAATTAATACTGGTTTAATTTCTCACAACACAAAACACAGCTCGTAACTGTTTACATTCATTTTACAGCCTGTTGATTGACTGAGGCTGAATTAATTGAAGTCATTATGATTAAACAATTTGCAAACTGTGGGGGGGGGAAAAACAAAAACGAAAAAAAAAAACACAAGGAACGAATATCTGAATAAAGAAGAACCACCGTGGTGCAATTTAGTTAAGTTGTGTGAACAGAGCCGTCAAAGTACATTGGAAGCATCGTTCCCCTACTCACTGTAGTACGAAAAGAAATGCAAACAGAAATAGCCATTTTGCATCCTGGATTCTGGATTGCCACTTCAATTTCTCCAGGTCAAAGGCTTTCTTATTAAATTTAATAAATGATGTTGTACATTAGGCTCTAAAACTGACTAGCAATGTTCAAAATAAAGGTGGCTGAAATGGAGAGTTAATCTCTTCGCTGTGAATTGGTCTCTTGTGTCTTCCATTTACGTTTTCACAAAATAGTTCTGAATAAACCTTCAATGCTCACCCCAGTTAATTAGATCAGCAGCGGAAGAGGACAATCCTCTGCCGGTCTCTCATCCATCTGCCTCCAGGACAGACAGACAGACAGACAGACAGACAGACAGACAGGGCAAATAGAGTGAAGAAAAGGATTTTCAATCCTAGTAATACATATAGTGCCTGTTTTTAACTCTGAAAGAGGAGGGCTGGAGAAAGCCTCTTAGAAGGAATCCTCCCTAGTATCTTGAACTGTAAAGGCAAGGGGCGAGGAAGAGGGATGTACGTTCAGACTTGAAAGATACTGTTAATGTAACCCTACAATAAAAATAAAGTTATTACTCCCAGGAGTACTTCTTGTCTGGGCCAGCTTGAAAAACTAACAGTTCCCTGTAACGTTTGCTAGCGTGCAACAAAGGTTAGATATGGGGTAATTTAATTGGCTAAGAAAATCCTCACAAATGAATGCCTCATTTTTTTCAACTACTCTGCACATCCACCATATTTAACAACAACAACAACAACAACAACAATAGAGTTGGAAGGGACCTTGGAGGTCTTCTAGTCCAACCCCTGCTCAGGCAGGAAACCCTATACCATTTCAGACAAATGGCTGTCCAGTCTCTTCTTAAAAACTTCCAACGTTGGAGCATTCACAACTTCCGGAGGAACATTGTTCCACTGATTAATTGTTCTAACTGTCAGGAAATTTCTCCTTAGTTCTAGGTTGCTTCTCTCTTTCGTTAGATTCCATCCATTGCTTCTTGTCCTGCCTTCAGGTGCTTTGGAGAAGAGCTTGACTCCCTTTTCTTTGTCCACCCCCTTAGATATTGGGACACTGCTACCATGTCACCCCTAGTCTTTCTTTTAATTAAACTAGACATCCCCAATTCCAGCAACCATTCTTTATATGTTTTAGCCTCCAGTCCCCTAATCATCTTTGTTGCTCTTCTCTGTACTCTTCCATGGAGAACTATGGATTCTGTCCATAGTTGACTGGGGTTCAGTCACCACAACTGACTATAGAAGAAGAGCTGGACTCAAAATTGCAATGGTCAGTTTAGGGCAATTTAACATTGTCCAACACAGGGTTGGCCTTGTTTGAACCTGGCCAATGTGGTTAGCCAGTTGCAATTTGAGAAAATGTCTGACCATCTCAGATATCTCCATGGACATCTCCTCTGAAGCTCTACTTAAGGAGCACTGTAATTCAGGCTCCAACATGCAGTAACAAGAGCTCTCCACATTGGGCATCAGTTGTACATAGAAAAAAGACTGTTTGTCCAACTGCAGAGAACTATCACTCAGTGGCTTTCAATTAAGGTGATTGCAGGCAAGAAGCAGGATGAAGGGAGCTGTCATTTGTCACCTAATAAATTGTCTTGAAGTCTCCATTAAACTCTGCTGCACACCTCTTGACCCCTGGTTATTAAGACTTACTAAATTTTCAGCACGCCAGTTGCAGAATTATAAGACCCCAGCCAATGTCTTCCTTTGTTCCAGCAGGGTGGGTAATTTAGCTATCTGTAGAAAAGAGTCGGATAATATAACATTTTGATAATAAAGCATTTGACCCTTTTAGCTCCATTTTACTTTAAAACTCCAGTCTGAAATATATAGAGATGCCCATTTTAACAACATGCATTAAATGTGCAAAAGATTAATGTCTTTAATTCTCCTAATTGCTGCTCAAATCAGCGTTTCAATTAGTATATTTTTACTATTAATAAACTGCCAAAACTTACCAAGGTTGTAAGGCAGGGCAGATGAAGTTGCTGCAGAAAACATTTTTCAAGACTGAAAGAGGAAAGTGATGCTAGTTCATGGGATCAGATTATTTTAATCTTAATAATGATGGTGATATTGGCAGGCTGAAAAGAAAACGGCTGGCCTCTAGCATAATTTTGATTTCCAGAAGGCTTTTAAATTTCTAGTGGACGTAATAAACCTCTTGGGAAAACAAACACAGAGGGTGATATCAGATCAGTTAAAACAAAAAATGTGCCCACTTAGTCTAAAAGAAGAGCAAAAAAGAAAACCCAAGACAACAATTTAGCAGAAAGCGGGGTAAACATCACTGGGAAATGAATAATTTGCAACAAACCAGCACAGCAGACATTTTGTGAGAGCATCTATCATAGGTTCTCAACATTCCAGATCTATCCATTAATCCCCAAAGTTGCTTAACTTTCTAGAACTGGTATAGTTTAAAAGTCTGACTCTTTGAGATAGCACCTCTTCCTCTAAAGTAGGGGTCTTCAAACTTGGCCCTTTTATGACTCGTGGCCCGCTGGCTGAGGAATTCTGGGAGTTGAAGTCCACGAGTCATAACAGGGCCAAGTTTGAAGACCCCCTGCTCTAAAGCCTGGTGATGATGATGTTATCCATTCAGTTGTTTCCTGCTTTTTGTGATTCTATGGGCCTGGTCTCTCCACACCTTCCAGTCTTGCGCTAATTCTTTAAGTTGTTCTATGTTCTGGCTGGCTGTCAGCTTTGATGATGACCAGCCATCATGTTCTTTCTTCAGTGAATTCCCCTGCATGACATGGCCAAAGTAAGTGAGACACAGCTTTGTGATTTTTGCCTTCCAGTGACATGTCTGATATTATGTGCTCCAGTACTTGTTGTTAGGTGTCTTTGTTGTCCAAGGAGTGGCAATGATACTGGTAGTCAATAGGGATTCTTCTTCTGAACTATCTATCTATCTATCTATCTATCTATCTATCTATCTATCTATCTATCTATCTATCTATCTATCTATCCATCCATCCATCCATCTATCTATTATCTATCTCCTATCTACCCGTCTGTCTGTCTGTCTCTGTCTGTCTGCCTGCCTGCCTGCCTATCTATCTATCTATCTATCTATCTATCTATCTATCTATCTATCTATCTATCTATCTATCTATCTATCTATCTATCTATCTATCTATCTATCTATCTATCTATCTCACTGTATGCGTGTGTGTAAAATTTGCCCATTCACTCTAGATAGAAATAGGGCCATTTTCTTGTGACCAACGAGTGGGGGTCACATCATAAATCTGTAATGCTTCCTTATAAATCATTCATCAATATGCACCTGTCATTCATGTGTTTCCTTGCTGAGTGCTTTATGAAAGAATATAAAATAAATGCATTTTAATGGATCCTGATAGCAGGAGTGCTTCAGTTTCACGACCAAGAGAAGGGCTGCACTAAACCTGGGTTCCCATCTGCTAATTAAAACACTTGGCCTGCTTCCTCTCTTCACATCCTCTCCACCTGCTAGAGTGATAATTGGCCCCTGGGAAGCTAATAATGAAACAAGAAGATGGAGTATCTATATATGCATGCGTGTATATGTGTCATTGTTAGGGTAGCTGTGTGTCTGACTTTACAGATGGTATTGAGTTGAATGCATTGAAAGATCTCCATAACTTCCATCTTGGGACTGATTTTGAGTATTATGTCTACTTTTGAACCCCAGGTCCAATTTTTAATGGTTTGGTTTCTTGCCTTAGTCTGTTTGTCATAATTTCATTCTAAACGAAGAATTTCAGAAGCTTGAACCTTCTTAATGAAGATGTCACCCAACTATGGACCAAGTTCAGGTTCAGAAGACATCTTACATTTTCTCCATTCAGCAACTAGGATGTAAACGTGGGACTGAGCAGCAGGCTCACAAATCATTTGGGAGAGATGAAGGGTACATCTACTTAAATTCCAACAATTTTGCATACATTAGCACATGCACAGACATATAAATATGCCTCTCTCTCTCTCTCTCTCTTTTCTTTCTTTAGAGCAGACATGTCAAACACAAGGCCCAGGGGCCGGATCCGGCCCGCGAAGTGGTTTCATGCGGCCCGCGAAGCCATCCTGGAAACAGTGAGGGAGCGGCCCCCACTGCCTTGGCTTTGGCCCAGAGACCCTCCTTCTGCCTGAGACCCTCAGATCTGTCCCACTCCTGCCCAGGCCCCCATAGGCACCCTTGATGCGAATGATGTAGAGCTGGCCACGCCCACCCAGTAGGCCATATGCACTCTAGCCACGCCCACCCAGTAGGCCATGCCCACCCTGGCCACACCTAACCGCGATGCTGATGCGGCCCTCAATGAAATTGAGTTTGACACCCCTGCTTTAGAGGGTCAAACATTTCCTCTCTTTTCAGATGTGGGTAATGCATTTGCTTGCCAAACTTGGCAGGGGCTAAAACTTAAAAAGAATGATTCATACACAGAAGAAATCTGAGACCTGTTTCCCCTCCTTCTCAGTTCTTGAATCTTTGCAAAACTGCATTTCTTTTCCTATTTTCAAATTGGAGATAAACTACCTTTGAGTTTGCAGCAGTCCAGAACTCTGTTCCGTGCAGCGCTTCCAGGAATGCCTATAGTTAACGTCACACGGTTACACGCTCATTCCAGGAAGATCTATGGAGTTAGAGCTGCGAACATGGATCTTGAGATGATATTTTAAAAGTGAGAGTAAAAATTCTGCCCTTTGGCTGCCTTTATCAAAGAGATTCCTGTCCCCTTTTGGAAATATCAATCCAGATCTTCCCCTTTCCTGTCTCAATATTTGTTTTCATTTGGTTCAAAGAATGAGTTTGCCAACAACAAATAAAGCTTCATTTAAAATTTCCCTGCTGCTTTTCTGTAGTGGCTCACAGCCAAATGGAAACAACCAGGAATTAAAATTCTGAGCAACTGGGACCGCTAAAAACAGCAGCTGCAGGACAATGTTGAAATAATGAGCAACTCAAGGGTGTATTGCAAACACTGAAGCCAACAAAACTTTTTTTTAACACGATGAAAGGAAACTGGCTGCTGGGCAGTGGTCCAACCTACCTCTTAAGATTGTTGTTGAAGGGAAAAAAAGGAGGGGCAGTTCCTAGAAGGTTGCTGCCTTTGTCAGGATGAATGCAATATCACACAATTGCATCTCGAGCTACACCCTGTTTGGATGTACATGCAATGTCATGGCATCCATACAGGAAAGAGTTTGCAACACAACAATATAGTGCTATTTATTGATTTGTCTGTTTATGTAGAAACAACGATCCAACTGTCAACATCCTGCTTTTTTACTCATGTATTTCTTTAATCCGAATGGAAGTTTGTGCCTTTTAATCAAATCGGTGACCTTAATTTCACACTAATTTATATTTGTACCTTTGGGCTGTTTTATGTGTTGATTGTTGTATTATTAAGGAAATAATAAGTCATTTCTAAAATCACTGAATCTGTCGGGCGTAAAGCAACCCACGTATTACTTGCTGTGTGTTTTAATTAGATGGAAGAGTCTGAAAATAAACATCATTATCAGCTGTAGTGTCCTCTGTCTATACCAGCCTAGATAAGAAGTCCACCCAGTGCTAGCTCTAACTTTATTGGAAGATTATATTAATAGAATCGTGCAAGTCTGAAAGGACAGCTCTCCTCCCTTTACAGTCGATGTAACTAAGGAGGGTCCTTCAGAGATGGTTACCGTATGCCCATTCCCAACTGCCTCTTATCTGAAAGTTGCCCAATTCATGACTCTTCCTTCTGTCTCTCAAGGTCATTCACAGAATAACATAATAACAGAGCTGAAAGGGACCTTGGAGGTCTTCTAATCCAGCCCCCTGCTCAAGCAGGAGATTCTGTCCCATCTCTTTTTAAAAACCTCCAGTGTTGGAGCATCCACAACTTTTGGAGGCAATTCATTCCATCGATTAATTGTTCCAACTGTCAGGAAATATCTTCTTTGTTCTAGTTTCTTGATTAGTTTCCATCCCTTGCTTCTTGTCCTTCAGGTGCTTTGAAGAATAGGTTGACACCCCCCTCTTCTTTGTGACAGCCCCTTAGTTATTAGAACACTGCTATCATGTCATCCCTTGTTTAGGGACTGGGGTAAACATAGAATATAGAACATTGAATGGTAGGGTTCAAAGAGACTCCAGAGATCTCCTATTCCAACTCTCTGCTCAAGACAGGAGACCTTATGCCACCCCAGTCAAAAGGTTCTCCAATCTCTTCTTGAAACCCTCCAATAATGGACCATCGACAACTCAAGGAGGCAAGCTGTTTCATTGACTAATTTTTCTCACTGTCATAAAATGTCTCCTTATTTTTAGGTTGGGCCTCTCTTTAATTATCACATATCTTTAAAATCTGGGTCATCCCTCAAGTCCTTTGAAGCTTTGAGGCTCCACAAATGGAAGGCTGACTTTCATACCTTCAGTAAAAGGTATGACGCTGCCAAGGCTGACAGCCAGGTGTCTACATTAAAAGCACAATGCAGGTGCCTTCCACTTTCATTGCTGAGAAACAAGCAGTAATATGTCTGCCAGCATATTATGATGGGGGAAAGAGGCATGGAATTTAAATCTTAGGATTACTGAATGAGGTAGTTTGGACAGTAGATTTGACAATATCTGATGTAGTTTGATATTAGAACACCTTGCAGCAAAGTTCACAACAAACCATCATGACATCAATATGACAACCCATGCAGGGTAGGGACCTGGGAATAGACAGATGTTGTTTATGGGGATTTTGTCAGTGCTGATGATGATCATGTGGTGCTCCAGTTGTTTTAGGATTGCATTCAAGGCACCTGTTACTGTTGGTACTACCTTTGCTTTCTTTTGCCACAATTGTTCATTTTCTATTTGCAGTTCTTTGTGTTTTGTTATCTTCTCTAGTTTTCCCCCCATCTATTCTATTCACAATAATGTAAAATCACAGCTGCCAGTTCTTAGCTGAAGCTGGCCTTCACAAGCATCAAGTTCTTCCCAAGAACTTAGATTGTTGTAATGTATTTGCCATAGTCTATGTGCGGATCATTGGACCATAAGAAAGGCTAAGCGCCAAAGAATCGAGGCCTTTGAACTATGGTGCTGGAGAAGACTCCTACGAGTCCCTTGGACTGCAAGGTGATCAAACTGGTCAGTCCTAGAGGAGATCAACCCTGACTGCTCTTTAAAAGGCCAGATCCTGAAATTGAAGCTCAAATACTTTGGCCACCTAATGAGAAGGAAGGACTCACTGGAGAAGAGCCTAATGCTGGGAAAGGTTGAGGGCAAGAGAAGAAGGGGACAACAGAGAATGAGGTGGCTGGATGGAGTCACTGAAGCAGTAGGTGTGAGCTTAAATGGATTACAGAAGATGGTAGAGGACAGGAAGGCCTGGAGGAACATTGTCCATGGGGTCACAATGGGTTGGACATGACTTCGCAACTAACAACAACAACATGTGCAGATCAAAGCTGTGTGGCCTTTTGCAACAAATAGAAATGTTCTCAGTGCACAGATTATTATTATTAACAACCTTGCCTGCTAATAAATAAAAGACAATTGTGAATTTACTTGTAAATGTTGACTGCAGTCTGGTTTTGCAGGAGATAATTTTCCATTGGCAATTCAAGTTAGCTCTGCGCAATTTATTATTTGTGGGATATTGAGTACTACAATTAAATGATTTTGTTAAAGATGATCAGTTGTCTTTTGTTGCCAACATCAGTATTTTTAATTTGTTTTTTTTTTTTTTGCTTTGAGTAGGAATTAATAGAATGTCAGATATTTACACTGTAAATATGGGAAGGTGGCAAGGAAGAGAACATCAATTCTTTAATTCTGTGTATTTGGAGCTTGGGGTTTATAACATCCTATTAAAGAGATAAAGTTTGTGGAATGGAAAGTAGCCAATTGAACTGCCACAATGCAATTAATAACCAAGATCAAATGGGGTTATAAAACAACTTCTCTGTGTGATTAACACGCAACCAAGTGGTTGTTGCCCAAATAACTGCTTTTTGTTTAACGGGACTGTGTGTACATGCACAAAAGATTGTGCTTCAGTGTCTTTCATGTTATGTGTTTCCTCTTTTTAAAATTAATGTGACATAAGGCATTCTTTATGCTAATGTTATAGCTCCTTGGTTAGTTTAAAACCATTATCTCCCTTAATGAATAATTCATCTCCCATTGAAAACTTAACTATATCATTTTTGCAGCGTGCAAATGAAATTTTGAAGTGCAATTTGACTTTAAAGGACTTCCATTTGGGGAGAATTCACATAAAACACCCCAAAAACCTCTGCATTGGCATTCTTACCTCTTACTAAAGTGTAATTACTTTATAGGAGGTCGATTAAGGAGGTGTTTCTGCTTTTAATTCTGTTTCGTACATTGAAAGGAGGAGAATTGTCCTGTTAACATTTTTCCTTTTCTTTCCTTTTTAAAATGCTTTCTGCTCCCCTTCATTCCCTTTTTTTTGAGTCAATATATTATCACAATTAAAAGCTTCTCACTGCTGCACGAGTTACCACCTCATTGCTGCATGAAGACGCTTCCTCTGGAGTAGGCCTCAAGCAGTCTGTTTTTAATCCATTTCAGCTTCACTTCCTCAATATTTCTTCCAAAGCCCTTTCTATTTCATTCCTGCATCCCTCTGCAATTTAAAGAAGAAACTATTACGGTACTACTGCTAACCTAAAACTCATAATTTAACCTACTGGCTCTAAAACACAGTGACAGCTGTCCAGCTGAGTAAAGATGATGTTAGAGCATCTATAAATATGCAGAACATTACTCACCAAGGGCCTCTGCAGGGGATGAATGATGTAATGACCCTGTGAAGTAATGTCACAAAATCTATGCTTTTTTTTTTTACACGTGACATGATATTGTACACACACATTTAAGGGCAGAAGCGTTTCCCATGTTTTTCACAAAACATTTTTCACCATTTTGACAAAATGTCCAGCTTGTATGAGAGCTTCCGTTACTCAGGTAAAGATTCATGTTTGCAACGTACTTTCATTGACTACCTTTCTAGAAATGAAATGGAGTGACTAGAGGATTGGAAACGAATGCATATTACAGAAAAAGAAAAGAGATTTGCTCACCCGTAGCCTCTTCCACACCACTGCTCTGAAGACTTGATCTTAATTACTTGGAACATCTTGCGGCTGGAGGTAAGATCTGCCCCCTCCCCCCCTTTTTTTAGCCTTCTGGAATGGCCTTAAAACATAGCTCTGGGGCCTTAATAGAGGGTCTCTCTGCTGGAGGTGGCTGGTGAAGTAATAGAGAAGATCCCACCTCCATACTGTTTGTGCTCTTGGTTTTTAGTCCTTATTTAACTCTTGTAAATTTTGAACATTTTTTAAAAAAATATTTATGTTTTCACTATACTGGCTGCTACCCAAAGTCACTTTGGTTAGTGAGATGTTTGCTTTTGAATAAAAGGGATGTGGTTGTTCAGTGGTTAGATTGCTGAGTCTTAGACCATTAAAGGTCTCTAGCTCAGCAGTTCAAGTCCCGAGCACTATGAGCCAGAGTGAGCTCCCGTCACTTGTCCCAGCTCTTTGCAACCTAGTGTTGTGATTCAAGGTCAGCCTGTGGGTTCGGCAGTTGGGTCGGACGACTCAGAGGAGGAGGGGGGTGTTGAAGAGCTTGCTGATGAGAGCCCTCAGCCAGGCCCCTCCCACCTGGTTATGATGGAGACCCAGCTGTGTGAGCCTGACAGCGTGGATGAAGATGACCCACAGCTGGCCCTGTTCAAGGATGCCCGACGCAGGAGGCAGTCAATCAGGAGTAAACAGAGGAAGGCAATGGGGCACCTTGGAAAGAGGCAGAGAGAAGCCACACCCTGAACTGTATAAATGGGGAATGTGTGGGAGGGCTGGTTTGCTGAAGGCAACCGCTTGAATAGTTCCTGTTTCATAGCTCCTGTTTCATGGTTGGTGTCTTGTTTTGCTCTGTTTTATGTTAATAAATTTGGCAGGCTTAATTCCAGCCTCTTGCCGTTTGTAAAGGGGTTGTCCCTGCCTTTTCTGCAGGGCCGGTAGCAGGCTGGTACAGAACACCTAGCAGTTCGAAAGCATGCAAGCGCAAGGAGATGAACAGGTACTGCATATAAACATGTGGGGAGGTAACAGCGTTCTACGTTTTGCCGCACACTCTGTGCTGTTGTGAACACATGACCATGGAGACATCTCTGGACAACACTGATTCTTTGGCTTAAGAAACAGAGATGAGCACCACCCCTTAAAGTCAGTCATGACCAGTGGGGGTAAAACCTGCAAGGACACCTTTACCTTTTTGAATAAAAAAAATATATGCTTGGGATCAGTACACCAATGAAAATGAAAATAACTATACATTTTCCGCAGGAATAATAATTGGCAATTCCAGCAAAATCAGTAGGCTGTGCTGAGCTATGATTCATATCTATTTATGTTTTTATTTGGCTGATAGATGGATTGATTGATTCAATCACCCCACTTGGCACATAACGTAGGGTGGTGTACATTATCAACAACAGAATAATTTTTTTTTTAAAAAAAACACCACATAAGGAATGAAACGATTAAAAAAATAACCAATCCAAAGTAGCTACCAGGGCAGCAACTTCCCAGTTTTTTCCTTGGCCTAATTGTATTTATTTATTTTGTTTTCTGACATTGCAATACGATCTTCCAGAAAAAGGAACATCTCTGTGTTTGTCTCTTAACCAGCCAGGTTTCTGCAGTAATCAGAGCTAATAGTTAACTTCATACTGGGGATGAGGAGGAGGAAAATCCTTCCCTTAATTCTCTTTCTCTTTTTAATTCAAGGTCTCTGAGTGAAATCAAAGACACCTCCTTCAAAATCTTTTTTCCCCCCCTTGAATAGCAGACAATCCTCATCATATTCCACTCTCTCCTGTAATGAAATTAGCACTGTCATTAAGAGATCTAATCGCCATCATTCTTCTTTTCACCCAGGTAATATTCACGATGAACCTCGCACAATTTGCTATAGAGTTTTGCCACCGTGAAAATCACTTTGGATGAATGGAGGTGGAGAGGGGAGAGGAGCCCTTGAAAATTGCACTGCTTTTTTCTCTCTGTAACAATTTCAAAATATTTTAGGCTTTGAAAGAAAAAGAAGAAAAAAAACCCCTTCAAACGGAACCGCTCGTTGTAAATATTAATCTGATGTATAATGGCGCTTTCAAGATCATCTGCATTCTTTGCTTGTCTTCTAATCTCGAGATTCTTTTCAAGCTGCTTATTTCCCCAAAACTTTTGCTAGAGCCGTGTTGGGATTTTGAGGAAACACTTCAGAATTTGAACCAGTTCTGTCATGCACCTGTTCAGGCTCTCAAGTGTCACTTTATTGTGGTTCCCCATAGGAGTAGTCCTGCATTAGCAACATGAGAGAATGGTCTGAGGCAACGAAAGGAAGAAAGGCTGGAGGGCATGGAACTGGAGAATGTACCAGTGTGTATCGTGTAGCTTGTCTTACATCCATGGGTCAATGAAGAGAAGAGATGTCCAACCATCAGAATACTCAGTGTTGCTTACCTTCTTCAAGTCATGAGAGAAAGTCCCCCCTACAAACCATTTTGCTAATGTCCAAAAATAGAGGTCCCCCTGAAACCTTGGGGAGAGTAATCTTTTATATGTTAAATCTTAGGAGCATAGAGTTGGAAGGGGTCTTTGAGACCAGCGTTTCCCAAATGTCTTCCTTCGTTACTGAAAACCACTTATCAGAAAGTCTTATAAAACTTCAAGGACTGGTTGTGAGTCCCTTCCTTCCTCACTGTGGTAACTTTGAATAGTTGCTGAACGAACGGTCATAACTCAAGGACTATCTGCATTATGAGAACAATATCACCGGGTGATCTTGCAGTGAGTCATGTTGGAGTAGAACATTAGCCGTTGGTGGAGCAGCAGCAGTCAAAAGTTTATTGATGCAACTAGAAGACGTTTCAAAGAAGAACAATACATGCCATCCCAAAGGCAAAAGCTGATCTAAATTGTCAGGGGAAATTGCATCAAAGTCTCATTAAATAAGTTCTGTTGAAGAAGGTGATTGCTTTTAACCAAATGAATACTTGCAGGATACTATCTGAGTCGCTCACCGGGACCAGACATTTAGTCTTCCAAGCTTTTGGAACTCATGCTGAAACCCATCCTCCGGGAACTTCTCTCTTCCCAGAAGGTGGAGACACATTGTAGAGAGACACAATTTCCCTGAGGATGGGCTCCAGCACAAGTCCAAAACCTAAAGAAGACTAAAAAGTCTGCTCCCAGTGACCAACTCAGATTGGATCCTCCAACATTATATTGGCCTTCATTCATGAGATGGGTATCTCTTGTTAATTTCAGTTGCTAGAGGTGCTGCAGAAATTCAGGTTCCAGGTCACAGCACTCCTAAGCTGCAGAGCCGAGGAAAGCCAGTCAGTAGCCTTGGGTGACCATATGGTACAAGGCATTTCACAGTTGACCTTGAGATAGCTAGAGGCAAGGATGGCTGAAAAATGTATCCATATGCTCCTGGTCAGGCCAATAGGGCTGTGGATGATTTGACCATGGCATGGAGGACATCACGATCTGCAGCTGTGACAAATAATGGTTATACGCAACATGGGAAAAATTGGAGAAGGGCTGGGCAGCTTTCCTCCTGGGTAGCCTGCAGCTGTTTTAAGTCACACCACCCATGTAGCTTTCTCAGTGAGACATTAAGGCATCTCGGGGGACCTGATTTACAGCCCTTGGGCAACAATCTAGCTGATCAGTGATGAGCAAGATGGGGTTAAATAAAGTCAGGGAGATGCAGCAGCACTGAAGCAAGGCATTTGATACCTGGAGAGTCTTTTTGAGCTGCCTTTTTTTTTGTTTTCTAAACTGATCCAAGGATTTTGAAGGCCAGCTGAAATTTCATACAACATGCTCATTTATCTGTGAGGTGTGAGCATACAATGGTTCAGCATGCTTGCTCTGTTGCTTTAAAATCCCATTCAATTAGGTCAGGGTGAGCAATGTATCAGTAGCCATGGATTTGGGATGAAGGGGGGAAAATGAGTTGGACATTCACACAAAGTGCCCCAGACTATATCATTGATTGACACAGGTCCATTAGAAAGACCAGGAAATCAACTTTTAATGACCCGGACTATAATAACAGAACTGTATAAGTCTGATTGTGTTAGGCCATCTCCTTTCTGATCCTCCAGTGAATTAGGGAGGATCCACACTGATCCACTTCCAAATGTTACTTTGTTGCCCTGGACTTTAAAATGCTTTATCCCCTTTTGTCTAGGGCAAGGGTAGGCAACCTCGGCTCTTTTATGACTCATGGACTTCAACTCCCAGAATTCCTGAGCCAGCCATGCTGGCTCAGGAATTCTGGCAGTTGAAGTCCATGAGTCATAAAAGAGCCGAGGTTGCCTACCCCTAGTCTAGGGCAATGGAGCTTGCATACCTCTGTCACAGTCATGTTGCTTACTCAACACATAGAGTGGGTTGGCTTAGGATTTTTTTTGACCCCTGAGTGTTGAAGACAGTTTGGTTCACACGATAGCTTTTGCAGCATGTGAATTTCTTTTCTTGAGATGGTAGGATGTTCTTAGCTGGAGTGGTCACAGGAGTATCTTAGAACCCGGTCTGCATCCCCTTTGAGTCTGACCATTATAGTTGCTGAATCAACATTCCTTTTTGGAATCACAAATAGTTCTAGATACTTGGAAAGACAGGATGATGCTCCCCATTGGACGATGATGTTGATGACATTATACATTCAGCTGAGTTTGACTTTGGGCAATTCTATGGGCCAGGTTTCTCCATGTCTTCCGATCTTGCACTATTTCTTTGAATTTTTCTATGCTCACTTCCCATTTAGAAAACCCTTCTTGGCTCAAACCACAGGCCGTCAAGCCTAGCATTTTGTCCCCTTCTGTGGCCAGCTGGATACATTTGAAATGTTCACAAACGCTCACAGCAAAGCTGGACTGAGAAGAAATAATCCTCTTTTGCTTTCACTTCCCATCAACAAGTATGGAGGGCCTGCTGCTTGTGACTCAAGAGGCAATCGCCGAGCTATATTTCAAAAATTAACAAAAGACTGTTGTTTTCCATCATAGCAGCAGGCCAGCAGCTAGTTTAATAGGTGCAAGGCAGGATAGACACAAACTCCGTCTTCTGAGTTCTTGCAATTGCTTTCCCATCTGTCCTTCTAGCAATTGCTTGCTACCCTATCAAACATTATTTACCTGGCCACGCAATTTCCCACTTTCCCACCCAACATGGTGCATAAGGCAGTGAACACTCAATTTTTTTAAAAAAAATCGTGAGAATAATAAACATAAGGAAAACAAGTCAGCGATCAGTGCACGGGATCAACCCAGTGCTGTACAAATGGCGTCAAGGATTGGATTGACATACAGGCACCCTGATGGCCTGAAAAAATTCATGGATCCAGCCAACATATGAAGCAGTGTCGCCCAAATTTTGTTTTTCTAGTGTAGGTCAACAGCAGTCAGAATAACAGAATAACAGAGTTGGAAGGGACCTTGGAGGTCTTCTAGTCCAACCCACTGCTCAAGCAGGAAACCCTATACCATTTCAGACAAATAGCCTTGGTGGAGCAGTGGGCTAATGCCTCCTTAAGTAACACCAGCTGCCTGCAATTAGTGCAGGTTCGCATCCCACCAGGCTCAAGGTTGACTCAGCCTTCCATCCTTCCGAGGTAGGTAAAATGAGGACCCAGATTGTTGGGGGCAATAAGCTGACTTTGTAATAATGCCGCTTGGGGGGGGGACGAAAGCCCTAATAAGCAGGCATATACATAGAATGAAGGCTACTGCTAAGCTTGTAAGCTGCCCTGAGTCTTTGGAGAAGGGCGGGATATAAATGGAATTAAAATAAATAAAAATAAATAAATAGATTTATTTTTTTATTATTACATTTATATCCCACCCTTCTCCGAAGACTCAGGGCGGCTTACAAACTTAGCAGTAGCCTTCATTCTATGTATATGCCTGCTTATTAGGGCTTTCACACACACCCCAAGCGGCATTATTACAAAGTCAGCTTAATTGCCCCCAACAATCTGGGTCCTCATTTTACCTACCTGGGAAGGATGGAAGGCTGAGTCAACCTTGAGCCTGGTGGGACTCGAACCTGCACTAATTGCAGGCAGCTGGTGTTACTTAAGGAGGCATTAGCCCACTGCTCCACCAAGGCCCAATTTCTTCTTAAAACTCCAGTGTTAGAGCACCTATAACTTCTGGAGGCAAGTCTCCAAGGTTCCAAAAGTTGCCCGGGCTGAATATTTTGTTCAGAGTATCCGTTTGCTTGGCTTTTAATATTAAAAAATGGGCCTGTCATCTGATTTAATAAAGAGCATTCAGTTCTTCATCTTCCTTTTCACGACTGATTAAATGTAAATAAATTTGCATATTTATAAAGCTCCAGTTCGGGGCCTTTTTTATATACTGAATGCAATATAAGATAACTTGCAATTTAATAAAGAATAGCTATTACTCATAAAACAAGCTGTCTATAGTGCTTTCTTGCCCACCCCTGGTACAGAAATGAATTACCGGCAGGAGAAAGGAGGGCAGTTTTGAAAAATGAACTGGTCCCACTAATTAATTGGTGCTGGTCAACTTCAGTCAGCAAGATCTTTCCATAAATGAACTTCCTCTTAAGCCGAGAGGGAGCCAGCTTTCCATGTGATTCCCTTTTTTTTTTGCGACCTTCTGACAAGCAATGGGGGTTGTGATAGGATCAGGAAAGGAGGACGTGGGACATAACAAGATGAGAATAATGGGGAGAAGCTTGGAGAGAGGATGCTTCCCCATCTTATATCTTGAGGGTTCAGTCCAACCTTAAATTGCTTCCCTTCTCTTTTGTGGTCATTGCCAGTCAATTGACTCAAAACTCTTTTTTGGGTTTATAAATAGAAGACGCTCGTTCCAAGTAGTCCTTGATGTACAACAGTTCATTTCGTGACAGTTCAATGTTACAATGGCACTTATGACTGCTTTTCATATTTATGACAGTTGCGGCATCCCCAAGGATCAAAATTCATACCCTTGGCAACTGACTCATATTTATGATGGTCGCAGCATCCCGGGGTCCTGTGATCCCCTTTTACGACCTTCATACAAGCAAAGACAATGGGGAAGCCAGATTCACTTAACAGCCCTGTTGCTAATTTAACCGCTGCAGTGACTCACTTAAGAGCCGTGGCAAAACTCACTTCACAACTGACTCGCTTGGGCAACAGAAACTTTGGGCTCAATTGTAATCTTAAATTGAGGACTACCTGGATTTCAGGACTTCAGGTTTGAGGATCCTTCGGGATCCTTCGGGAGGCTCAGCCAATCTGAATGTATACATGGTTGTACTTTGACAATAAAAGTTCATTCATTAAATCACTGCCTTAAACCTTTGCAAGGCTTAGGGAACTTCATGTTAACCTTATTCTCCACTCTGAATAAATAAATGTGAGATCTAGATGAAACAAAGACAAATGCACTTTTAGGCTGCATCCATCAAAGCATCATTTCCCAACCCAAATTCCAACAAGCAATAGTTTTGCTCTTTTCTGCCTTCATCAGACCTCACCTCCACTGTGAAATGGGAGGACCAGCTTGAAGAAGGATTCAGAGAACTTGAAGGAGGGAGCTTCAGAAGGGCAGCTAAGATGATCAGAGGACTACAAATTGAGACCTATGAGATGGAAGGAGCTGGCCTCATGTTTAGCTTTTAAGAAGACAACTGAAGGACAGAGTGACAGCATTCTCCACACACCTGAATGGCTAAGCAGATTGAGGCCGGTTCTTGCTCATTCCAAAGTTCAGATAATTTAATAATGGATTTAAATTACAGCAAGTCAGTGCCAACCAAATGAAAGACAAACTTCAAAGAGAAAAAGCAGTTTCACCAGATGTGTTCAAGAAGTGATTTAAAAACCACCTGTTAGGGATATTTTAATCTGGATTCCTGGCCTGAGCAGAGAATTGGATTTGATGCCCTAAATCAGGGGTCTCCATGGCTGGCTGAGGAATTCTGAGAATTGAAGCCTACAAGTCTTAAAGCGGCCAAGATTGAAGACCCCTGCCCTAAATGCTCACTTCTAGCTCTTGACTTCTATAAAAATGGGCCAAATTTTAACCCATCTATTCTGGAGGTATCTAAGGATGCAACAGAGTGCCAGCCAAGCTGTATTTTTACACCTCTGTCCAAAAGCGTTCTGCCTCTTCTTTCCCTGTGATTCATCTTGAGGTCAACAAATACAATGGAACATTTTATCTTATGAAGCATAGAGGACCCCATTTTTTGTTTGGATATCTATCATGAGAAATTATTTCTGGCAGTTGAATGTCTCCTAAGTAATGGCTGCTGTTTTTCCTGCTCTGGAATCCTCAACATGTTTTTATTTTTGTACGCAATTCTAATTTCTGCATTTCTACTTTTGCAATCTATAGCATTTGCTATTTTCACTTGCACTTTTCTTAAGTTGTCTTAAGTCATTCATAGTGCAGGATAAAATTATCACTGTTGGATCGCACAAATTCCTTTGAGTTTATGGATCCAAATTATGCTTGTACAAGCTGTAGAATTTGTCCAGTTGCTTCCCAAAGAAATCTCCAAACTGAGACGGTATTACTGTCCACAAACTGGAAGCCCCATTTTCTATCCACAGTGTTTCATCTAGAAGTGAAGATGAATAAGGTCTTCCCCCATGGACATATTTTCAGTCCAATTCATTAAGATGGTGTTGTGAACTACAGATATTAATTCAACTTTTTTTTTAGTAATCTGCACTATGACTACTGCTTTCTCAGCTCTGAATACATGACGTATGATTCTCCATCTTTCTTGAAAGGGATGCAGCACAAAGGGAAAAACAGAGGTGGCATTCCAGCCTTATTTAATCTCACTTGTTCCACAAATGTTTGAGCAATTGTAATATTGTTCGTTCCCAAGATGCAGAACGCGAACACCTAAGGTTGAACAGAATGATGCACTTGTCTCAGCATGAATTCAAAAGTGGATATGAAGCATAAATCCCCTTTCTCTCTGCGTAATATAGTAGCCATGAATCTCAATGTCACGCCGAGTCGATCATAATCTAACACTTCATGCTTCAGCCAACAACTTGATTTGTCAAGAGAACAGCCCAGCGCACCGCCAACAGCATCAATTCCCATTGGGGAAGAAAAGGATAATTAAGCCCTCGGTGAGCTAATTTCACATATATATGTTTCTTTCTTGAGAAGAATCACATTGGCTTTCATCTTTTAAATAAACGGCAATGAAGAAAGATTGCATATGCATAAGGTTGCAAAAAAGGATTTGCTTTCCATAATACATATGAATTTTCACCTTAGCACCACCTGACACAGAGCAGTGAAGAACATTGTGGGAGTTTGCTGCAAACTCTTACGCAGTATTACATCTTAATTAGACAGGCTGGAATTGAAGATGCCTTGTCGTGCATGGTTATTAAATGAACAGGGAGAGAGAAACTTTCCTCAAAAGCCCATGGGTGTAAGATAGATATCTCTTCTAATTTTTTTTTCTTCACATCTGAGCCATATTTTCTCCTTCCCTCTTTTCAGGTTGGATGTTCTCCTTGTATAAAGGGCTACCTTCAAATGTCCAGCCTCATTCTATCCCCCACTTGAAATGGAGAATTACTTAGCCGTAACAATTATGGGTAGGAGAGCAGTTCAGCCATGATTTCACACTGGCTGGCTGACTGGAAAAAGCACATCAAATTAACACAATGCCCAACATCAGTCTTCCTTGATAGTTTTCTTGTCCCATAGAAGAACTGTTGGTTGGTCCATGACATAATTCTCAGATTGCGTTTCAATTTCTTTAGATGTTCTTTTGACCAGGACTCAAATGGCCTTACCTTGGAAACACTGTGAAGGCCTAGCTTCCTTGAGACACCCTTAATGTTGATAAAGGTAGCAGGAAAGAGAAGAAGAAGAAGAAGATGGTCAGTTGCAAGGTGGATGGATTTGATTCCAACAACAATAGGTGCACTGTTGGGAGACCTGAAGGACTAAGTTGTGGACAGATACTTCTGGAGAAGGTCTGCCTTTGTGGTCACTAAGAACTGACACTGATCTGACGGCATGAAATCAATCTATCTATCATAAATCCAGGGACGCGGTGGCTCAGTGGGTTAGGACGCTGAGCTTGTTGATCAGAAGGTCGGCAGTTTGGTGGGTCGAATCCCGAGTGCCGCGTAACAGAGTGAGCGCCTGTTACTTGTCCCAGATTCTGCCAACCTAGCAGTTCGAAAGCACGTAAAAATGCAAGTAGAAAAATAGGGACCACTACGGTGGGAAGGTAACAGCGTTCCGTGCGCCTTTGGCGTCTAGTCATGCCGGCCACATGACCACGGAGACGTCCTCGGACAAGCGCTGGCTCTTCGGCTTTGAAACGGAGATGAGCACCGGCCCCTAGAGTTGGAAACGACTAGCACGCATGTGCGGGGGAACCTTTACCTTTACCTTTATCATCAATCCATTAATCTCTTAAGAGCTCTCCAGTTTCCCTAGCTGCCTGTGCTTCTATTTGGAAACAGCTTCCTTTTATAAGAATATTTCCTAAAAACGAGGAATCTACAGCAAACTTCTAGAGAAAAGGTGGAACAATGAATGGTAAATGTTCTTTCCCCTTGCTTTCTACCCTTGAGAATACTATTCACATTTTCTTTTCCAAAAACAAAAAAGAAACTAAAGCAATTTCCATCAAATTACAAAATTGTTGGGAGGGGAGAGGATGGAGGGCAGGCAGAGTTAATTCCAACTATATTCCATTAAGTCATGGAATCATTTTTTTTAGGAACTCTGAAAAATATAAATGGCAAATTCCTTTTTTTTAAGCAGCGAAGGCCTTTTCATCTCATCTAAGTAGTTTCAGAAAAATGCTGACATCCATTTCCGCCCAGTCCTCCATTATTTTTACATGATTTCTTCTGCCATGGCTATTTTTGAATGTTCTGCCTTTAAACCAAGAATAGCTTCCATCTTAAATGGCGTATATACTGAAATATAGCAAAGCCTCAGAAAAGTCTGAGACATGGAACCATTTGGTGCAAATGCTTTTCCATTTCAAGCATTTGCATGTAATCTATTTTTCAAAATATTGTGTATTTGTATATATACACACACATACACACACACTTCCTGGGTTTCTATTAGCAGTGAGAAACTTCCATCTTGCAGGGAAATGCAATTTAAAATTGAGCTATTATGAACCCCTGCTTGTAAAGCAAAATCTCTTTCACAGAAATCTATTTTGACATCTGTTTAAATCCTGCCCTGTGTTGCTTTGCAGTCGGATGCATTTTAACATTCAAACTGTCAAAAAGTTCCTTTCAGTATTTATATTGCCAATGAGGAAAAAAGGCGTGCATTCTGGATGATTTGAGAATTATGATCAAGGTATTGAAGTCTAGGAAAATCTGCATACAATCCACTTGGAAAGTTTCCTGGGCAAATACATCCTTGTAGAAAATTCTGCAGATATATTTACATAGCAGGGATGGGCAGAATATACAGCAGAATCTGCTAAAATAATCTTTCCTCAAACTCCACTTGGACTTCAATTCAATTCTGCGACGTCTTAGCAATAGTCAGGCTGGCTGGGAAATTCTGAAAATTGAAATGCATTTTTATGAAGGCCACTCAGGTTGGAAAAGGTTGCGCTGGCAGATATCTCTCTGATTTTCAATTTACCTGTCAGGGTTCTAGACTCCTTACCAGCCACAATGACAGTAGATTTCTGGAAAAGCATGTGTAGAGGGAAACTCTGATGTCATGTGTATGTGTCTATAGGGATTCTCAGTCACCCAGGTCAGAATTGTCCCAAAGGTGCTTTTTCAAAAGGCAAGTGGATTTTTCCTTTGTTTTTCCTTGAAGACATTTCACTTCTCATCCAAGAAGCTTCTTCAGTTCTGACTGAATGACTAAATCCTTCCATTCTCCACCATTCATTCAGAACTGAAGCAGCTTCTTGGATGAGAAGCAAAATGTCTTCAAGGAAAAAGAAAGAAAATTCAGTTGCCTTTTGAAAAAAAAATACCTTGGCGACATGCATGTTTGCACACGCAGGTATGCATTGCAAAGTTCTTCAATACTCTCAAAAGATATTTTTTATAGGAAGAGCACACAGTTGGCTTGCTCTTACTTTGTTCTGGGCTGTTTTTTCAACTTCCTGATCCAACCAGCAAGCCGTGGTATTTTCCGGAAATCTCCCATTTAAGCACTAACCACTTGATTTTTTCCAAGACCGTTGAAGAATGTCTTGGTGCTGCCACCTGCTGCCATCAGCTGCATAACCACTTTCTTCTTTGCTAATCAAAAAGAGAAGAAATCAGCAGAATTTATCAGGAAAACATGGGTGGGGGGGAGAAGAATGAAGATTATTACATTTTTGTTTTTTCAGGAAAAATCATGCATCTTACCAAACTTTGCACAGGAAAATAAAACCTGGAGAACATTTGGAACTCCCCTATCTATGCCTGCATTCCATTCACAGAAGAGTTACTTGTTTCTTCTGGGTTATCCGTAAAATCCCATGGTTCGGTTTTTCATCTCACACACTCCCTCACACAAGGGTTACTTATTTCTTCTGGGTTGTCCATAAAAAAAACCCCTCTACGACTTGGTTTTTCACCTTCTGTCAAATATTCTACAAGTTCCTTGAGTCAATAAACCAATTGTTCATAAAGGAACTGATATAATTTACCAGTACCGTGCTCCGATTTCTTGTTCTTAATCTCTTTTGTGCAACAAAAGCCATAGAAATCCAATTTGGTTAAAGCCTTGGTAGATTTGGATATGGGCATGAAATCCTGAGGCAGTTTTGACAGGTGACAATCTTATTATTGCATGCTACTTTTACAACAATCATTTAAGTATGGTAAACAAATGTATTTACAATGCACTCTCTATGGAAACGGAAATTTCAACTAACAATAGGCAGTCTCTATTCTTCAATGCACCAATATTAACGCTGTCTGATCATTCAATATTTGCTTTGTTTTTTTAACGAAAAACAAGATGCAAACATTTTTGAATGATGCCATATTTCTGTTGACAGTTGGTTTGAGGAAATGTCCCTTGATGTTTTTCAGCTGAGTCATTCTTTAGTCAAAACAGACTTGTAGACTATTGTATACAAAGCTTTAAAATTTCAGTATGGGATTGACTGATCAATAACACTTGGTATCAGTCAAGTATACAGGTTTAGGATAGTGAATTGGTACAGAATAATAGAGTTGGAAGGGACCTTGGAGGTCTTCTAGCCCAACCCCAGGCTCAGGCAGGAGACCCTATACCATTTCCGACAAATGGCTGTCCAGTTTCTTCTTGAAAACCTCCAATGATGAAGCAACCACAACTTCTGGAGGCAAGCTGTTCTACTGATTAATTGTGCTCACTGTCAGGAAATTTCTCCTTAGTTCTAGGTTGGAACTTCCATTGCTGAAATTACAAAAGGAAAAGCCAGATGTGCTTAGTATAATAGCAGTCTGTTGTAAAGTTTACAACACTCTTCTGCTTTTGGGGTGGAATGGGGTAAGGATATAACAACACCTCCCTGAATCACTTTTGTAAATTCTAATTCTTATTCCTATTCCCATTCCCATTCCCATTCCCATTCCCATTCCCATTCCCATTCCATTCCATTCCATTCCATTCCATTCCATTCCACTCCACTCCACTCCACTCCACTCCACTCCACTCCACTCCACTCTACTCTACTCTACTCTACTCTATTCTATTCTACTCTACTCTACTCTACTCTACTCTACTCTACTCTACTCTACTCTACTCTACTCTACTCTACTCTACTCTATTCTATTCTATTCTATTCTATTCTATTCTATTCTATTCTTAATCAAACCTTGTTGATTCATTACGTTTTTGCATTATTGTAAAGCCTAGTCCCCCTTGCAGTTATTTTTAGCATGTTTTCTGAGAAAAAAAATGTGTGGCCATGTTAATAAAGACCCAGTGCTGGTTAGAATGCTCAAAAAGGAAAAAAAAAGGAAGAAGCTGGTTGAATAAACACAAAGGTGCCCTAGTAATATGAATGTTATATCTCTGCCCTTTCATCGGCGCTGTACTTTGACTGGAGGAAGCTTCCTCAGCAGAAAAAAGGTATATGATCTCTCCCATCTTCCCCAAAGAAGAAGAAGAAGCCAGCATTTTGTCACTTAAGCCCTGGACAGCATGTGATTCTGTAATACAATGAAACAACAGATAATAAGCCTCAAAGTGGCACAGTATCAACTCCCCTAACATCCATTTGTGGTGTTACATGCTTTGACCCAGGAGAGGGAAATATTTTTAGGTCAAGTTGAGTTCTCAGAACAGCAACCAAGGCAGAAAAGATGAGGAAACTGATTACATACAAGGAACAAGCAGCAATACTTAATTAGAGTAGAATCACACTTTGCCTGTTGCCTGGTATGCTGAAAGCTATTCTCTAAAATAGGAACAAAACCAGGACAAAAAGAACTGCTTTCAGTTAAGGCAAGCATTTTCAATGTCGTTAATAATTTCCTTCCTTCCTTCCTTCCTTCCTTCCTTCCTTCCTTCCTTCCTTCCTTCCTTCCTTTTCCTTCCCTCCTTCCCTCCCTCCCTCTCTTTTTGCATATGTTTTACTAATAGCAAGAAAGTTTTTGGATTTTGCAGCATAAAGATATTGATACATCCTGGAATGGTCATATTAATTTTTCCTCAAGTCCAGTTTGACTCTTGATGGGTCCAGAGACAGGTTCATGCAGTTTTACTTGACATCAATGTACAAGAGGATTCCTATTGTCTTGATCTGGAATGTTTTCTCAACTTGTGGGATCCTTGGTGCTCTCTGAGCTGCTTGTTCTCTTGCAAACATTTCATTACCCAACTAGGTAACATCATCAGTGCTAGAAGGGAGTAGGGTTTGCTCTTTATATGCTAGTGCAGACATGTCAAACACAAGGCCCGGGGGCCGGATCTGGCCCGTGAAGTGGTTTCATGTGGCCCGCGAAGCCATCCTGGAAACAGTGAGGGAACGGCCCCCACTGCCTTGGCCCTGGCCCAGAGACCCTCAGATCTGTCCCACTCCTGCCCAGGCCCCCATAGGCACCCTTGATGCGAACGATGTAGAGCTGGCCACGCCCACCCAGTAGGCCATACGCACTCTAGCCACGCCCACCCAGTAGGCCACGCCCACCCTGGCCACGCCCACCCGGCCCCTTGAGGGCAACCACAATGCTGATGCGGCCCTCACTGAAATTGAGTTTGACACCCCTGTGCTAGTGGCTTGCCACTAAAATAGAGAACAACCAAGCTCAGAAAGCACCAAGGACCTCACAGTTCAAACCTGGGCTACAAATATTCCCTTCTATTGGTTTTCTCAAGTACTCAGTCTAGGCTGTAGCCAAGAGATATCCTGTTGGTCTTTATCCAAGTCTGATCTTGCTTAGGCTTAGACTAAGAGCAGATAAGGTCAGCTAGGTACTGCCAACAACTGGTATATTTCACCGAAGTCATGCCAAATTCATACATCCTAGGATATCTCTCCTGTACTTTTGCACATTTGCCTTGCATGGCATCCCAACCCATATTTTATCTTTCAGTGTTTACAGCGGATGAAAAACAATTCCTTTCCTGGAGAAAAGCTTTTACATTGCCAAATCATTGTATCCGAAATTGGATTGATCTGAAACATGTTGCCTTTGTTCAGTGGAAAAAAACAAAACCCTCCATTGTATCAATTTGACTTCGAAAAGAGCAATCAGATGCAAACAGTCTCTCTCATCTCCAAATCCCAGCAGATTGCTTTGATTCTTCTCTCGCAAGAGAAATGAAAATCACATCACCTCAAAATCAATTGGATAGTTTTTATGTGCGAGAGAAGAGCCTCTCACATGCCGTTTTCCTCTTGAACTGGATGGCATGACGTCATCCAGAGATGAATCCAAGAATCCTCAAATAGTCATGGACCATCTTCATTCTGCTTTTATTAAGGAAAAGAGTCTACCTTTCCTTCATATCAAGGGAATCAAGGCACGGAGGCAAATCCACATTGTGATTTATAAGCAACTGTAGAAAACCATCTTGGATTACTACAGAATGACTCCAATCTATGCATGCACGTGTTTGCCTTGTTCTCAATCAGCTTCTATTTGTTTGTTTGTTTCATTCATTCATTGTTTAGATTCCTATTCCACCTTTCTTCTCAGAGGTCATGTGGGCTCTCTCCCCAAGACACAAGTTGGTCTGGGACAGGACAACTTACCCAAAACCACCAGTGAGTTTCCAAGCATGAGGGAGGTCTTGAACCAGTTACCCTGTTCCAGCCCAAGAGCTTCATCAACTAGTTTCCTTAGATAAGGATTAAAGAATCATTTCCATCCCGTCTCTTTGGAAGCCTCTGAGCATCAGAGGATAGACTTGCTTATTCCATATTTAAATGAAAAGTAAGCAAGCATTCATTGTTCAGAATCACAAAATACGCACTTAGGGACAGGGGAAGCAGACCTGCTAGAGATCCCTGCTGAAGACTTATTCGCCGGAAGTTAACAGAATCAAAAGTTGTGAAAGAGAGACTCTAAACTTATCCTTCAAGGAGCAGAAAGGAAAGACTGTTAATGGCACCAGACTGGAATAGAAAGCTCTCAGTCATAACAGTCCTGCATTCTGAAACCCTTTGAGGCTCATTCTGGTCTGCCCTCTCCTTTAAAGGTCAGCTCCGGCCTATAATGAACTCCATTTTGTATCATAGCCCATCTCTATCCTTGGGTTCTTTTCCATGCAGGAGAGGAAATATAGGAAGGGTTTAGCACCCCACAGGGCTTAGATCTGATCCCTGCTGTGAAACTGAACTTATACTCCGGCACCTTCTAAATGCTGAGTGTGGAGATTATCCTGTCATCATTCTCCTCACGATGACAAGATTTTGCCCAGGTGAAATTAAGAAGAAGAAGAGAGAGAGAAAAAAAGGGGGGGTAGCTAATAGATTGGTGGGAGATTGGCCTTTAGTGGCAGTTTCTGTTGCTGGCACTGATGATGTTACCTAGTTAGGGTAATGAAACATCTGGGAAAAAACAACCCAACAACAACCAAGATCAGAGAGTACCAAGGACCCCTCATTTTAACCCTGAGCAACAAATGTTTTCCTTCCTTAATCTCTGTTCCATTCCCTTAGAAAAGAGGGCCCAATTCTTAGCCCTGTGAAGTAGTCTAGACAAGAAGCCGAACCAGGAGTCCTAGCTCTATCTTTATTGTTAGGTTGCATTCATAGAATCTTTCAAGAACGAAAGTATTTCTCCCCTCCTTTTGCTCTCTGGAGAAATAGGGAGGGTCCCTTCTCAAACACTTTCCATGCTCTCACTTCCTTTTGTAGACTGAAACGTATTTAAGATGCTGGATGTGAACCTCTCCCTCCTGTCCCCCAAGGCCATTCTCTCCAACCGTTCCCCCAGTGTAGATTGCAATCCAAATTAAAGAGTTACTTTGAATAGTCATTAAAATCAGTGTCCTTGAGCCCCATCAAAATCTAATAGAGGATTTTTTTTCCTATCAGGATCATCAAGAATTTTGCACTACTCCAGGGGAAGAGCTGGCATGGAAGCAATCCATGGTCCACCTTTCCCCATTACAGTCCAATGATTTACTGCTCACCAGGCAACTAAGAACATATTGGTGGGTTGTGTTTTTTTTTAGACATATGGGTATGGCAGGTTAGGACTCTCACTTGTTTATATTGAAAACAAATTGCTGCAGGTCCCTATATTTACACTGGATTTGTTCTCTGGTCCCCTAACAAGAGGAACACAGCATGCATCTAGCAGAGCAAAATGAACTGCGTGCTAAAGGCACTTGTGTGCTGTCTGCCTTGATTGCTCTTTCCTCTGCTCATGCTGAAGGGGTTTTAATTGGGGACCAGGACTTCAGAGAAATTTGTTAGCGACTCGGCAAGCCCTACCTGAGATAATTAAACTATTGTTCTGAAGAATCTCCTTCTGATTGCACTGGATTACGCATATATATATATATATATATATATATATATATATATATATATATATATATATATATACACACACACACACACACAAAGAGAGAGAGAGAGAGAGAGAGAGAGAGAGAGAGAGAGAGAGAGAGAGAGAGAGAGAATTTAGCCTGCTACCAATTAGATGGTTAGTTTTGCAACATTTATTTGAACAAGCCACACTCAAGTAGCATTAGCTTAAATCAATGGAATTAGTTCAGAGGGCATTCCGGTCTCCTATTCTTCTACTTTGCTGATGAAATCAGCTGTCCCAGATGACTGTAAGAAATGTGCATCCCCCATTTCATCAGTGCACTATTCCCTTGCGAGCAGCAGTCATGTAACTCAGCTGTAAACATAATACGAATGTCTGCTCGATCCATTGGGCTGGGAAAAACATCAATCCGAGCCTAAATGTTATGTAGACCACAGAGAAGGCATGGAATTTAATAGAATTATTCTCCTTCTAAGTCTTTTCCCCAGGTAACTTGGATGTCTCTCCCCCCCCACACACACACAAAACTGATAAATGTTATGTATTGGTTTTGCTTTTCGGGTGTTGTGAAAATATGCCAGCATACATCAAAAATCTTGAAAGAAATGTTAGACTTTCTATTTGATAGGGACCACCTTTAACTAAGAGTGGCCTGATAGCAAGATGGGCGGGGAATAAATTTAATAATAAATAATAATTAACTAAGATGGCTAGTTGCATTCCCATCCTCCCTGCCTATTTTGAAAGAGAAAGGCTTTATTTTATTTATCAGATTTATTGGCCACCTATCTTATTACAGGGTAACTTTGGACGGCTTTCCTCATATCCCACCATGATAGGAAGATGACCCAATAATACTTTTCTTTTTTGAAAGTCATATCTTCATGGCATCACCTTTGATTAATTCCCAGGTGACTACAAAGGCAACTTACCTTATCTTCAACTGTTTTTTTTAATTAACATGGTGGTTTCTCTCTTTGCTTGACAGACATCTTGCCAACCAGATGGAGAATAGAATAGAATAGAATAGAATAGAATAGAATAGAATAGAATAGAATAGAATAGAATAGAATAGAATAGAATAGAATAGAATAGAATAGAATAGAATAGAATAGAATAGAATAGGACCTTGGAGGTCTCTAGTCCAGCCCCTTGCTTAAGGAGGAGAACCTATACTCTCTCAGACAGATGAATGTCCATTTACTCTTGAAAATCTCCAGTAATGAAGCACCCACAATGTATGAAGGCAAAGCTGTTCCACTGGTTGATTGTCCTCACTGTCAGGACGTTTCTCCTTAATTCCAGGTTGTTACTCTCTTTAACCAGTTTCCAAACATTGTTTCTTGTCCTGCCCTCTAGTCTAGTGCTTTGGTGAACAACATGGACCCCTCTGCCTTGTGGCAGTCCCTCAGATACTGGAACACTGCTATCAAGTCTCCCCTATTTCTTATTTTCTTTAGACTAGCCAAACTCAAGTCCCTTAGCTGTTCTTTGTATGTTTTAGTTTCCAAGTCTTTGTTACCTCTTGCTAACTTGCTGGCCATTGACTTCTGCAACCATATGCTCTACTTTGCTTTCTATATTATAATGAAGCTTAGAGTGGTAAACACCTATTGCTGATCACTTGTTGGCTAGGAATGGTGGGAACTGCAGAAAAACCCTGGTGTGTGTGTGTGTGTGTGCCAGATTGATAAGAGATGCTTTGAACTGAGACAAATTGTTTTGGGATCCATACAAAAAATCTGTCTTCTTCTGATGTAATAGCCAGATATAAAAGTTCTGCAGTTACTGAAATAAACTCTGTGCTGTGATTTAGAGGCCACATTTGAAGTCCACCCATTCTCTTCCTCATTCCTAGATAGCTCACGCATTCATTCAAGGAAGACAATATGATGTAAAGTCAAGGCTACCATGCGGATGATCCATCAACTGATTTAAAACAAGTCCTTCGGGTTGCTGTGTAGTTGATGTTCCACTTTAAAGGAACATCTAACAGTGTCTAATGGAAAGTTTCAACCTGTCCTTGGAAAATGAAAAGTTTCTACCCATCCTTGACTTTTTTTTTTTAAATAGGGGCTGTGACACAAACATTCATCCTATGCCAACTCCCGGCAAGAGGACCATGGAACTATAGCAACACTTTTGAAAATTGCCCTCTGCTCCTATATACTGCAGGGTTAAGAAATGAATGCAGAGGAACAGAAGAAGTTTCAGGAGTGACTTAAAAGGTAAAGGTAAAGGTTCCCCCGCACATGCATGCTAGTTGTTTCCAACTCTAGGGGCCGGTGCTCATCTCCGTTTCAAAGCCGAAGAGCCAGTGCTTGTCCGAGGACGTCTCCGTGGTCATGTGGCCGGCATGACTAGACGCCAAAGGCGCACGGAACGCTGTTACCTTCCCACCGGAGTGGTCCCTATTTTTCTACTTGCATTTTTACGTGCTTTCCAACTGCTAGGTTGGCAGAAGCTGGGACGAGTAACAGGCGCTCACTCTGCTACGCGGCACTCGGGATTCGACCCACCAAACTGCCAACCATCTGATCAACAAGCTCTGCGTCCTAACCCACTGAGCCACCGCGTCCCTTAGGAGTGACTTATTCCCATGTAAATAGAGAACAGCCCTGCTAACATTTGAAGTCATATAAATGAAGGTCAGACTCTGCCCATTGTCAAGAAAAAAATTATGTTGGCTAGAGGGTCCTGAAACTGTGATGTCAGCATACATGCATGGCACCACTGATATGTCTTGGGATTCCATACCGTGCAAGGCATATACAAAAAGAGAAGATCAAAGAAGCCAAGGCACACCCAGAAGAAGATGGAGAGACAACATCAAAGATGCACTACAACAGGTTGAGGCAGCCAGAAGAGCAACAACTACAACTTTGTTTCTCCCTCAACATCCGAAGTGATAAAAGAGGTAAAGAAGAAGACCACTGACATGACAAAATTCTGCTTCAATTCAACAGCTTGACTTGGGGATTTTTCCTTTCTTTCTTTGTTGCAGTTGTATAGTTCATGCTCTTAGCCAAAGCAGACCCTAATAGTTAACAAAAAAAAAGCCCAGATCAACAACAATAAACATAAAAAGATAAACAACAGCCAGAACAGAAATCATAGCAGAAGGGTTACTTCCATTCGCAAATCACATGAGGAGAGTAAGCAGGATGATCTTGATGGAAATATGCAAGAACATTACTTAGGCAAAAAGGGCTGGAACATTTTTAATGTCCAGAACACAGCTAATAAACATTATTAGTGAATTAGGTAGATGCCTCCTTAATTCACTGGAGTATAGGAAGGGGAGGTCCAGCACAATGAGATTTGCAAGTTTCTGTTATTTATAGCTATTTTCAATCAAAGTAGTTGTAACCTTCCTGTGGAGTTGATTTTCAAGTCTTGTCTACCTCGTGCAGGTGACTCAACAGCTGTAAAGAAGGAAATCTAGAGATTTATTCAAGATCCCACCTTTGCTGTTCCCCCAGTAATTGTGTAGAAGTAAGACTGTGAGCTTCTGAATTAACAATCATGAAGGGATTCTCACTTGATCAAGAAATTAGTATGCATTTTTATCATCTCATATTTGTATTCATCATTTTCCTTTTAATATTAATGCCTTCTGAGTGTTTATTGAATATCACTTGATAACGGGTGCAAGGTTTTCTCCCCTCCTTTTTCCTCCTCTAAGATTAAAGCAAATCTATTAATAACATTCATTGATTAACATGTTAAGTATTAAAGCTATGTTTCATCAGCATCAAACAAAAATGTCAACATCAAAAACACGATTCATACTCTTCAAAATGTTTTGTGCTGTTACACACACCCTAAGGAACAATGTCTAGTTAATTACTAAAGAATAATCTCCCTTTGGTTAGCTTTGTCTCCTCCGGTTTCTGCTCCTACGTTTCCAGATAACCTTTGAAATAGTCTTCTTAAACACACTGAGGCTTCCAAGGTTATTAGTTGTAATTGTGTGGTGCAATTAAGGAAATGTTACTTAGTGGAATGTTGGAAGCGATGCTATCTTCTGATTACTGTGAATAACTTCTAACTGTAGATAGCACCAGCTATTAATTGTATCTGTAGCTAATAATACCTTATTATTCCAATTCCAAATTTGATACTTATTAGAAAGAGAAGGGGAGAGGGAGCCAGATAAACCACCCAAATATTCATCCTGTTTTGTCAACTGCTATATATTTAAGTAGAATAACCAGAACAAGGTATGTCCTTAGCATGCATTTGCCATAATTAACATCCTGAGGGCAAGAATTCAGCACTCTAGAAGGCACACATAGGTATAGTCCTTTTTTGGACCAAAACTAGGCTTGTAGAAGGTATCAGTTCATATCTATAAGTTGAAATTATTTCACCGGGTTGTACGTAATGTACAGCCAAATAGAATCTATATGAAAGGTGCTAAAGTGAGAGAGCTCCCAAGATATGAAGCCAAGTCTCATATCTTTCAACTTGTCAGGCTTGAAGAATCAAGATCACCCACAACTTCCAGTTCAGAAGTTTGTTGCTCAAGACTATACACAAGAATCCAATCAACTAACATTCAATGCTAAATTGGTAGTAGATACTGTAGGGGTCAATAGAATTCAAGAGGGGATGAACTTTAGACTATTTGTGAGAATGTTGCTAGGCTGATGACTCATTTGACTCTGCTTTCTGGCTCTGCCTATTCATCTCCTGCACAGCTTTCAACAAAAAATTGCTGAAAAAACCTTAAGGTAGTTATGATGGCCATCAAAGCATCTATAAGCAATACTGTATAGTCTTCCTTCTACTCATCCAACTTATAGCACCGAGAAAGCAGCTATAAAGAGAAAGTAGCAGCTATTGGTGCCATACACATTCATTGCTATGTCTGCATTAAATGCTTAAATATATTTACTGAGATTAACCAATTTTCTGGGTTTGCACAAGACACTGAACCATAAAAATCACCCATGATTCTATAACACACTAGTCTAAAATCTTTGTGATTCGATAAAGACACGAGAACATGACCAATGTCAACTGTGGAGCAGAGCCTCAATTTCTGTTTCATCAATAAATCAAGTTAAAGGAGGAACTCTGGTCACCAGTGAAAAAGCACTCTTAGATACTTCCTCCCCCTCCAAAAACATTTAAATTGACTTTTTAATTCCACTTCTGATTGCATTTTCAGGCTTACCAGAATACTCCCAGGGTGAATTAGATCAGGGCAGTGAGTGTACTCAAGGTATTGTTTAAGCAACGTTAACTATGTGTTTTGATGCAAATTATTGTTCTTCTTAGGTGGTAATTTGGACTTTGGCATTGCTCCACTCTATCATCATTGAAAGAATGTAATCACTGCTCATTAGCTTCACTTTTTAAATGTCATGCATAGATTTAGAAGTAGCAAGAGAAAGCAAAACAAAGCATGTTTTGGTCCAAACACAATCAAATCAATTTGGATCCTACATCTGACATTAACAGCAGGGAGCAAGAGCGAGCAAATTGGGAGGATAGGAAACATAGTGACTACTACTGCATTACCAAAGGACAGTGATGTGCAGATGTTGACATTGGCAACCCAAAAACAATTACTATCCTTTCAATAAGGATAGGAAGGACTACAAACAGGTCAAGGACCCAGTCAAGGACCCTTTCTTCCAGGAGAAAGGCAGAAGGACAACCAACCTGTTAGAAGCTAAGAAAGTGGTCCAAGACAGAGTGCAAAGAAGAGCAAGAAAGATGATTAGCTAAAGCATATGGTTGCAGGAACATGATAATGTCTAGTCTAGTCTAGTGAAGAGAAAGACTAGGGTGACATGACAGCAGTCTTTCAATATTTGAGGGACTTTCACAGAGGGGGTCAATCTATTCTCCAAAGCACCTGAGGGCAGGACAAGAAGTAATGGATGGAAGCTTATCAAACAGAGACCCAACCTAGAATTGAGGAGAAATTTCCTGACAGTAAGAAAAATTAATCGGTGGAATGGCTTGCCTCCAGAAGTTGGGACTTTCCGTGGTGGGATTCAAATATGTGAACAACCGGTTCTCTGTGTGGATGCCGCTTCCGGAAGTCCATTCTGGGCCTTGGGCAACAAAAAATTAGCTACCAGTTCTGCCAAAGTGGTGCAAACTGGCTGAATCCCACCACTGGGGACTTTGATCATGTGACCCCCAGCCACTAACTTGTCTTTTTTGATGCCCACCAACTCATGGACACATTTACCCTAATTCTAAAGCAGAAAGAAACTAAACCTCGATGGCTACTCCAATTATATCATCTTAACCTTAGACTTAGATCAAACCAGGTCAATATTAAGGCAAAGAACTTAGATATAGATATAAAAGGTCAAACATCTATCTATCTATCTATCTATCTATCTATCTATCTATCTATCTATCTATCTATCTATCATCTATCCATCTATCTATCTATCTTTTGTAATTGTTTATTTTTCCTGCCCCTCTGATATGGGGGCCTCAGAAATCACAGCCCATGTTTTTCTGTATTGCCAGTTCCATAGGGACATTCACCACGATTTGATCACCCCTCTCCTTTCAGAGCATTCCGATAGTTTTTCTCTGTACGTATCTGTTAAATAATCAAGATAAATGTATTTCTCTAAAAGTAGCGCAATTTTGAAACATTATGCTTAAGCTTCACCCATAAATGGTTACTAATACTTCTTGTTGTTTTGGGGATAGATTTGTGTTGTTCATTTTATTGGTTGCATTTTTATTGGTTAATGGCTGAAATAAAGTTCTATCTGTCTAGGCTAGCCCTGGGCTTTGTGCAAATTGAGGGAGAAGTTGTGGCTGTGAGTTTCCTAAACAATGTTGGGTGGAATGGAGTGTAAGGCTGTATCATAGAGGCAAACATTAAATGTCAGCCTGAGGTATCAAACCTCCAGATCCCTTTTGACACTTACATCTGATGGAGAAACAGTTCACAGAACAAATGCAATGGAGAGTAATAATACTCTGATTTGAGAAGACTTATTTTTAAAATAAGTCAACCATCTAGACGGAGGAAAACGAAATGCTTTATATTAGGGAGGGCAAGAACCAGTGCGGGTAAAAGAACGGCCAAGAAAGCCCAGATGGAGAAAACAGAATTATACATAATTTGATTTAAACTGCATTAAATGAAATCATTTAAGGGCTCTTGGGAAATTCCAGATCTGATTTTCAAAGAAACCAAACAGACTCGTACAAAGGAAACATATTTTACATTGAGCAACTGTCCATTTTGGTTCAAAAGGTCAGCTTCTCCATCTGAGGAATTTATGCTTCCACAGAGACTTAGTGTCTGGCCTGCTAGAGGCAGAGAAGCTGCCACACAAGGTTAGGTCCTTGAAAAAGCAGACACTGGAGGAAGCTGGAAGGAAGTGAACCGATTTTGCTTCTTGTAGGGAAACTGGAACTGCAGCCTGGGAGCGATTTCCAAGGCATAAAAATAGCCCACGGTGAAGCTTTCAAGATGATTGTTTGTGACCGTTTTCTGGGGGTGGGGGGATGGAGGGAATTCAAGATGAAAGATGGCTTTGAAAAGTGGAGGAGAGGGTATCAGACTAAGATGAGGAAAGGTGTTAAGAAATCACGCAGATGCAACCATCGTTTTAGTAACTTTCTCCTGTCTGATGCCTTCTGGGGAACTCCGGCTAAGAGGGTCACCCAATGGAGTTGACCTTGACAAGGAAAGCAGGGTTAGAAGTGACTTGAGAAAGACTCACACATCAAATTTGGTTTCTGTCTAAGTGACTAGCTGAATTATCCTTCTCTCCACTCTGCTTTCCATCCATATTGAACTTCACCAAGGGTCCTAAGAATTGGAGGACACCAAGATGGCGTGCGAAACATTAAAGCTTGCAAAGTGTTGGATTAAAAAGCAAACAACCCCCTTCCAGGCCCATGTGGGTACTCACGCAGCTCTTGCCAGCAACATCCACTGATCAGGACAGCCAGAAACTTGCTGGATAACACACTTCAATCTGCTTCAGGCCAAGATGCAAGAACGGCCCTCTACGGCTCCTCCCAGAGTGTCACAACCTTCTCTGTTTTGCAGCTGAACCAATGGGATTCAATCTACCCTGTAAGACCTGGCTAATCCTCAATAGGATTAGGATTCAACATGGCAGGTACTCTAGTGGCCTCCATAAATGGAGAAAGGTCTCCTCTTCAGCACGTTCCTGTGTTCCTGTGGTGCTTCAGTATTGTGGAACAGCACCCTCTGAACGCATATCACTCTCTCTATAAATTTAAATTTGCAAATGGAGTAACATTTTAACATTTTTAACATTTTGGCCCTACAATAAATCAATAAACTTAAAGCAGTTGCATCTGCTACCTCCCCCACTTCCTCCCCCACTACCCACCCAGTGCAGTTCTGGTGAAAGATGCATCTGCCTTATACAGTTGCAATCGAGTCCCTCCAGAGCCATATCTGGCCTTTGTTTCTGAAGCATTGCACTGCCCTGGACAGCAGAGCAATATAATCTTGCCATGGATTTCACTGCAAAGCAATACATGCCATCTGCTTGCTTTCAGAGAAGCACACTTGAAAGCTCACAAGCACAAACAGAGTCGGGAATGAGTCACCCAGCCATCACTCCACATCAAGAGTTCTGTGCCATCTCTTTTATTAATAAGCTCTGACACCTCACATTTTAGCCATAACGTAGCTAACACAGTTCTCTGTTCCCCTCCTGGAATGTCCAGTGTAGCATTCGGGGCCTGACTGTTCTGTGCACAGAGTTCCTAACTACAAAACATTGCAAACAGTGTTGTGCTGCAGCTTCCCGGCGTGTTAATGGCAAAGCAATTTTATTCGTATGTGGCATTAGCATTGCAGGAAGAGTGGAAGCTCTCTTGATCTGGAAATTGTGATCAGCAATTGACCTTTTACTTAACCTGTCAAATCTGATTAAGCAAGCAGCATAGGGATTAGTGGAAATCCCTGTTTGCTACAAGAGGTGGAAGCACTCATGATTACCTTTCACTTTTGGGCCATAGCTAACTGCCTGAGGGATATTTACTCACTGGCTAATGTGTGCCATTTTCCTTATTATTTCTTCAGGCCAATGTGAGATTTCAGGCTGTGAGCAGATTCCAGCCAAATTACCATTACTACAAATTATTACTACTACTACCGTCAAGTCAGGAATGCCAGAGCACTTCCGGGTTGAAAAGATTGAACGATGACATCACCATTGCCCCAAGGGACACCCAGTTAGGGCTTCCTTTCGTGAGTTTATCTACTCACAATCGCCCACTTTCTGACTGCTGGGTCAGCAGGCAATGGAGTGTGTGACAGGAGCTCACCCCATCCCATGGCAGCCTCCGGGTCTTGAACATGAGCTGCTGATTGTCAGCCCAGCATCCTAACCCCATGAGCCACTGCACTCCTAACCATAGCACGAAGAGTACAGACATTTCTTGCACAAGGTGTCAGAATCAACATTGTGAAGCCCCAAGTAGTTGGATAGGCCAAGGAAGCAAGAATGGGATACATGTCAGTGAGCTATCTTTACTGTTACTCTGAGATAAAATACAGGATTTTGGAAAATATGTTGGGGATTTCTGGGAAAGAAAGGGCAAACTAAAGACAGCTCCTCTAAACACAGTCAGCAACCGCAACAGAATGAAGAGCCCGTGAGTAGACCCTCATTTCATATTTTCTCTCTGTACAAGGAGAAGCTCTGATAGCATCCACAAGCGCTCCGGACAGTTGTTTCCTGTGAGGAAACCTCAAGACCTGGATATATCTAACGGATGTCTCTGGGTTGAAGCCAGGAAGAGGAAAACCATTCTTGAGAACTAATACCTGATGTAAACAATCATCCACAAAGTAAGCTTGGGGGCTTTTTAGAGTAACACCTAAAAAAATGGGTTGGCTGAATTCACACGCCACACTTAGTGAGATTCAGTTACAAGCTGAGTAGCTGCATTTGCACAACAAGCTAGTTTTAATTGAGGTTAGCCTATTTCTGGCTTGCGCTAGATGTGCAAACTCAGGGTTTATTGGTTTTTCTTTGACCAGTTGATCTTTCAGTGCATTGTGCTAAGCTAGAAAGTGTTTGAATTTAATAACATATTATGAGGAATCCAGCCGGTTTTGGAGAAAAGATATGGAAACTCAGTCAAACAGGGTCACTTTTGTTTCTCTCCCCCCTCCCCCAAAAATATATATATCTTTCTTCAGTTGACCAAATATCTGCTCTCAAGGACTTTCTTCTCACTTGCCGAATCCCTGTCAAACTGTTAGCAAAGTTCTGAAAGAAAACGATAGGCTACGTGAGGGTAACTCTTCTCAAAAAGAACTTCTAACCCCAAATGTACTTTTAATGTTCTTGGGGAAAGTTGTTTTTTTAAAAAAAATAAAAATAAAAATTAAATGCAGTTATATACGATAGTTCAGGAGCATTTGCACTTCTTGAGGTGATGTTTTCCAAAAGGCCCACTCAGCACTTCTGAGCAGGCATGTGTGAAACCATTTTCAGCTCTTGTTTTCTTTCACAGCCTCAGCCAGCGAAGTCTGTAGGAAGAAATAAAATAAAAAATCCATCTGCTTCTTCCCATTTCAGCCAGTTTTCTTTCCACTGCTCTTCCTTCAGTCCCATACAATTTTCTTGCAATCGAAAGCCTCATTTGCAGATTGTTTTTGCCCTAACGCAGCATCCTAGGTAGAGGACAGGAAAGCCTGGAGGAACATTGTCCATAGGGTCGGGATGGGTCGGACACGACTTCACAACTAACAACAACAACAATAACAGCATCCTAGAGTTTGAAGCCTTAAAAGGGTATCAAAAGAGTAGGGGAAACAACAACAACAACAACAACAACAACAACAACAACACTCTTCTAACGGTCAGGAAAGACTGTCTTTGGAGAGTTTGATGGAATCTGAAGGAAAGGAAGATGCTTCAGAAGCCCATGAAACAAAATTTCCTTGTGGAATGTCTTTACAGATAGTCCTCAACTTACGGACACAAATAAGATGAGAATTTCCTTTGCTAAGCAAGGTGGCTGTTCAATGAGTAGCACCCAACTTGATGACCTTTTTTTTTTTGGCCAGGGTTGTTAAGTGAATCCCATGGACGTTACATGAATCTGGCTTCCCCATTGACTTTGCTACTCAGAAGTCCCTTGGGAGAACTGCAAATGGCAATCACAGGACGCCTGCAATGCTGCAACCATCATAAACGCATGCTGGTTGCCGAGTGGCCAGATTTTGATCATGTGACTGTGGGGAAATGCTGGGATGGTCATAAGTGGGAGGACCGAACGTAAGTCACTTTTTTTCCGCGTTGTTGTAACTTCAAACGGTGGCAGAATGAGTGGTTGTAAGCCGAGGATTACCTGTAATTCATCACAACTCCCTACACACACACAGACACACACACCATGTCTGACATGATAGTGATACAGGTTACAGGTTTCTGGGCTTTTTATGAAACCTTTTTCCAAATGATATTATGAGTTTGTTCTTCTCCTCCTAGCTTGAAGGAAAACCACTCTGCAGCTGTTCTTCCAAAGGGTTTAATCCCAGCAAACCAAATAAACGTTTCCCCCTTTTAATCAAAGAGAGAGCCACTGTGCTCAAAATCAATCCAATATAAGGGCTAAGAACAGCCCTATTTTTCCACATTTAATAGTTGTGAAGTGTATACCGACAAACAATGCTCAGAAAGCAATAATAGCCAGGTTTCCTGTGCAAGAAAGCTCAGTGCTGGATCAACTGACCCCCAACTCCCAGCCATTGATATAATGTCGCCTGAACCTGCTTTTCCTCAAATAAACCATTCCACGCAGCGAGTCATATTTCACAGACCAATTTCAGCCCAGCTGATGTCTCAACTTGTACAAAACTATCAAAGCTGTGTTGCCCAGAAGCCATTTTTCCCCTTGAGACAGGAGACAGAAATGTTGTTGTACTTCCATCAAGCATTTGGGGAACTGTTTTAATACAACAGAGATCCTGTACAAACACCCTTAGGGTTTTTCCGGTTATCCTGGGAAGAACAGCAGACACTGGAAGGCTATCACCAGTCCCACGGCAGATGCCAGTGAGTGGTTCCTTGTGAATTTTTTCTCCTCTCGCTGTAGACAAGGGGTAAGATATTAAGGAGAAATATTTGTCGCAGCAATTCTCTTTTGTTTTGTTTTGTTGCTTGTCTGTCGGTGATGAGGAAACAGTCAGAAAATGCAACAACACAACCAACATTAGGAATCAGTCGGATGGTTTGTGGAATAGAACAGAATAGAATAGAGCTGGAAGGGGCCTTGGAGGTCTTCTAGTCCAGCCCCCTACTCCAGCAGGAGAACCTATACCACCTCAGACAAGTGACTGTATCCCCAACTAACTGAGGTTAGAAGTCTCTGATTTTACCTAACCAGAGTAGAGACAAGATGCAACTCGGTTACCAAGTTGCAAATGTGTTGGTTTACGTGCCTCCCTCGTTGCTGATAAAGGAGGGCTTCTGATAATTTCTGTTGAGATATTTAGAGGTGAGGAAGCAGTCAGGACAAACAACAACAACAACAACAACAACAACAACAATAAGTTGGAAGGGACCTTGGAGGTCATCTAGTCCAACCCTCTGCTCAGGCAGGAAACTGTTTTTAAGAAGAGACTGGACAACCATTTGTCTGAAATGGTATAGGGCAGGGGTCTTCAAACTTGGCCCTATTATGACTTGTGGACTTCAACTCCCAGAATTCCTCAGCTAGGCACGCTGGCTGAGGAATTCTGGGAGCTGAAGTCCACAAGTCATAAAAGGGCCAAGTTTGAAGACCCCTGCCCTATACCATTTCAGACAAATGGTTATCCAGCCTCTTCTTAAAAAGAGTGATACAACCAACAGCAGGAATCCATCAAATGTTGTTGTTGAGATCCCACATACACAAAGAATTCCCAAATGATTAGATTAAGAAGGAAGTCCCTGACCTTACCAAACCAATAGAAGCAAGATGAATCTCGGTTAGCAAGGTGCAAATGCATGGTTTCTGTTTTGTTAGTAGACCCTGGCACACCTGCTGACTGATCAACCGGGAGGGGGGGGAGGGAGAGGGGCTTCTAGCCAATCAGCAACTACTTATTTGCATAGCTTTCACAAATCCATGCTTCCCTCATGGCTTATCAAGGTGAACTTCCAATAATCTCTTCACCGATGATGGTGGTGCCAAGCAACTCCTTCAACATTATTGCTGGTAAAAGAACATGGGGGGACCTTTAGTTTGCTTTGTCCTGAGGTAAATGTGGCATTCAACTTCTTTAGTGGCAGGAGCCACTGAGCAGTTTTAAGGATTTGGTTGTCTCTTCTTCGTTTTTGAGGTAAATATCCACCTGAAGAGGGTGGAAGCAGACGACCTTATCAAAGTTACCTGAAGATATAGAATAAGAGCCTGGCAAAAGAAAAGGCATTTTAGTAAAACAGCAGCATAACCATTATAACATTTTGGGTGATTCGGCAAAATCTTAAGAATGTGACCTACCAGATCCCGCCTTCCTCCTTTCCCCACTCCGCCCAGGCCCTCCCCATGCGTCCTTAGGTTTTAATGTTTGGATTTTAATTATATATGCTTTAAACGTTTGTATACATATAGATGGTCCTGTATTGGTTGGAAACATGCAGAAGAGGCCTTCATCCTGCAGTGGCTGTAGATAATGGCTAACATGATGATGATGGTACATATAGACATATTTCTTTGACTGGAAGCTGCTCAGAGTTACCCTATGGTAAGATGGGAAGCCAATAAATTTAACCTCCAAAAATAAAATAAAGTAAAGTAGAATAAATAATAAAATAAATAATAAAAAATAAAAAATAAAAAAATAAAAATAAAAAAATAGATAGATAGATAGATAGATAGATAGATAGATAGATAGATAGATAGATAGATAGATAGATAGATAGATAGATAGATAAATTTTGAGACAAATATCCAACTGAGGGTGGAAGCAGATGTCCTTGTCAAAGTTACCTGAAGTTACTGAACTTACCCTGTCAAAATTACCTGAATGAAATCTTAATAAAAAGTATTTCAGTAAAACAGTGACACATCAAGTCACATTCTTATGATTTTACCAAATCATCTAAACTACTATTTAAATATTCTCCTCATACAGCAAGCTTAACTGAGTCAGGTACAAACTGTCAGGCATGAAATACCAGGTTGTAAAATGGGGCAAAACTCACTTAACAAACCTCTCCCTTTGCAACAGAAATTTTGGGCTCAATTGTGGTCAAAAGTCAAGGACTGCCTGTACTATCCCAGAGGAGAGATGGTGTAACTTGAATTAACTGAGACAGTAAATAACAGAAGAGTTAAAGGCATTTTTTTTCTAAGAAGGCAAATGGAAGAAAAAACAGTGTCTAAAAATGCATACCAATGTTATTCAGATCTTTGGTATCAGCAGTGAGTTAAGTAAAAATCAGGGGGGGAATGACTTTTCATGACAAATAAATCATTGCTGAGAATAGTTTGCCTATCTATAGGCTATCAACTGATGCTCACTCCTTATTCCCCAAAGTATCTCATGAAATACTTTAGTTAATTACTCTCTAATTAGAACATTGTTGGACATCTATACTGTGCCATGCATATAATTATGAAGCATAAAGAAGTAAGGCAATCTTAGCTGAGAGTATATTGATTTGTGTTTGTATTTGTCATTCTTAACCTAAATCTGCCACCTGGACATTAAGAGTTGGTTCAGAAATGCTCCACCTGGATAGTTTTCTCTGGGTGAGTGAATGGCAATGTCATATGAAGAGCTGCTGTAAAATGGAATAGGTGACCTACAAACCTTTGCAAGTATCTCAGAGCTGCGGCTTACACAAAATGGTCCTTTTAGGTCCCATCCAGATGTGCTATGCTCTGTCCAAGGTACTAAAGGTTTGGTATTATACCATTCTCTAATTCTGATTTACATTGTACCTCATCATCAGGGAACTCTTTAAGTGATCCAATCCATCTGGAAGCCCACCTGTCTCTAGAATTTTGTGGTCCTTTGTGCTCTCTGAACTAGGTTCATTTCATTACACAACCTCTGCAAGAAAACAACCAGGCTCAGAGAGCACCAAGGATCTCACAGTTCAATCCTGAGCTACAAATATTGGTACCAATAGAATGCCCATCTATGGGCATCAAATGCTTCAGAAGCTTACCTGGTTGGTTAGTGGAACATCTTCAAGCTCAGAGACCACCAGAGTTCAATCCTGAGTTACAATTATTCTCTTCTATCAAGTATCACTAGAATGTTTGGTATGGTCAGTTTTTGGGTGTATTAGGCAAACTTTGTACCAGACACATATTTCTCCCTAAACTCCAGCTTTGAAGGAAGAGGTTGCTTTTTAACAAAGCCTTCTGCTCAGTTCTGTTTTTGTTCTCCACCTCCACAAATACATGAATATTGAGAAGTCCGGGAAGCCAAAAAAAAAAAAAGCATTTGTCTTGTTATTGTCATTCATATCCTTTCCCATTCAGTACTCCTACAGCTGTTGAACAAATATGCTAATCCATTAGAGCACGGTGTAAATCACGGTGCTCACATCCTTGTTGCAAATACTTCTTGCTTTGTTCTCAAAATGGAATGTGAAAGCAGGAAACATCTGATCAAAGAGTTTTAGGAAAGAGACTCATTCACTATTTAGACAGCAATGGCCTCTTTATTCAGCAACAAAGCCACCTGCAGAAGAAATGTGGGCTCAGAAGATCCTTTAAATGACAGCCAGCCCTGGAATAGCTAAACAGATTTTAGAGATCACTGGATTCACTTCAGCTTTTTAGATTTTTCTTTGCTGATAACAGTAAAAGGATAAACAATCAGCTAAATGCTGCTGTGCTGTGATTTTCCATTAAATGAAGATGAGGGCAATCTGGCTATAAGAAAGAAGAATGATTGTCTGAGAGTTAGCTACCTCTTTACAATTGGCAAGCACCCCTGGAGTCATTTCCATGGATTCCATATTGATAAGAAAAATTCTCATTGGCATTGGGGAGAAGTGAGATTTCGCTTGCATTGTTTCCTTGTTCTAGTGGAAGAGAAATAATCCTACTGGACTTGATTAAAAATATATACTTATGCAGTAAAGGGAACCCATGATAATTTGCTGTGATATAAACGTCTGAACTGGTCAGTTGCTTTATATCAATTCCACTTTGTTGTCCATCTGGACTAGAATTTTCTGCTGTGATCAGCAAAGCTTTTCCAGGATCTTGGGTAGAAAAAGTTCTTTCATCTACCCCTGATTCTTTTTCATAGGAAACATCAAGCATTGTGCTAAAGTCCTTTAGATGTGTGACACTTTCTATTTTTGGACTCACATCTACGAAGGGTCAAATATAAGGGAAAAGCTTCATAAATCTGCAAGTTCAAGACACAAAACACACTTTATGTGGTTATGGAGGTCAACCACAGTCCCTTCAGGGAAGAGATAGGTTGTTGCCACTGAGAAGACTCTACACCTGAAAGCCAAATTCACAGCTTGGAAAATGACCTTGGGAAGCCAATTGCTTCTCCAAATGCCAAGATACCAAGATATTTGCAAATGTGGGAACATTTGAGGAACACCAACATTTAGGGACACGGTGGCTCAGTGGGTTAGGATGCTGAGCCTGTCGATCAGAAGGTCGGCAGTTTGGCGGGTCGAATCCCAAGTGCCGCATAACAGAGTAAGCACCTGTTACTCGTCCCAGCTTCTGCCAACCTAGCAGTTCGAAAGCACGTAAAAATGCAAGTAGAAAAATAGGGACCACTACGGTGGGAAGGTAACAGCGTTCCGTGCACCTTTGGCGTCTAGTCATGCCGGCCACATGACCAAGGAGACGTCCTCGGACAAGTGCTGGCTCTTCGGCTTTGAAACGGAGATGAGCACCGGCCCCTAGAGTCGGAAACGACTAGCACGCATGTGCGGGGGAACCTTTACCTTTACCTTTTTAACATTTTAGAACTCAAAAGGAAAATAGAGAGAAAACCATGCAGTGCATACATGCATGTACACAAAGGATAGAAGTTGTGGGTACTCCAACACTGGAGTTTTTAAAGAAGAGATTGGACAACCATTTGTCTGAAATGGTATGCGGTTTCCTGCTTGAGCAGGGGGTTGCACTATAAGGCCTCCCTTCCAACTCTGTTATTCTGTTATTTCTCCTTCCTTACCAGTTCATAGTGACTGACCCTTTTAAGCAACCTAAGTCATATTTCAAAAACTCAAATTTGAAATGACCAGCCTGAAGTTTTTCCCTAGCAACTATCAGCAAGGCAACCACATTTTAGAGGCCAATAAACCATAGTAAACTATTGATCATTGGTTTGTCCAATTAAGAGGGTAACCAACTTCATAAAGACTCTAGGCAGCATGCAGTAGGAACAATTAAATAAAAGAATATTGGACATGAAGAGGAGAAAACATTCAGGCTAACTTATAACATCTGTAAGAGGCTTGCCACCTTATTCCACACAAAATCCTGGGGGGGGGGGAACCGGGTTTTCAGAGGGTTTTTTTAAACAGTCTGAATGGGGGCCATATGGATCTCTAGGAAGGAATGTTGGCTTCTAGTATGCTACATCATAACCCCATAACCCCAGAATCTGAATAAACACCCACACCCACCAAGAGCCTTGGTGGAGCAGTGGGCTAATGCCTCCTTAAGTAACACCAGCTGCCTGCAGTTAGTGCAGGTTCGAGTCCCACCAGGCTCAAGGTTGACTCAGCCTTCCATCCTTCCGAGGTAGGTAAAATGAGGACCCAGATTGTTGGGGGCAATAAGCTGACTTTGTAATAATGCCGCTTGGGGTGTGTGTGAAAGCCCTAATAAGCAGGCTATTCTAACATAGAATGAAGGCTATTGCTAAGCACATTGGTTTGTGCTTCTTAGATTGTAAGCTGCCCTGAGTCTTCGGAGAAGGTCGGGATATAAATGGGATTTAAAAAAATGGACTATCTTCCATACAAAAAACCCCCCTCAAGTCTACTGTCTACTCTGGAGGACAGGATCCATGCAAACATTTTTCTTATCATTTGCTGTTCAGTGTTTAGATTGAAGATAATAAGGATGGAATTAAGGACTTTTCTAACTGAATTATTTTTCTTCTCTATAAGAGCCAGGATGGACTTTATGGTTTTAAAGGATGTTATAAAAAAATTGATCCCCCTAGCATAACCATCCTTTCCTGACTCATAACATTTTGAGTTATCATCATCTAATGAGTCACTTAAATTACACTGGGGAAATTCCATCTGTAAGTGTGTAAAACAAAATGGAAACTCACTATAAGAACGTGACAAACTGCACAACAGACTAGACTAAAAAAAACAACAGATCCTATAGTGATTGTGTTTATTCAATCTTTTTCATTTCATCCTAAATTTCAGCATACAATTCCCAGGGCATTTTGCAACAAGGTCTTCAAATCATACAACAGAACAATAAGTGATTAAAAACAATAATGCAAACTACAAATAGAATGAAGTCTTTTTTTTCTTTTTGAAGGAAAAATATATACAGGAATATATATATATATATATATATATATATATATATATATATATATATATATATATATATATATATATATATATATATATATATATATATATATATATATATATATATATATATATATATATATATATATATATATATATATATATATATATATATATATATATATATATATATTTGTGTGTGTGTGTGTGTGTGTCAAATGCTTGTTAACTATTTAGATTACCTTGCTAGGCCCCAAACATGGGACAAATCTTTATTTCCTGTTTCAGCCTATCTTGAAGGCCATCGAACAGGCAGTAGTCACACCGGTGACAGCTCATATATTTGTGTAAATTGCTAAGAAAGAATTAAGGGAGACTGATATGCATTTCAAACTTATTAGTTTTCATCAGTCAGCCCAGGTTCGAATCTCAGAAGGGCATTTAAAATTTTTATAATAATGAAGTTTCCCCATCGCTAAAAGTTATCCTCATTTGTTGCTGCTTCTATAACAGAAATAAAATAAGGCTGTAGAAGGGAACTAAAATACTGACTAAAGGAAAGCGGTGGGGGTGGGGAAGCTGCAAAGACAGAGATGGTTAAGACAGTGATGGGTGATAGACCGCATTTTTCTTTATTATAGCCTTTTGTTGGGAAATGGCAGTTCATGTGAGATAAGCTTTAAAGCAACAGAAGCCCTAATCTCAAAGTGGCTTGAAAATAGTCATGCAGAGGACAGGTGCCTTACCCAAGAGGTGGGTGGCATGGAGAAACAATAGGGGCTATCCCTTTTCATTCTTGACCTTTAATTGAAAGATTGAAGATAAGTAGCTGATTCATTCTGCTCTCTTAACACCCAAATGAAAAAGCTTCCATGACACCTTACTATATCTTCCAAATCACCTTTTTTGTCATTCCAAGAAGTTCAGAACCAAGTGAAATGCTAGAAACGGATGGATAGCATCATGACAGACAGGAGATTCTTAAGTGAGAGTTGAAAGGCCTTAAGTTAGTATATCTGTACTTCCCCAAGGACATTTTTTTTTTAAAAAAAATCAAAGGTAGGATTTTTTTTTTTAAAAAAGACCTCAGGATCGCCTGTCCCTTGGAAGGAAGAGCGGGGAGGGAGGCCTTTGAAAAATTCACTCATTTAGGTGGGTTTTTAATGCCAAAGAGCTTGGTGTTGGTTTCCTTTCTTGGAGAAGAATTAGAAAAGCAATAATTTCCCCACCCCCACATAGGGTGCCAAAGAATGACAGCTGGTGCCGTGTTAACTCAGTTAAGCCCCCAACTGTAACTGAGAAGCAGATTGCCACAGCACAGAACTCCTTGTATAACTGGAGCATGGAGTGTCAAATGAGCCACCAGCTTTAGTAATTAATTGTTCCTCCATGCACAGTAGGGAAGAAAGACTGTCATCAACACGGGCCAATTTTCTCTCCCCCAAACAACAATCACAGGAAAAGATAAACTTTTTGGGAAGAAATTCTGAAGAAAAGGAAGGAGTTCTCTTCCTTTCTTAGGCTAGGAAAAGGGATGGGAGGGTAAAAACAACAACAACAACAATGAGAGAAAAGCGGCAAATTCATTGGTTGTGCAGTCACATCAGGGGAAGGCCACTAGTGTAGGATTCGGGGATTCATTCAGTTCAACAAAGAGGTGTTTCCCAAAGCAGTTTCAGTTCTTTCCAAACTATGGAAAAATTCCTGGCTGGACCAAGGTGATGAATATTGATAGTATCTGAATAGCTGACAGATGTTTTGCAAGGAGATGATAGGTAAAGGTAAAGGTAAAGGTTCCCCCGCACATGCGTGCTAGTCGTTTCCGACTCTAGGGGCCGGTGCTCATCTCCGTTTCATAGCCGAAGAGCCAGCGTTTGTCCGAGGACGTCTCCGTGGTCATGTGGCCGGCATGACTAGACGCCAAAGGCGCACGGAACGCTGTTACCTTCCCACCATAGTGGTCCCTATTTTTCTACTTGCATTTTTATGTGCTTTCGAACTGCTAGGTGGGCAGAAGCTGGGACGAGTAACAGGCGCTCACTCTGTTACGCGGCACTCGGGATTCGACCCGCCAAACTGCCGACCTTCTGATCGACAAGCTCAGCGTCCTAACCCACTGAGCCACCGCGTCCCTTAAGGAGATGATATGGCAGCTTAAAAAAAAAAACTAACACTACTCCTGCAATTTTATAGAGATGATTGTACTGGCGATCAAAAATGGAAACACTCTATTCTCTATTCTGAAGCAGCTTCTTTGATTACTAGTCCTGGTTAGAAGCAAGATTAATTTTAGGAATTTTGCTTGTCCCGAATGGTACATGAAGGGAAGAGAAACCTCTTCATTTCCTTTCTGTCCTAAACCAGAGGCTAAAAGCATATTCTTGCTGAATCCAAGCCTGAATCCATACAGTCTTCTCAAATGTCTGTGGAGATTCTCAATCAGCCAGCTCACGATTGTCCCAAAGGTGCTTTTCCAAAAGGCATCTGGACTTTCTTGATTTTTTTTTTCCTTTGAAAACATTTTGCTTCTCATCCAAGAACTGGAGAAGCTTCTTGGATAAAAAAGTGAAATGTATTCGAAGGAAAAAACCAAGAAAAGTCCCGTTGCCTTTTGGAAAAGCACCTTCTCAAATCGACAGACACTGCCTATTGAGAACATCTTGCTTATGTTCCTGATATGATATTACTCAATAATAATATTTCCTAGCTTGCCCCCACCTTCCAGTGCCTTCTAGAGCAAATTTAAGGTGATATGCCTGCCTGAATTCATATAAATCTTTCTGGTAAGCTTTAATATATTATTATTTATTATTATTATTTATTGGATTTATATACCGCCCTTCTCCCGAAGGACTCGGGGCAGTGATATAATTCTGTATCATCAGATAAAATGGTATTATACCTAGTATTTGGCCGTTACTCCGGCTTGAGGTTTGTAGTAGTATAGGAAGACAGGAAGACATGGAAACTGGATTCAGAGTTTGCACTAAGCCACAAGAAGTTTGGGTTTTGTCTTTATGAGATATCTTGGGCCAGCAGTTGCAGCCTGTAAATTTTGGGAAGCATTTATGTGGCTGCTGCGGTTTATTTAGTAAATCGTGGTTAAGTAATCTAGCTTAGTAGTTTGTGAATGAAGCCTAGTCACTTATCCCCCAAACCATGTTTTAATCAAGTCATGGTTCAATATAACGTGTGAAGCCAACCTATTTATTTACATAGGCCAGCTCGTCATTATCTTCATTTTCGAGCTAGCACTCCTCTCTTTAATTCCAGTTTTATTTGAAAAGCAAAAATGCTTTAAAATCTGGAACTCCTCTATTGTTGTAGGGAAAATATGCTGTTTTGCGGAGAGGGGTGGGGGAACCCAAGCAAAATATAAAGGCAATTGTAGTGTGTGTAGAAGGAAACTAGGTTTTTCCATCAAGCTCAAAGTCAGAAGTGATCTGCAGCCTATCTTACCTTTGTGACAATTGTGCTTATATGAAAGAAATGTTTACAATAAGCCTCCTGTGCACATTTTCAAAAAATGCATTGTGTGAAACCACCAGTGGAGCATACCATCCTGTTCTATATCACAGCTAAATTTGGTTCCAAGTTTGCTACTTTGTGTGTGAAAGTGAAAATAGCCAGGAAAGAGTTCTGAGTTATACTGTAATAATACAGCAAAGCAAAATTCGGCTCTAGTGGATCATTTGTTGTGTTGCCCACCAGCACATAATGATCCTATTAACATTTAAATGGTCACAACTCAAACTGGCAGCAACCACATCAGAGAGGGGAAAGCAATGCTGGGCACTATTGTGTAGCTAGAGATGGATTTCTTGACACTGTTGAATTATTGGACTGTGAGTGTCTTGGTTTATATTCTGCAGGTTTATTTCTTCAGTATGAAAAGGTTAGGAGATCTCTTCTGCTTTTGGGGACAAAAAAAATGGAGATGTTAAAAATGCATTTCACTGGCTTTGGAAAATAATGAACCAACCTTAGAATGTAGAATTACAGAGTTCAAAGGGACCTTGGAGATCCTATACCATTTCAGATATTTTATTTTATTTTATAATTCTATTCTACTCTATTCTACTTTTTATTTTATTATTATTTTATTTTTTATTATTTTTTATTTTATTATTTTATTTTATATTTTATTTTATTTTATTATTATTCATATGCCCAGGACAGGCAAAGCAGCTGTGACTGTAATAAACAGACATAATAAACTAAATAAACAACACAAAGAAAATGAGAATAAATATGGAATGGGGAGGACCAGAGGTTTAATTAAGAAAATTACTGAAATCCAGGGAAACATTTATCCAAACATCAGCATGATAAAAAAAACAACAAAGAAAAAGAAGATCTATTGGAGGAAAAAAAATACAAAGAAAAGATAGCACAAATATACAGAGCTGTGCAATAAAGATCCTCAAATTGCTAAAACTTACCAACATGTGATCATTGAACCACAGCCATTCTGGAAAATGGAGTTAAATGGGCTATAGAAAATGTTACTAAAAATAAATCTGCAAGAGTTGATAAAATACCAGCAGGAATGTTTCAATTTATACAAGATGACTTTGTTGAAGTCAGTGTGTCATGGTGTGTGTGTGTGTGCGTGTGCATGTGTGTTTGTGTTTCAAAATCAGCAAGATGGCAGGTGTGTCACAACGCAGGTTTGCTTTGTGATGTTCCACCTGCCATCTTACCCATTTTATCATCATGGTTTGGCAAAGGCCTCATGTAGCCCTGGACAGCTAGTAATGCAGTCCAGCAAAATAATAAAATATGTAGAAAATAAAGGATAGGTTGTAAGTCACAGCATTTTTCACTGCTGTTGTAACTTTAAACAGGTTGTCTGAACGATTGTAGGTTGAGGACCATTTATAATATCTTCTGCTACTAGGAGCTTGATCCTGACCAAACATTATGCTGATTATCCTTGACGGGCATATTCATCAACTCCAGTTGACAGATGGCAATTTTAGAGGGCTGGCAGAGAAAAAAAGCCTTATCAATGCCAAGAAAACACTGCTGGCTTTCCCCATGGCATTTTCAATCATGGCTTCTACCTGTCCTTGAGAATCTAATATATAGACTGACTGCTACTGTATATATACATCACACCATTAATCATGGTACATCACAGAAATGTAAACTTTTCTGGGAGCTTCAGGGCATACTATGGGAGTGGGTGGTAAAAGGAAGTCCCAAAAATGTCTCAAAGGTGCTTTTTCGAAAGGCAGCCGGACTGTTTTTTCCTTGAGGAAGAAGAAGAAGTTTCGCTTCTCACCTAAGAAGCTTCATCAGTTCTGACTGGATGATGGGGGGATGGAAGGATTTAGTTCTGACAGGATGGTGGGGGGAGGATAAGAATGCTAACAATCAGATGGCTGCAAAGAAATAGATCTTTTCATCCTCTCCCCCCAACATCCTGCCAGAACTAAATCCTTCTATTCCCCCCCCTCCAATCCAGTCAGAACTGATGAAGCTTCTTGGATGAGAAGTGAAATGTCTTCTTCTTCTTTAAGGGAAAAAACCAGTCCAGTTGCCTTTTGAAAGAACAATTTTGAGATAACCATGACCGGGATGACTGAGAATCTCCATAGACAAAGTCACAAAAAGACAGAGCAACAGCAGCATCAGTAGAAGCTTCTGGGGGACATAAGGATGAACTTCAGCATCCCAGCGTGTTCTACTCACCCATTGGCCTCCTGTGAGTCAGCTTCTGAGGTTATATCAATAGCATGAATAATATCTGAAAGGAACAGTGATTTGCCCATATTGGAGAGAATCTACAACATATGAATTGGTTCTTGGGCTCATTGGTTTCCATGGATACAGAGGCCTGTAGGCCCTGGTGTGCTAAGAAACTATTTTGTCAAACTTCCTTCCTAGACGTATCACTTGGCACCATCATTACTATGTTTTTGGTATCCTGCTAAGTCCAACCTGCTATCCTGAGCTTTTCATGGTAACACCAATAACATTAAAATCTGCTTTGTGGGTTATTTTGATTCTGGCATATTCTGTTTCCCTAAATTGAGTTAGACCTCTACAGTGGAAGAAAGCAAAGGAGGGGGAGGGTGTTAATGTAGCTGAAAGAATAAGAACTAGATTGATTTGGACTGAACATGGGTTTTTTTTCCTCCTTTTTGAAAGCAAATTTCATGAGCAGACTAGAACTGTGGCTGAGCTGCAACTGGGAATACGTCTTCTGCAGCAGAAAGTAAGTATTCACGCGTTAAACCAAAATATTATATGGCTCAAGGTTTCTGTTTCAAATGAGTTACAATTATTTTGTAGATATAAAGGGTTGGCATGGTAATTAAACCAACCTGCTTTAGGGTGCCCAGATGCAAAACAAAAATTACTATGACAATGACATTCTGTGCAAACTGCTATTCGCTGCTGTTATCTTTTCTACTGGTAAATATCCAAAAGCTTTGCCCATTTTTTTACAACTATTCAGGGAATGGGATGGAAGGGATGGGGTGGGATGAAATTAGATGAAATGAAATTAAGAAGAATGCAATGGAGTATCTCTGAAAAAGACATCACTAACTACAAAAACTTTCCACACTCCATACAAACTTGAATGGGTACCTTTGTTAAAATTAAATATTCTGCAGTAATATCCTTGCAGAATGAAAGTATTGGGAGGGAGATCTCTAGGCTTCCTTCAGCCTCTCTCCAAAACTGAGATTCAAATACAATCCCTCTGTCTTTCTCACACAAACTTTCTCTCAAAGGCTCAGAAGAAACTGAACTGATTGATTGATTGATTGATTGACTGACTGACTGACTGACTGACTCTGGTTGATTAAATGCCATCAAGTCGGTGTTGACTCTTAGTGAAGGCAGAGATTGTTTTCCATGACAATCCTTCAGGTCTTCCCATGATAGCCCTATCACCACAGCAACTGAGTCCATTCACCCTGGTTGTCCTCTTCTCTTTCCTTCCACTATTCCCAGCTTTACAGTCTTCTCCAGAGAGCTGGGTCTTCACACCATGTTTCCAAGGAGCCTTGGTGGAGCAGTGGGCTAATGCCTCCTTAAGTAACACCAGCTGCCTGCAATTATTGCAGGTTCGAGTCCCACCAGGCTCAAGGTTGACTCAGCCTTCCATCCTTCCGAGGTAGGTAAAATGAGGACCCAGGTTGTTGGGGGCAATAAGCTGACTTTGTAATAATGCCGCTTGGGGGGGGGGGCAAAAGCCCTAATAAGCAGACATATACATAGAATGAAGGCTATTGCTAAGCACATTGATTTGTGCTTTAGATTGTAAGCCGTCCTGAGTCTTCAGAGAAGGGCGAGATATAAATGGGATTAAAAAAAAAAGTTGGATCATTTGAGCCTGGTCATTTGTGGAAACTAAACTAAGGAAAATAATAATTCTTAGCATTTATTAGTAGTTTACCAACATTGTTCATCAGCAAGTTCTACTGAAATCCATGAAGCAAATTTCTGAGTGGACAGACAAAGGACTACTACCCTGTTAATCTCTGATACCTCTTCTCTCCTCTCCTCCAAGCCAAAGGTGGAATTTTTGTTTTTGTTTTCAAATAAAGCATCTTTAGGTTTTGCAAGATATTTCTCCTTTACAAAAAGGGGGGGAAAATCCTGCATGTGAAAATAAGTTGTTTCTAGCATTGCAGACTTAAAAATAGAGTTGCACAGAACAGTGTACAGGCATATCACACTGTGACTTTATATTTTTAACAGTCCTGCTTCAATCACTATTCTTTGTGTGGAGGACTGTGTAACATTGCAACCCACAAATAAAATGAGCTACTTTTAGTTTCCTTTTTTCCATAGATATTCAACTGCTTTTCCCCTTGCAGCAGTGACAAAGATGATTTATTGAATTTCCCCCAATTGCAGTCTTTAAGACATAAAGCTTGCAAATTCATTTAACCCTAGTTACTTAGACAGCAGTCTGATCCATCTTAACATTTCTATCTTTTTAATTGCTTGGTCAAAATACATGCTGATGCATTTGGATACACAACACCTATATATCATATAGAGGGTATTTAATATAGTAATATTCACATGTGTAAAGGAAGGGATTAGGAATTGTATATTGCAATTGATTGTGATTGGTGTCAAACACATATATTTTCTGCAGGCAGTTCTGTTCCTAACTTAGTCCTTTAGGTCTTTCAATAGTGTACTCATCATCATTGTAACTCAGCTTATCCAGTTTGCTCCTGGTCGCCTTCTCTTCCTGCCATTTTTCCCAGCATTATAAATTTTTCCAGAGAGCTAGATCTTTTCATAACTTGTCCTAAGTATGATCTTTTGAGCTTGGTCATTTGAGCTGATTTGTTCAATGATCCATTGGTTTGTTCTTTTGGCTATCCCTGATATTCTCAGGAGTCTTCTGCAACACTAAAGTTCAAAGGCACCAAGTCTCTTTTTATTCTGCTTCTTCCAAGTCCAACGTTCACTTCCATAGAGTGTTCCAGTGAAAATCATTGCTTGCACTGTTCTGATTGTTGTAGGCATAGATACATATCTTTTCCAAAGCTTTCATTGCTATTCTACCAAGTGTATTCTGCACTTGTACATACAGATGTATTTCTTGACTGCTATTTCCTTTACTCCTGATAGTTGATCCCAAAAGGCAGAAGTTATCTACCACTTCAATATATTAGCTGTCAGTTCTGTATCTTCACTGTCACTTCCAAGGCTTGCTGTTGTACCTGTTGTCATTAGTTTAGTTCATATTAAGCTTTATTTGTCAAGCTATGCTAATATTCGCCACTATTGCAAGCTATGCTAATATCAAGTCATGCTACATGTGCTGAAGCAAGCAAAGATAAAAAGAATTTACTCACCACCCTGAGTTATTATAGTTTTTCTTCTGCCCTACACCAGGTATCCAAATTAGGACAATCTTGGTTAATATCAAAAAATATCTAACCAAGATGTCACCCAGCTTGGTCCTTAAATGGAAGACCATAACAAAACCCCAAAACTGTAGACTTGGATTGGCAGATCAAAAAATATTCAGAGAGGAGGTAATGGCAAATAACTTCTGGTAGTGCTACCAAGGAAAGTATACTGAGATTTTCATTTGGTCATTTCTACTTCACTTACCTACTTACTTGCTAGGGCGGTGCGATTAATAACTTGGAAACTAACTTTACCCTGTTCCACTTCCCTGTCCTAAGTAAGGATGCTTCTCAATCTAAGTACTGTTGAACTGTTGAACTGTTCAGTGCTTGATACAAAATGCAGAGATAAAGACACAGAGGATTTAGGCTTGACTATTTTAAAAGCGGATTAAAATTCAATTTGGGAATGCATAATTTCTCTCAATGTAAGCAACATTGTACTTAAAGATTTAATCTATAACTTGTTTATGGGTTGATAAGTGGCTGGGGATTTAGTACTTCTGGATCAGAAATAAGCAACAAGGGGCAACCAAGGGTTTTGCATCATATGTAGCTAGATTAATTAATATTGGATACAAAATCATGCATGGTTCATTACAGGAGTTGCAAAAAGCCTTGTGTTGTAAGTCAAGAGTAGTGCGACAGCACAACCTATAACTGTAGGAAAAGGACACAGAGAGCCTGAGGGTGGGGGAATCAAGAGAGCAATTAGCCTAAAATCATTATACTCCCAACAAATGGTCTAAGTTCAATTCCTCTTGAATTCTGTTCACTCTTATCTAGCACCAATTGAGTGCTGATGGTTAGTTGATTACATTCTTATGCACAGGCATGAGCAATAAATTGCCTTAACTGGGGCTTAACATGTGTGTCTGATTTTTCATGCCTGACATCAGGCAAGCTTTAGTCCTCAAGCATCTTTTCATGGCCAATAAGATCCATTATACCTATGGCTTTGCCCCAGTCTTTTGAATAGAATCTGCCCATTTTGGGTATTCCAATAAAAAAGGCTTATTTTTGATTTACTCCACTCAGGGTACCAGAAGGATAGGAGCAAGGAAGAAAGGCTTTCTATTGTCAATGCTGCAAACATTGACATGTTTTTGCACTGACAATATAAGAGACAGCCTGTTATTTTAATTGCTTCATTTGGGAGGGAGGAATCACCCGGAAGTTATGATAAGATTGCAAAAAGCTGCGTACAGAATGGGAAGTGAAACCTCATATGTAAAACTAATTGGATAATGTGATTTATGACAAGTAGATAAGGGCAGGGATTGTGTGTGTGTTATGATGGGTTTGGGGTGAGGAGATTTCAGATTCTGGCATCTCTCCATGAGTGCCGATGTTTCGTTTCATTACTAAGACTTTTTAGATAAATAATACGCCTGCAATTTGTTTGATTTGTCTCATTCATCAGAACCATGACATCTATGCTTGCACTACCCCACTGACGCACTTAGCTCTTCTCAAGGTTAGGATGATTACGCTCTCTGTTATCTTTCAAGAAAATGATGAAAACCATCTCTTCCACTAAAGCTTTGGAGAGATGGTGGATGATTATGAGGGATGCCATATATACCATTCAGTGACTATGGTTTAATCCATGACTTAATTCTTTTATAATTTACTTTTCATATTTGAGGATCTAGTGAAGAACTGGACAGGGGGAACATGAACATGTGAAAGAAATAGTTCATAGTCAGACATTTCGCTTTTACTGTTGAGCTTTTATAAGCCTAACTGACAGTATTTATATAACTTGTAGTGCTGTTCTCTTAATTCCTCTTTCAAATTTGCCAGCACTCATAATATTCACAACAGCATAGTGCCCACCATGCCTTAAGCCATAACATGATTTGTTTGCTTCTAATTTAGCATATTGTGACAAATAACAATGGATGAGAATTTCATTCAGTTTAATGGGCACTTTTCCCTTCATTACCACTCCTAAAATTGCTACAGTTGATACTTAACTATACTTGAGGTCAGACACCACACTAAGTCATCAAATAATTTGTTTGCTTTATGCTCAATATGCTGAATGAACCCAGCCATTGCGGTTTGTAAGCTGTGCTTTAGGGCTTAAAGACTTGTGCGAACTGTGGCCCACATCACTTTTAAGTATGTGTCAGACTTTCCACTGCTACTGATGGAGAATTCTGCAGAATGGTCAGTTCTTCCTCCAGAGTATGCTGAATTGGCAATTCTCAAATGGTTCAGCATTATTATTATGTTTGTCATATAGTCAGCCAGATGTTTAGACCGGATTTAGCATTTTTGTCTACCTATCAAGTCCTGTCCAAAGACCTGGGTTAGGCAGATGTATTATTACATGATAGCAGTGACATTATAGCAGTGTTCCAATAGCTCAGGGATTGCCACAAAGAAGAGGGAGTCAAGCTATTCTCCAAAGCGCCTGAAGGCAGGGCAAGAAGCAACGGATGGAAGCTAATCAAGGAGAGAAGTGACCTAGAACTAAGGAGGAATTTCCTTACAGTTAGAACAATTAATCAGTGGAACAACCTGCCTCCAAAAGTTGTGAATGCTCCAACACTGGAAGTTCTTAAAAAAGACTGGACAGCCGTTTGTCTGAAATGGTATAGGGTTTCCTGCCTGAGCAGGGGGTTGGGCTAGATGACCTCCAAGGTCCCTTCCAACATTATTATTATTATTATTATTATTATTATTATTATTATTATTATTATTATTATTATTATTGTTGTTGTTGTTGTTGTTGTTGTTGTTGTTGTTGTTGTTGTTGTTGTTGTTTTGAAAAACTGGAAGACTTTAGGAATGTTCTAGAAAATGAACCAGCCCCTAGGATGGAATGTTCCTGAATTTTCTGGGATCTTCCATTACAAGTAATAGAATCTTATAAGTACCCAATTGTATAAATCAGGACATCCAGTTCCTCAATGTATCCTAGACCCCTGAATGAACGTTTAACATAGAATGAATGAGAAACAGATGGACAATGTTATCTTCAAAGAAGTTTTAGTAATATATTCACAAGTGCCATATAATCTAGTTTTGTGTGAATTAATCTGCAGAGAACTGACTTACTATATTGGGGATTTTCTTTGGCGCATGGATTTGAACATAATAACTCCTGTTCACTTTATAATAATTGTTCTTTAAATAAGCATTTATTGAATAGGGGAAATTTGCTGATTATGAGCAGAATTTACTCTTTATTGTAGCTGTCCTTGGAAGCTGATTCTTACCAGAGCTGTAGATAACAGTATGAAGAATCACCAAAGCATGGAGCATTAAAAAAGATAGCATAATTCTATAATCCTGCTAATATAACAGTGGGTTACCTATAGCCTAGAAATCAGGTGACATTTACCTCTGTGTTGTTAATTCCTCTTGTACGTTCAGTTAACACATTTATTGTCTCTGTATAGGAAAACTATTTAAGGATCCCTTTTTATTCCCAGAACGGATTTTATATACAGGGTTGAAGGAAACTAGGAAACTCGATAATTTCTCTCGATAAACCCAGTTTTACAAAATATTAATTTGTTATTGAGCATTGCGTTGTTGTTTTCTTGTTGCTTTTTAATTGTGCTTTTAAAAGAGAGCAAGTTTCCAATTTTTAAAATTGATTTGTTATAAAGAAAAACTGAAAACACATAATGAGTGAAATGCGTTGCTTTATTTCTTCCTCCCCACGAAATTGCCACAGCATATTCAGTCACTCCATAGCTACTCTATTGGCTTGGACCTCTCTGTGAGTCCCAACAGGTAGACCAGATCAGGAAACCATTCAGGTAGGCTAAACCTACAAAGATGCTTAAAAATGCACAAACCCTTTTGGATTTTCCATACTTGGTGGAGCAGTGGGCTAATGCCTCCTTAAGTAACACCAGCTGCCTGCAATTAGTGCAGGTTCGAGTCCCACCAGGCTCAAGGTTGACTCAGCCTTCCATCCTTCCGAGGTAGGTAAAATGAGGACCCAGATTGTTGGGGGCAATTAAGCTGACTTTGTAATAATGCCGCTTGGGGTGTGTGTGAAAGCCCTAATAGGCAGGCATATACATAGAATGAAGGCTACTGCTAAGCACATTGATTTGTGCTTTAGATTGTAAGCCACCCTGAGTCTTCGGAGAAGGGCGGGATATAAATGGGATTAAAATAAATAAATAAATAAAAATATAAAAAATACTTCTGCATAAATATGCCTAAATCCTGATCTGTTCTCCACACAAGTTCTAAAAACTAGATAAAGAGAACCAAGTTAAACAAACGAATCAAAAACATTACATTATAGTTCTCAATTTATAACCACAACTGAGCCCAGAAATTCTGCTCCTAAGCAAGACAGTTGCTAAATGAGTTTTGCCCCATTTTACAACCTTTCTTGCCAAAATTGTTGAATGAAACACTGCAGTTGTTAAGTTAGTAACACGGCTGTTAAGTGAATCTGCCTTCCCCTTTGACTTTGCTTGTCAGAAGTTCGCAAAAGGGGATCACAGGACTCTGGGACACCGCAACCGTCAGAAATACCTGCCAGTTGCCAAGCCTCTGAATTTGGATCATGTGACCATGGGGATGCTGCAAAGGTCATAAAGGTGAAAAGTGGCCATACGTCGCTTTTTTCCATGCCGTTGTAACTTTGAACGGTGACTAAAAAAATAATTGTAAGTTGAGGACTACCTGTATACTCTCCTTCATGTGTTTATTGAGGAAAACAATCTAAAGTTATATATTTCTGGGTGACAAAAATATATGAAACTTGCTTTTTAGTAACTGGTGTGGCCCCTTTAGGCAGCCATAAGTACAAATAAGCAGTTCTGATAATTGTTGATCAGATATGCCCACTGGGGTTATTTCACCTGTGAAAGTTTTATTTTATTTTTTTTAAAAAAATGGAAAGCCAACAAAGTTAAATTTTTCTTTCTTCTTTCTTTCTTTCTTTCTTTCTTTCTTTCTTTCTTTCTTTCTTTCTTTCTTTCTTTCTTTCTTTCTTTCTTTCTTTCTTTCTTTCTCTTTTTTTCTTCCTTCCTTCCTTCCATCCTTTCTTTCTTTCTTTTTCTCCCTCCCTCCCTCCCTCCCTCCCTCCCTCCCTTCCTTCCTTCCTTCCTTTCTTCCTTCCATCTCAAGATCTTTGACTCGGAACATTAACTCTCACAGAAGTAATACTCCATTAGCACAGGCAGTACTCTTTCTAAATAGGGCAATACTAATTATTTGTTGTATTGCTTAATGTTATTGCAAGGACATATCCAGCTTATCCCTTTAGAGAATAGAAGAACAAGGTAGCCTCAAGGAAAAACAATCTTAGGTGTTAGAATTGCATTATGGGAAACTCAGAAATAGCTGTGGGTTCTTCACATCATACATCACAAGTCACACTGTAACTGCAGACAGCTCCAGATCAAGCTGTTCTCCTTAAATATCTTTCCATTAAAATCTACTTTTAAAACTATTCCTCCTGTCTTTACTTTCCATTCTGAATACTTGAAGAATCTTTACAAATAGCGGTATCAATGGATATAATCAGTTTCTACCAGAAAGATACGTGGATCTGAACATAATTAAACACTGAGATTTTATATTTCTCTAAATGCTGCAGAAGTTCTTTCTTTCTTAAAAAAAGTCAAATGCATTCTAAAATATACCCTTTCAAATATATCCAGAAAGGCGTGTTTTGAAAATACTTACCTCCGCTTTCATTTAATGCAGATTTTAAAACAAAAGTGCAGATTGCTACAGAAATGCTGTTATGAGGCCATTGCACAATTTGGGGCAATTACACGTTATTGCAGTGAAGGCAGAATTATTTTACCTTCCCTGATAAAACTGATGAGTTGGAGAGGCACAAAAACCAAGCTGGATGCACTTTGGAATTAATCATACTCAATTAAGGATTTCATCACTTTTCGAGGCAGCAAAACTGAATTTCTAGATACACCTTTCTGAGGGTAGCAAATATCTTAGAAGAAACCCTCTCTAGTTTTTTGAATAGAAAAGGCGAGGGGGGGGAAAAGAGAGCTACTTTCATGCTTGTAAGATTCTATTAATGTAACCTTGTAAGAAAGATAGACTTAGTAATTTTGGATGTGCTTCTTCTCTGGACTGCCTCTCAAGGCTGACATCAATTTTGCAAGTGTGAAAGTTGTCTGTAGAGATTCTCAGTCATCCAGGTCATGGTTTTGTCCCAAAGGTGCTTTTTCAAAAGGCAACTGGACTCTGTTTTTCCTTGAAGACGTTTCACTTCTCAGCCAAGAAGCTGAAGAAGCTTTTTGCAAATATAGGTCCACAGTTAACAACAACAACAACAATAAAATTGGAAGGGACCTTGGAGGTCATCTAGTCCAACCCCCTGCTCAGGCAGGAAACCCTATATCATTTCAGACAAATGGCTGTCCAATCTCTTCTTAAAGACTTCCAGTATTTGAGCATTCACCACTTCTGGAGGCAGGTTGTTCCACTGCTTAATTGTTCTAACTGTCAGGAAGTTTCTCCTTAGTTCTAGGTTGCTTCTCTCCTTGATTAGTTTCCATCTGTTGCTTCTTGTCCTGCCTTCAGGTGCCTTGGAGAAGAGCTTGACTCCCTCTTCTTTGGGGCAGCCCCTGAGATATTGGAACACAGCTCTCATGTCACCTCTCCAAGCTTCTTGGATGAGAAGCAATTCCTTTGTTCAAGGAAGAAAAAAAAAAGTCCCATGCCTTTTGAAAAAGCACCTTTGGGGCAAGTGTGAAAGTTCATCTTTCCCCCTCACCTTTACAGACTAAGAAACTAGGCAGGGTCCCTTCTGAGACATTTCCCATGCCCCCGTTCCTTCTGTGAACTCAGCTGCCTGTTTCCCAACTGCTGCCTAGTGTGAGGCTCTTCCTCCTGTCTCCAAAGGTTCACTACACGTGGTGCCTCTATGTTTTTTGGTGACCTCCAAGATTTCTTAATTTCAGCCAGGTATTTTAATACATCGTGAATGAGGGAGAAGAGTTAGTTTGCTGCTATAAGAGGCTCCTAAATTTCACCCCCTCTGACCACAGTTCTGACTAAAAAAAAAGCCAACCACCCCAGTAGATGTGGAAGTCTCAAAAGCTTTCGGTCCACTCAAAAGTGGCTGGGACATCTGTATGGAAAGTGGAGCAGGGATACGGTGGTGCTCCGTTGCAAGAATGACAGAATCTTTTTGTGTTCAGAATCCTGTAAAATGCCATTGACTGAGCCCACCTGCTGTGGACAGTGTCACACTCATTTATGTGAGGCCGGTGGTGTTAAATTAACCCACCTGCTGTGAAGCTGTTTTGCATGTGAAATCACGTTGAAAAATATAAAACGTCAGATCAATCCCTAGGGTAGCTAGCTGTCTTCTCAAGATTCTTCTGTGTTTTTCCCCAATGAAAGAGAAAACCAGGAATACCATATACTCTTAGCTGAGCATAACGATGAACCATCATTGTTCATTAATCTCAGCCCACTATGTAAAACAAACATATTTTTTAAAAAAAATGAATAAAAACACCAAGACTGACCAAAGACTGTCACCAACTGAAGTGGCCTCTAGTTTTGGACAGTCTAGACCAGGGGTCTTCAAACTTGGTCCTCTTATGACTTGTGGACTTTAACTCCCAGAATTCCTCTTCTGGGAGTTGAAGTCCACGAGTCATAAAAGGGCCAAGTTTGAAGACCCCTGCTCTAGACTACTGCTTCATGCTCAATGTGGGGCTGCTCTTGAAGACTGCTTACACAATACCAAATCCAAACACCTGAATATTATTGGATATCAGCATTTGGACCATGGGGCATATAGACTGCACCAGTTGCTCCAGTAGTCAACATATTTTCCAGCCTAATTTAAAGTACTGGTGGCCTGTCAAGGATCACACTTCTGTTAGTCCCACAAGGGTATCATTCGGCAGAATGTATGTGTTTCACATACATTGAAATTTTACAGATGTTAATAATTGCCCAGTGGGCAGAATTCCATATCCCCAGCTCATGGGCTAATGTGAATATTCATATTTGTATGTGTGTGTATATCTATATCTATATCTATATCTCTATATATCTCTATATCATCTATATCTATATCTCTATATCATCTATATCTATATCTATGTCTATATATCTATATATCTATATATCTATATATCTATATATCTATATATCTATATATCTATATATCTATATATCTATTCAAATTGCTAATAAAGAATTTGGGAGGCTAAGATGATCATTTCGAACTCTTTATGTTCTCATCAGTTAGTCATACCCTTTATCTGAGATTCGAACCTGGGCTGATTATATATCAGGCAGTGTTTTAACTTCCTGAGCCACGGGTTCTTTCTCTCTTTTTTATTAGCTGGAAGGCAAGGCAAATGTTTGTTTAAGTATTTGTCAAGGCTTTTTGAATGGACCTTGCTAATTAACTCTTTCATTCCTGTTTTGGCCCGACTCAGGGCTTATCCACAGGAACTAGTCAACTTATGACAGCTCATTATTTGTGCAAATTATTCAAATTGCTAATAAAGAATTTGGGAGGCTAAGATGATCATTTCAAACTCTTTATGTTCTCATCAGTTAGTCATACCCTTTATCTGAGATTCGAACCTGGGCTGATTATATATCAGGCAGTGTTTTAACTTCCTGAGCCACGGGTTCTTTCTCTCTTTTTTATTAGCTGGAAGGCAAGGCAAATGTATGTTTAAGTATTTGTCAAGGTTTTTTTTGAATGGACCTTGCTAATTAACTCTTTCATTCCTGTTTTGGCCCGACTATATATCTATATATCTATATATCTATATATCTATATATCTATATATCTATATATCTATATATCTATATCTATATCTATCTATCTATCTATCTATCTATCTATCTATCTATCTATCTATCTATCTATCTATCTATCTATCTATCTATCTATCTATCTATCTATCTATGAATGGTAAAATGAAGCAATCAGCATTTCCTATAGACTTTTCTCTAACAAAATGCCTGTCAGGTTTTATGATTTCAGCCTTGCACATCTGGGATTACTTACTCAACTCTAAAAGTTGCCCTAAGCAATTTCTATATGGATACAGACTCATTCTAACCTTGTGGAGAGGTAGACAGTATTGTTCTGACATCTTATTTCTTTCCCTAAGCCCCACGCCAGCCATTATGTCCTTATAATTTACAACCTTTCTTTTTTAAAAAACAACAACAACATAATAGTAAAATAAAAAAGAAAGAAAGAAGGAAAGCAAGGAAAAAAGGTTTGAAGGAAAAAAAACAGAAGGCCAAAGAAAAGAAAAATGGTGGGTGACAAAACCTAGTGTTTAGTTTAATGGTAAGAAATACTAGGGGTGACATGATAGCAGTGTTCCAATATCTAAGGGGCTGCCCCAAAGAAGAGGGAGTCAAGCTATTCTCCAAAGCGCCTGAAGGCAGAACAAAAATAATGGATGGAAACTAATCAAGGAAAGAACCAACTTACAACTAAGTAGGAATTTCCTGACCAAACAATTAATCAGTGGACCATCTTGCCTCCAGAAGTTGTGAGTGCTCCAACAATGGAGATTTTAAAGAAGAGATGGGACAGCCAGTTGTCTGAAATGGTATTGGGTTTCCTGCTTCCTCCAAGGGCCCTTCCAATTCTGTTATTTTGTTAACTAGTGTTTTATACCACTGGGTAAAATTATGATAGAAAGTGATACGATGGAAAGTAAAAAGAATATATACAATAAACAATTCCAATGCTATTTTTAGTAGACTCAAAAATAGGAATTGTTACTTTCATGTATTTAACTCATGCTTTAATTTAAAAAGTGCAAATTTATGCAAGATTATTCAGAAGCAAGCCCCACAGCATTAAACAGAGCTTTTCCACCATTAAATAAGTTTAGGACTACAATTAAGCTCAATGCATTTTGCTCTGCTTTGGGGGGATTTTTTTTAAATGAAAAGAAGGGCTGCCTTTAAGATACTAATTACATTATGGTTTTGTTTGATGTTTAATTAGTGCTCCATAGAGTACATAGCTGGTATATGGAGGTTCTGATATCCTGACTGGGCAGAACCAGTGAATTGAAGATGGGAGAACTATGTGTTGAGCTTCAGAAATGGCTGAAAGTCCACTATTTATTTTTTTCCCTTTTGTTTTCTTGTATTCATGGGTTACAATATTCCACTGTTGCTTTAACAAAGTCTCCTCCTCCTCCTCCTCCATCATATTTTTTCTTAAGTCCCTGATGGGATCAGAAATTAATGAAGGTTTGGCTGATTTCCCAAATGCATTAAGAAGTTACTGTTTAGAGCCTTCCTTTGTTTTGACTTTTAGCTTTGTTTATACATGGAGAAAGTACTGAAACAATACAGGCATTATGTAGAATACACAATGACAATTGTGGGCTTCAGATAGAAGATTAAGCCACCACAACCTTTTATTCCACGTTTTGTCAGCACCATTAACTCAACAATGCATTTTCTAGAAGAATAGTTCTCGGATGATAACAAAAACATTTTGCATTTTGTGTTCAGCTATATCTGGAGTATTCCTCTCACTCCACCCCAATACACAGCCAGTTGGGATAAAGTGAAATGAAGCATATGCAGTGACAATAGTTACAACTAAGAAAATTAGTGTATGATTTATAAAAGGCAGAAAAGGGAACCAAATTGTGATTCCTATTTTATTTTCTATTGTGTGTGTGTTGTTTCCTGCTAGAAAACTCGGAAGATGCTCAGAACCTCATAATGATCTTTTTTTCCCAGAAATAACTCTCACAGTAGACTGTGAATGGAACTGCTGCAATTAACAGAATAACAGAGTTGGAAGGGACCTTGGAGGTCATCTAATCCAACCCCCTACTCAAGCAGGAAACCCTATACCATTTCAGACAAATGGCTGTCCAGTCTCTTCTTTAAAACTTTCAGTGATGGAGCATTCACAGCTTCTGGAGGCAGGTTGTTCTACTGATTAATTGTTCTAACTGTCAGGAAATTTCTCCTTAGTTCTAGATTGCTTCTCTCCTTGATCTATTGCTTCTTGCCCTGCCTTCAGGTGCTTTGGAGAATAGCTTGACTCCCTCTTCTTTGTGGCAACCCCTGAGATATTGAAACACTGCTATCATGTCACCCCTAGTCCTTCTTTTCATTGAAACACCATTGATGCTAACCACAGCCAAAACTGACCCCCTCCAACTGTGCTCCACACTTATTTATTTGTTTGTTTACTAGTTTTCAACTTATTGCTCCACATTATAGGTTATCCTTGACCTACGACCACAACTGAGCCCCAAATTTCTGTTGGTAAGTGAGATAAATTTGTTAAGTCAGCTTTGCCCCGTTTTATGACTTTTCTTGCCACGTTTGTTAAATGAATCACTGGGGTTGTTAAATTAGTAACACCATTGTGAAGTGAATCTGGTTTTCCCATGGACTTTGTTTGCCAGAAGGTCACAAAAGGTGATCACGTGATCCCAGGACATATCATAAATAGGAACCAGTTGTCAAGCAGCCAAATGTAAGTCACATGATCATGGGGATGCTGTGACGGTCATAAGTCACTTTTTTTCCCCATGCCATTGTAACTTTGAAAGGTCATGAAATGAACTGTTGTAAGTCGAGGACAGCCTGTATTAAGTTGGCGTGCATTTCTCCAAATTCTTGGAATTCTTCGTTCTTCAAAGTTGGGGAGAAATAGGGTTGGGGAAAAGACGACCTCCATCTCGGGTTGGGTCTAAAGCTGATGAAGAGGGCCACTGAAATCTTTGCCGCTCCGCTGAAATGTATTATCCTCACATTTCACTTTTACATCGACACCAATGCCTATGCATTTCAGCACAGACAAATGTGCAAATATGCTCGACTTTTTTTGTGGAGCGTTTCTTCTTCTGGGACGATGTAGCAGGCCACCCAAATGCTTTCGTTCACTGAAGTGTTTGCAAGACTTTTCATTTTTGCCTGCTTTGTACCTATGAAAGGCTATAAAAGTGAGCTGTAGACTTCTGGGACCTTTTTTATTTCCTGTAAGGAAAGAACACTTCTGAAAAATAAGCAAGCCTTCTGAGTTTTGCATGTATGACTTGTTATTCATGGAAGAGTGGGGGGCATCTCAATTTTTAAAAATTACAGCCACAGCCAGAGGGATTTGCCAGTGTGTTGATTCAGTGTTGTTCTTTTTTTTTTCTTCCCCCTTCCTCTTCTTCTGATCAATCTACATCTAATGATGCTCGAAATGCTATAATGGATGTAGCACCCCTGTCTTGGTCTAAATTGGATTAGATGCCTCACTAATGCAATGCTGGCAAGTCAAATCAGCCCTTAAAGCCACCAAGATGAATCTGCAGGGAATATCGGATCACTAATGCCCATGTGTGAGTTGGAAGAGAAATCTTACTTTTTGATTTAATGAAACATTTCTATATTTCCCAATGGTGGCTTCATGTCGGAACAGGAGGAGCTAATTAGCAGAATTACTCATTTTCTGGGGAGGCTTTGGGCCTTTCTTCTAAATTACGACATACGAAACACCACAATCCTCCCAGATCTGGCAGCTGTTTTGCACGCTTTTTACACACACACACACACACACACACACACACACACACACACACAGACGCACACACACACACACACCTAAGCTTCATGGTAGCCCATACAAGGATTTAGTGTGTCAAGGATTTAGTTCACCCCGTCTCATGACAGCACTTGAGTCTCGAATGCAGGGTTGCTAATCTCCAGTCCAGCATCCTAAGGGTCTATGAACAGTTGTGTTCTTGCTACTGGCAACTCAAACTGAACAGCCAGGAAGCACCTGATGGGGAAGGCTCTTTTTTTTAATTGGAGATCTGAGGAGCCTTTAGCAACCAAAGAAGATAATTCTGATCTATATGGTCAGATTCCCAACTTCTTAGAAATGTCAGCCATCTCTTTTCTTGTTGGATAATATGATGGATGGACCCAAACAGATCCTTCTTCTAGAGCAAAGGAAATTATATGCTGATTGTGTGCGTGTGTGGGGGGGTGTTAGTCTCCTTCCACATTAGCCCAGAAGTTCTTGATCTTTAACAATACAATTGCAAATACTTTTGTTATAGTCATTGACCAGGAACAATTTTAATAATCCTACTAGGCTGGCCAAGAGCAAATATAGAACTAGAACAATACTGTACATAGAGCAGGAAAGAGGAAGATTCATTCTTTCTCTACTTATTTTCTGGCCCATTGACTTAGTGTAGCTAAAGCAAGTCATTTATTTCATCTAAAGATACCCAAGAAAAGCTAATGCTACATCATACTTTCCTAGACAAGGGCAGAAAATTTGCAGGCTAGCTGTTCCATTAAAGCTATTGAGGTCCTTTTATTAATAATATTGTAGACTACTTGATTTTTATTCTTGCATACAGTCAGTATTTAAAGTTGGTTATTTTTATCAAGTAACCCAAAGTATCATTACCAAGTCACACATACCATATACCTGTAACCAGGGAAGTAGAATTTGTTCTTCCTTTTGCTTCTTACTGGGCCTATCTGGAGAAGAAGCAGCTGCAAGGAAACAGCTGCTAGGAGAAGAAAAATAAGGTGGAGGGTATACAGTGAGACTCCAAAAGTTACAGTTCTGGACATGTTTCTCATCTGCTAACTCTTTAAGAAAATATGAATAGAGATATATTACATTGATTATTATAGAATTCTATGGAAAATATACTGCTAAACCGACAGTATCAAGGAAGCCTCTGGCTTAAACTTGTTTCTGGTTGGACCTGTTTAGGACTTAGATGATGTAAAGGTAAAGGTAAAGGTTCCCCCGCACATGCGTGCTAGTCGTTTCCAACTCTAGGGGTCGGTGCTCATCTCCGTTTCAAAGCCGAAGAGCCAGCGCTTGTCCAAGGACGTCTCCGTGGTCATGTGGCCGGCATGACTAGACGCCAAAGGTGCACGGAACGCTGTTACTTTCCCACCGTAGTGGTCCCTATTTTGCTACTTGCATTTTTACGTGCTTTCGAACTGCTAGGTTGGCAGAAGCTGGGACAAGTAACAGGCGCTCACTCTGTTACGCGGCACTCGGGATTCGACCCTCCAAACTGCTGACCATCTGATCGACAAGCTCAGCGTCCTAACCCACTGAGCCACCTGTTAGAATATGTTGTTGAAAAAATGGTTTGTTTAACAGAGTATTATTAATACACAGTGGAAGTTGTACTGGGACTTTTAGGCAAACAGTAATGCACTAACACGAGTTTTATAACTTATTTTTACTCAGACAACAAAAAGAAACACAGTAAGAAATAGTCCAAGTATCAATCCAGTATCATGCACATAAAAGTCAGTCCATAAAAAACATAGTATCAAAATACAAAAGCTGCTTACCAATATCAAAAACAATATACACTGTAGCAAGCAGTTAATTCTTGAGAGAATAAATATCAAGTTAGCAAACAAGAGAACAAGAGGTATCCAAACACTAACATCAAACACATATACAAGAGCAACTACATGTAACATCTAACTCTCTTTTATGTGAAATAATTACAGCCACACCCTTAGGCCGTTTAACTCCTTAAAGGTGCTTTTACTCCATTATATAATATTGTCACCCAAATCAAGTTTAATCTCTAACAATCTCCCCTTTTGGGTGGCATATTATACATATATTTTCACAATCTCAAATTACACATATCACAAACAGATTTATGCTTTATAGCACCCTGAGCTTTAGTAAACTGGTCAGCAATATTATCTTCAGTTGCACAATATTCCAGTTTAATCAAATTATCTTTAACACATTGTCTGACATTTAGATACCGTAGATCCGTATGTTTTGATCTAGTTTTCACTGCAGCATTAGTTGCTAATTTTATAGCTGCTTGATTGTCTTCATACACACCTTCCTATGGAATTTAGTAGTTGAGGGTCATGGAGATAATAGCAGACAAGGAATGCAAACAAAAACGGAATCTCTAAAAGAGGTTTAACCAGGTGGTTAAACGTAGTCACTAGATGTCAATTTTCACTCAGGTGAGGCTTTACTTTCTTAAAGCTCATCTTCATGTTCAGTGACAAATAAAGTAGTACTGGCTTGAATGACAAAGTCTATTTGTTCTAAAGAGACACTATACAGTATATAATTTCGTGCAGACATTTATTTATTTGATTATTGCCTGCAGAGCCTAATCATTCTAAATGAGATTGCACATTGTATTCATTATGAAGCTTCATTAAGAGTGGCCTGTAACCTCTTCCTAGCCACCAGAAACTTTGCACTTAATTTCCTCAGTTATTTCATATTAAGTAGTATTTTATTTTATTTTTTATTTTAATTCCATTTATATCCCGCCCTTCTCCAAAGACTCAGGGCAGCTTACAAGCTTAGCAGTAGCCTTCATTCTATGTATATGCCTGCTTATTAGGGCTTTCGGGGGGCCCCAAGCGGCATTATTACAAAGTCAGCTTATTGCCCCCAACAATCTGGGTCCTCATTTTACCTACCTCGGAAGGATGGAAGGCTGAGTCAACCTTGAGCCTGGTGGGATGCGAACCTGCACTAATTGCAGGCAGCTGGTGTTACTTAAGGAGGCATTAGCCCACTGCTCCACCAAGGCTCCCTAGTACATTTCACCTAGGATGTTTTACAACAACAACAAAAAGAAATCCAGCCAGGAAATCCAAAACCAGCAGAAATACAAATATTATATTGCTGTTTAGCCCATGCTTTCCATCCTGAATTGAGATGTATCACCTAAGAAATGAGAACTGATTCTTTTTGTGAGATTCCATTGATTCATTCGACATAGGTGCATAAATTTGCAGGAAAATAAACCGACAGTGTTAAGGTCTGATGGGCCAAAGATTCTGGGCGTTTTGCTTTGCTTTGATTTTGTGTGCTTTTTGAGGGGTATGCATATCTTTGCAGCAAATATGGATAGTTGCTGAATTGAATAGATTTTTTTTTTGAGGTAGTGCTTGCTCTCCATAGTTTTGGTGATGGATTTGTACTAAAATATAACGCAAGAGCACACCCTTCACTTGACTGATTTTTTTTTAAAGTATAACAGTGCAGCTAAAATCAAACCACAGGCCTCTTTTAATCCATCTCTCAGATTTAAACTGACTAAACAATCTGTATTTAGGTTCTTGCTAGTCTACACTGATTCCTGTCCCACTTTCACTACGTAGATATTCAAGCATCAGCATCTTCAGCGCAGAATGTCATATTCTGGGCCTCTTCTTTGAGTTCACGCACAACTTCAGAGAAAACTGGTTCCTTCTCTTCTATATGGAGGGAAGCTCTGCTATTCATTTCTCTTCCATTTCAGCATTGACAGGGTCTTCCTTCTTTCCTCTTATGTCCAACGGTAATCGTTGTTTTAGATCCCAGACTTTGACAAGTGTTGAATTTAAAGAGCTTTGTCATAGGTTATTTCGGAGTTTGCCTTACTGGATTTCTTAAGAACAGCATGTTCTTTGCCCGCAGGAATGAGAAACAGGGCTACCTTGAACTCACCAGAAACACTGAACTATTAAAAAAGGATATAAAAGAGCTATTTCTCATCTTCAGCAGAGGCTCCACATGTATGCAGTGTTATATTCCTGTCAGCTCTTAAGATACATGGAACCGTAGCCAGGAAAACACCTAGAGGAAGGGCTGCAGCCATCAAATAAAAGGAAGGGGCCTCATAAGTTTTATTTATTTCAAGATTTATATGGCCACCCAAATCGCAAAGGTGGGACTTTGGGCAGCGTTTAACTGAGAAACAGATCACAAAGTCCCTATGGGGGGAAAAGTCAATAACCAGAAAATACAAAGTCAAGGCATAACAACATGTACTCCAAACAAGTTCATTTAACATCCTGGCCTGAAATAATCAAAAGAACATCCAGGTCTTCAAAGCCCTCTCAAAAGTTAAAGGACATAGGAATAGGTCTATGGTGGAATCCGGCATGGAGTTGCAGGAGAAAGGAGTAAAGAAACAAATCAATGTTGAGTCCTTGGTATGCAGAGAGAGACCCAGAAGGGATCCTCTCTAAGTCTTCAGAGTATTTATCTGACAGTTATGCAGAGTGTGCTTTAGTCTGGCAAGATTCCTGTCTATAGGCAGACAGCAATAAAATAATACTTGAGCATTTCACTATATTGTTCTTGTTTTTCCATGCCTGACAGGATCCAATCAAATGAGATGAAATAAGAAATCCTAGCTTTACTCAGCTATGAAGAAAGTTCTGGCCTTATAAAATAACCATGATGGACTTCCTAGAATTTATAAATAAGGATGTGTGGAAGCAAGAACATAACCCAGCATCCTTCTGTGAGAGAGTTGGGCAGTTAATAAGTTTGATATACTGTATAAATAAGAAGAGTCCTAGATCTTTGTCTTTCCTGAAGAAATAGCAGTATTGGCAGAGGTGCCCAAGCAGGGTGCAGGCAAAAAAAAAATATCAAGATAGTGAGTAAAGTAACTCACATAGAAAGGGAGCAGGGGGTCCACCATGTGGTTGCTTTTTTTTGTGATGCTCCAGCTACTTATCTTATCTCATAAGATTAAAAATAGAGAACTGGGGGGGGGGTTGATTAATGTCTTGAAACAGCAGCTTCCAAAAAAGCCATCAGGGCCAGGATAAGCAACTGCTGGAGCTAGGGCAAAGTAATTTAAATGTATTTAATTAGAATGAGATTATTCCCCATTTATGTAATAACGTTCCCCTTGAATCACATTACCCATTACCAGAAATCTATTGTGTAACAGCAGCATTTAATAAATTGAAAAGTAAACAATAAATCAGAATATGATGGAAACCTTTCAAGGGATTTTGGAGGAGGAGGAGGCCACCTCTGGTAATAGAACAGAACAGAACAGAACAGAACAGAACAGAACAGAATAGAATAACAGAGTTGGAAGGGACTGTGGAGATGTTCTAGCACAACCCCCTGCTCAGGCAGGAAACCCTATACCATTTCAGACAAATGGCTGTCCAGTCTCTTCTTGAAAACTTCCAGTGTTGCAGCATTCACAACTTCTGGAGGCAGGTCGTTCCACTAATTAATCGTTCTAACTGCCAGGAAATAAAGATATAGCATTAACTCAGAGGATTGTTTTGTAAGCTGGGGTTTCCCTCCAAAACCAAAAAGGGCATTATCTAGTTTCAGAAAAAGCCGTGCTAGTTGAAGAACTTTAAAAGCTGAGTCCACATTTCTAGAGAGCTCTAAAGGTTGGGATCTAGAACTTTTGTGCTTCCCATTTGAAAGCGGTGTTGCTTTTTAAAGCCAGAATTAAGTTTAGCTCAATTTGGCCCAAATCTTCATACCCAGTGGCCAGGCACAGATCCCAATGGCTCAGTGGAATTCTTTCAGTCCATCAGGATGGCAAGCTGCACAGGAAATGACACCCCATGTTTACAAGGTGATAAATCAGAACCAAACACGTCCTGAAATGTATAGAATTATTGTAATGCAGTAAAACAAAATGACACCAGGAAAAGGTTTTGCTTCCCACCATGCATTTTGTCCTCCATGACTTGCAGGAGAAATCATTTCATAAAAGTCACCTCTGATTTGTTTGATATACAATTATTGAATTTTTAATAATGTGAGGAGATTCCCGAGCATCTCATGCAGTCTGGGAGGTTATAATAATTTTATTGCTGCAAGGCCTGACAGCAACTCATAAAAATGAATGACAATCTATATCATGACATCTTGTCAGGTGTTCTGCATGCTAATAGATTACTCCACTTTCCTTCGTTATAAAGAGGCCAATAACGTATCCAATATTCAATTCCAAAATGAAGATTACAGAAAATTTGATTCAGAGCCAAAAAGTCACGTTTAACAGAGATACAAATAACATTCATATAAAGTTTCAATTAAAGCCATTTCAGGAATGTTCTAAGTGGGTCCTTGGCTTACAGCCACAATTGTCACAAAACTTTCTGCTGCAAAGCACGACGGCTGCTAAGTAAATTGTGCCCCATTTTTTTGGCATGGTTGTTATGCTAATAACTTCAGTTGTTAAGTGAGCCTGGCTTCCTCCTTCGACTTTGCTTGTTGGAATCCAGCTGGGATGGTTGCAAATGGCAATCATATGACCATGGGATGCTGCAACCATGAATGGAAGAAGCTTCTTGGATGAGCAGCGAAATGTCTTCAAGAAAAAACAATGAATGTCCAGTGGCCTTTTGAAAAAACACCTTTGGGACAACCATGACTGAATGACTGAGAACCTCCATAGACATCCAAGGTGTATCCCTCTCTGGATTTCGTGATGCTGTGCTCTGGTAAAACCCTAGTTGCAAAAAAATTCACACAGAAATGCACACATGGAGGGAAGTTGCCCAGTAAAAGACCTATGATTTTTATATTTTTCTTTTTCTGCTCTTCTTTTTTATTGCCTTGCCCAATTTAGTTCTTGAATCAACAACCAGACCAGTAAGTAAAATAAATTAAGTGATTGCTAATTGCAGGCAAACATTGTACCAACAAGCCCAATTGTACATGCTAAGAGCAACTCCTTGAATTTTGCATGTTTAAATTCAGGAAGCTAATTAGTTCTAATCAGATTAAACAGTCAAGAATGAGGCATAGAGAAGAGAGTTGGGTGAACAAGCTTATTAGCTGCTTATGACCACTGGAAAAAAAAGTGACTTATGCTAAATTTGTCTTGTGTGCAAGGACGATACTTTACACTATTTTGAACTGCCTGCCTTTAAATATGTCACATCCATTCTCAGTCTTGTTAATCTCTTTGCTCATGCAAGATCACTTTTCACCACATTAGAAGATTGCAATTACTTTTTATAATTAAAAAGACCAAATTAGTCTAACTAGTTTCAGCTGGTTGTCATCCAAGCAATACCCCTCCATTTATTTAAGCAGAAGAGAACAGCTAAGAAAGTTAACTCCTTCTTTGAATTTTGCACTATTTTGTTTGACATTTCAATTTTGGTTAAACCTGACTATGCTGCAGGACAGCACTTTGATGTTTTAGGTGTGATAAAGTGAAGCAAAGCAATTAAAACTATTCCCAATAAAGTGATCTAGCTATTCCCCCAAGCACTGATGATATTACCTAGTTTGGTAATCAAACATCTGCAAGAAAATGGATCCCATTCTATCAATGTCTGGTTACTTTACCTGGAAACTATCTCAAGGCACTAAAAATTAACTTCCTTGAGCTCTGCTATATACAGGTAATCCTTGACTTATGACTACAGTCAAGCCCAATTTTTCTGATACTAAGCAAGACAGCTCTTAAGTGAGTTTTGCTCCATTTTCAACCTTTATTGCCACAGTTGTTAAGTGAATCACTGCGATTGTTAAGTTAATAACACGATTGTCCCAAAGGTGCTTTTTCAAAAGGCACCTGGACTTTGTTTTCCCTTGAAGATGTTTCGCTGTTCATCCAAGAAACTTCTGCAGTTCTGATGAACTGAAGAAAAAGCATTTTGGGACAACATGACCTGGATGACTGAGAATCTCCAAAGACATTTAGTAACATGATTGTTAAGTGATCTGGCTTCCCCACTGACTCTGCTTGTCAGAAGTTTGCAAAAGGTGATCCCATGATCCCAGGACAGTGCAATCATCATAAATATGAGTTAGTTGTCAAGCATCTGAAATGATCATGGGAATGCTGCAACAGTTTTAAGTCACTTTTTTCAGTGCCATTGTAACTTTGGCACTGGACCTGCATTCAGACTGTTTGCCACTCTTATTGTATTTTGGGGGATAGGAAATCCTAGCTTCGCTAGTCTTGTTTATCTATTTTCTTTCATTGTTGATCAGCTATTTATTTATGGGGTTGTTGTTGTAAGAGAGTGAGACACTCCAAAATGCCATCTGCCACCTTCACTCTCCCTCTGTAAAGTTTCAATTCTTCTCCTGGGAAACATTATTGACTTTCCTTGTTTGCAGCATCATTGGTATGCCGCAAACAGTTCCATATACATTCAGTCCCTACAGATGATAGAAAGTGGTTGATCTTTTGCATAATTTCATGGGTGATATTCAGGCGACGATGTCTCCAAATTCTCTCAAAATGAGCAGGTAGAATATAATCAGGCCACTATTGAAATGATGGTTTTTCCCATTCAAAGACATTCTGAAAGGCTGCTTCTGAGATTAATGTTGTGCAGATGGAATGGTGGTTTTTCAGCTTTTCAAATAACATTTCTGTTAACTATTTTAGGCTCAGCTTGTACGAATATTCACTTAGGGGGAACCAGGCATTCTTCTTGGAATGATTATAGATTACAGCAGAGATCTACAGCAAATGTTAAACCACGTCTGCCTAATATCAACCTAACTGTTCTGAAGGCTTTGAGAATACACCCCACAGATATGCAGTGCTTCCTGGTGCCTGATTCTTCTCCTTTGTCCTATCCTCTCTGCAAGGCTCTTCGGGAGAAGCACTCTAAATTAAACATTAGGAAACTGTTACTAGCAGCAGTTGGTAGCCATCTCAATACTATAAATGGAGTTAGAGAGGCTAAATGCAATTCCATCCACAAAATGCATCGAGCATTTTAGTATATTTACTGCTGCTTCAAGATCCCTGAAATAAATTCTGTTCCTGACCTATTTTGGCCTTGAAAAGCAGCCAGAGAAGAGACTTGATTCCTACCAAGAACCAAAAGGATAAAGCCTGGATCTGGATTTTATGGCATTCATTTTTTTTATTTATTTATATCCCCTCTTTATTATTTTTATTAATAACTCAAGGTTGCAGAAACAATAGTCCCCCTATTTTCCCAACAACAACCATGTGGGGTGAGTTGGACCGAAAGAGAGAGGGACTGGCCCAAAGTCATGCAGCTGGCTTTCATGCCTAAGGCAGGACTTGAACTCCTGGTTTCTAGCCTGGTGACTTAACCACTAGACCAAATTGTTTTATTTTACTAATGTAATAATTGATGAAACTGATCATTCATGAAATTATCGAGGGTCAATTGGTGAAATGGCATAAAGATCATTCTGTCAAGCTATGAAGATTGCTTGCGTTAGGACTACCATGCTGCTTTTAGCTTGCCTACAGTTGCGGGGGGGGGGGGAAGGTTTGGAATGCACAGGTGGATTCTATCTGGATGGGGACTAAGGTCACCGAAGAGATGTTGTGGTGGACAGAGACATCTGTCATAATTGCCTGAGGGTTAATTGAACAATGTGATCAGAACGGTCAGAGAGGGGAGGGAAAGTTTTATTCTTTTAATTATCTTTTCCTCACCATATTGCCAGAGCTGGTTTTCAACTCTTTAGTGCCAGTATGCTGTACCCAATAAAGTTTTGCGTTAGAGACCTAAATGACTCTGGTGTATTTACTTTGTTGGGATCCTTAGCCAGAACCTTGACACATTCAGTGATATTGTTTTTGCAATACAGGTAATCCTTGAGTTATGACCATTTGTTCAGTGACTGTTCAAATTTATGATAGTACTGAAAGAAGGGACTTATGACTGGTCCTCAACATTGGATAAGACTTTCTGATACAGTTTTGGGCAATGGAGGACAGGGAATTCTGGGTGTTGAAGTCCATGCATCTTAAAATTGCTGATGTTGAGAAACACTGATCTAGCTAGCCCCTCTACTAAGCAAAGTCTGAGTTCTTTGCTTGAAAACAATAAAACAAATATCATTATTTTAGTCCATATGAGTTTGAAATAATGTACTCAAAAAAAAGTAAAACAAAAAAACCTAACCTTTCTTATCGGGTGTAAGGATAACTGGAATAAAGAACGTCATGTGCTACCAATAGCTGAAAAATAACCAGGTATATCAAAGTGGTTCATGGAAAGTTTCTTGTGGAATAATATTGCTACTGACAAGCAATGTTCAGATGTAATAGTTCCTCCTCCACATATTTTAATGTTATTGCTTAATTCTGAAATGACGTGCCACATTTCTGCGGCTATGAAATGTGAAACCTTCAATCTAATGCAATCTTACATTCAAGTAAAATCTTTTTTTTTCAACTGGCAAGCAGACATTTTATGACATAAAATTGTGACTGTTTATTGTTGCACTTGTCTGAAAAATAGACCCAATTATCTAACATATAAGGACTGGATTTATTGGATATGCTTGTGTCTTGCTGTTGGGAATATTGCTTTGCCAAGGATGGTTTTGGGCTAGTGTCATGCATTCATTTTTTTTTAACGGTTGCACCACATTATTTCTCCTGAATTCTTTTTATTTTAACAGAGTGTGTTGTATAAACTCAAGTATATTGGTATTAAATATCAAATTTTCCCTTAGATGACCAGATCATTATCTGTAGGAATTATGGTATAATAAATACCCAACAGAGAGCAGATTTTTCTTTGCTGTAAACTTTTTGCAGGAAACCAAGGTTTATAATAGTCACCGTAACCTGCAGGCTTTTGCCATTAAAAAAAAGAAAAGAAAAGAAAACAGATTTGCTGTTATCAATTGCTTGGTAGTAAATGCTATTTTCCCTGCATTATTCTTTTAAAAAAGACCTATCATCCAGTTGAAATCAGCTATAGATGTCAAACAGGGTCAACAGAAATGCCAAAACCTTTGGGTGCAATTATTATGATGCAATTGTTTTGTTTCCCATTAGACAGCAATCATCAAGTTCATTCCTGAATATTGGGAAATTTGCATAATATACAGAGGCAAATGTAGAAATAATTATTTAAAATGCCAGCAATCACAATACAATAAAGAAAACTCAAACCAGGACATCTATGTGACTCTTGTTCAGTATATTTATTTATTTAGATTTATATACCGCCCTTTCCCGAAGGACTCAGGGCGGTTTACAGGGCATTTAAAAGAAAGTCAATACAAACGTTAAAACAAATTAAAAAAGATTAAATAGAACCCTGAGAAAATTAAAACCCAGTTAAAATTAAGATTTAAAAATTCTCAGCCTGGGCCAGAGAGCTCGAAGAGGCAGGTCTTCAGGTCCCGGCGGAATGAACGGAGGTTGGGGGCAGTCCTAAGCTCCGCAGGCAGCTGGTTCCACAGGGCAGGCGCGCCCACTGAGAAGGCCCTACCCCTGGGTGTAACCCGCCGGCAGTCTTTAACCAGCGGCACCCTGAGGAGACCCTCCCTGTGGGAGCGCACTGGACGAAGGGATTGTTGAGATGCTAATTGCTGATGGGCAATTTCCAGGACCTTCTTTTTCCTTTGAGGTGGTCTTCAAAGAAAAATGTGAAAGACATAAGGTCATCTTCCTGAATACCCTGAATATGTACAGGTAGTCCTTGACTTGCAACAATTCACTTAGTGAACATTCAGAGTTACAGCATCACTGAAAAAAGTGACTTATGACCATCTTTATGCTTATGACTGTTGCAGCATCTCCATTATCACATGATTTGAATTCAGATGTTTGACAACTAACTCACGTTTATGACGGTTGCAGTGACCCGGGGTCATGTGATCCCCTTTTGCAATCTTCTGAAATGCAAAGTCAATGGGGAAGCCAGATTCACTTAACAACCCATGCTACTAACTTAACGACTGCAGCAGTGATTCGCTTAACAACTGTGGCAAGAAAGGTCATAAAATGGGGTAAAACTCACTTAAAAAATATTTTGCTTAGCAACAGAAATTTTGGGGTGAGTTGTGGTCGTAGGTTGAGGCCTGCCTGTATACAGGAACAAAAGAGTCTGATTTATCAGTTCTTGGATGGATTCATACATTGTGCTAGCTAGACCAGGGTTAGGCAACCTTGGCTCTTTTATGACTCCTGGACTTCAACTCCCAGAATTCCTGAGCCAGCCATGCTGGTTCAGGAATTGTGGGAGTTGAAGTCCATGAGTCATAAAAGAACCAAGGTTGCCTACCTCTGTGCTAGACCATTATGTTGCCTGCATGGTTCTAAGTGTGATAAATGAACACCACTCGTGTAGATTACAAACCATGATTTATGGATTACTGTTTTATACTAATCTAGCCAATTAAGTTTTTTTTCCATAATCCATGTTTAACATACACCCTGGCTTGGCATATTGTGCGATTCAGCTAATGATGCTATCCTAAATATTGAATTGTTCTATAGAGTATTTTGTCAAAAGTATAGATTTATTTTGCTCATCTCCAAAATCCAATTTTAAAAAATCAGCTCCGTCTTCCTTATCATTTTTTCACCCCTTCTACCAGTTAAAAACTTGCTTTGATCCCGTTTTATCCGAAGGAAAATACAGCGGCTGATGGAGTGAAGTTTTAATCTATATTTCTTCTCAAACTTGATTGCTTTTTGTTCTTCTTTACTTGCAAGGAGTTCCCACCTCTTTCCTTTCAACACTGTTATTAAGTGGAGAGTGCATCAGGTACTGAAAATAGCCTTGCCAGATGGAGTTTCTACTATTCCATTGCCTCGTGTTGAAAAAAGAGCTAATTGGCCTAGGGGTGATAATACGGTTGAGTCTAAAATACTGTTACCAATTGATGAAGCTTCATGTGTCTTACTCCTTTCTTTTGGAAAGACTTAATCGCTGTGCTTTGTTCAATTTCTAAGTGCCCTTTATCTGTTCTTCTGTCTACCTAATAGTTCATATCAATTTACTCTACTAGGTATGAAATGTGATTCTTTCATGTTTTGCAACACAAAGTAGGGCCTATTTTAAGACTCTTCTCTATTTCCCCTCCTCCTGTGTCCATTTGTCTTACTTTGCTTGTTAAATATTTATTTTGCCATGTTTGACAGTCTTTGCGATCTGCCCTGTGGTATTGGGTTCCAATGTTACTTGCAAAAGAGTAGGCAATTGATTTTTTGTTTTTGCCTCAAATCCGACCCGACTAAATTCACGTTTCATTTGCTTGAAGGGAAATAATAGGAGAAAAATTGTGAGCTGTCATATAGATATAAAAACGAGAACTATATTGGTTGGGAAAGCTGCTTGATATCAACATATCAAGCAGTAGAAAAAGGGCAAAGTATCTTCTTTGGGGCAAGTGTTCAACAAGCTACATTGGGAAACCATTGTGATAACAATAATTGCATTGAGAAATTCTACCTCACTGGATCCTTCTTTCCATATGCATGTGGAATATAAGGAAATGTGGAGGAGAAGAGAGGGAAGAACCTGGAGGCAGAGTTAAAAGGGGGATCAGCCTAGCATCCCTACATAGTCACAAACTGAGCTAAGTCCAAGCCATTGACCCTTATCTAACTCCAAGCAGTCCTAACAATTAGTTGAGAAGATTCCTGTGCATAGGCTTCTAGCAATACAGTTGAATTGAACCTTCACATGGATTTGTCTCTCATGCTTGACAAAACGTGAGTTATGCATATCTATCTCCTCACAGTGATAACTTTTAATTTTTCTACATTCTAAACAGATATTCTCTTTGCTTCTTATTCTCCCACCAGGATGTCCCAGAGAATACAAAAACCAGGCAGATGGAGAGGAAGAAGAATTTGGGGCAGTCTCTGATCTATGATGTGAATAACATTTAGCAGAGTTTCCTTGAGGGTATGGGCTGTTCTTTCATAGCAAGAAGGAAAGCATGATGGTATGATTAGGGATATTGTTGTGGATGTCCTATGCTGGGGGTGATTAATAGGTTCCACCTCCACCTTGTTTATGCATTGGTCCCTTTTATCTATTTCTTTGTTAATTTTGAAATTAATGTTTTGGATGCTGTCATCATTTTACATCGTGTTCTTATTCTGTTGTAAACTGCCAAGAGTTGCTTGGCAGTGGCATATAAACTTAATAAAGAAACAATATTCTTTAAGAAAGATGTTCTTTCTTTAATAAGGAAGAAAGAAAAAAAATATAACGTTTATAGAGAATAACTACAGTACATTGTCAGAAAGCCACATTAGAACTGAGATGTGTAGCATTTCTACAATGTTCATCATGACTTGAAGCCAATGAGATCAACATTTGATTCTTCTATTAAATGTTTTTAAAGAGTTTTTCAATTTGGGTCTATCAAAATGCAAAAAAAAAAATGCAGCTTCCAAATAATTCTCTTTCTAATTTTCAGAGTTCTATCGCAGCGGGTTAATGATTGCAGCTATTTCCATTCTTCCTCTCCAGTAATAAAGTGCACAGTCATGAGTTTGTCTTGTAGAGATTTTAAATCAATCTCTCTACCTTGATGAATTTAGATTAACATAAATTGTAATGTCCTGAATAGTTGCATGTGAAATGACTATCGCTGTCAAACCGTCATTTGCATTTCAGTGAATGATTACTTTTTCCTTTTTCCTGAATGAGATGAGTTAACCCCAGTGCTTTTTTTGTAAAAGAAAAAGGTGCCGGAACTCACACATGTCATACAAACCACCTTGCCTACCCTACAAGGTTCCATCCAAAAAAGGTGCCGTTCTGAGCGTTCTATGAGAAAAAAAGCCCTGGTTAACCCAAAGGATGTAAAATTGCAGCCGAAGGTTCAAAGAAAGGAAGTGGGGCCAAGACAGATTTTCCAAAAGATGTTTTGAGGTGCAACTTTCTGGAAGAAATGGCTTGAGACACATTTCCACATATCGTTTCACCTTTCAAGAGATCTTTCACTTTTCTAACACGGTGATACACTTTTAAAATGTCAGTGTGTTTTAAAATGTAGATTTAAATAGCAGAGGTTTTTTTTTAATGACTCTCTTGGACCCAATCTTTGTTAAAATTATTGCCCATTCTGTACAGCAGGGAGGCCAGGAGGAATCATGTGCCAGTTACTAATTCTTCCATCTACGGCATTTATTCAAAATTTACATGATATGTGCCAGAAGGTGCCATTCTCTTGCAATTGCACCAGAAACAAAAGACAGAGCTTTCCAAAGACTGCTTCTCTGCAAATTCTGTGAAATCCAGAGGTTGGGTACTTGAAAAGTCCATTGCAATGTAGCAACGGTGGAAAAAGCCATGTAATGTATCAGAAATTCATTAGAAATTAGATAAGCCTCATGTTTCAACCACTGAAAATGCTTAAACATGCAAATGTCCGTGTCTCCCTTAGCAGATTTTTTTAAAAAAAACCTGGGTAGTTGCTCTCAAAATTAGTCAGGGACAATATGCAGAATAGTTAAGCATTATTATTGTTATTTTTAATATATCCAGTATAGCGGTAAAAAGGTTGTCAAGATGACAGGGCTGTATCTTAGTAGAAAAACACCTGCTTTTCATGCTGGGCATTTAAGTTTCGACTCCTGGGGTCTCTGGGTGAGATTTGACAATCTGTAATAAAGAGATCTGCAGTCTAATACCTGTATGTAACAAAAGAAGACAACAGGAAATGAGCTTGGGAAGATAATAGGCAATGAAGGCAAGCAAAATGCCCTTTGTGTCAATCCCTGTACAAAGGAGAGCTATACAGGTTTTCTTTACAGATATAGCCTAGGAAAGATTCCATTCCCACTCCGTGCCCTCATGGAATCCAACCAACAAATGTTTTTCCCCCTTCTCTACATCTGTCAGTCTCCCAAGTACACAAACAGGAAACACAAGAAGATGAGCTAAATCAACATTATTCTAAGGCTACGTGAACAGGGTTTAAAAATACAAATCTCCCATTGTCCCTTTTTACCACCTGATAAATCAGGGTGGATTCTTTCTAAATTTCTTTCTCTGTCCTTTATTCAGCTGAGGGTTCCTCCCCCCCCCCCCACTTTATCTGATCATTCCCTAGGTCAGGGGTGTCAAACTCACCACGTCACATGACATATTGCAACTTTTTCCCCATTGCCAGAGGGCAGTTTTGGCATGACGCATCTGGCCCGCCGGCCGGCAGTTTGACACCCCTGCCCTAGCTGATATCTTTTCTCCCTGTTTTCCAAGGTCATTCTCACATTCCTTTTTGACATTTGACCAGTACTTCAATCTTTTATTTATTTATTTATTTATTGTTTGTTTGTTTTGGATATGGAGCAAGAGCTGAATTTAGACTGGTAAACCAATACCTTAATTTTCTCTGGCAATACTGAACCGCCGTAGATAATGTTTTGCCTTCTCTTTCTTTCCATCCGGCTCTCAAACTAATTACATGAAAGAATTCAAAGTGTGCACCTGACATTGATAACAAGCTCTATCTGAGGCTAGTTAGAAGGCCCTTCACATTTTGCTGCACTTCTCATCAAACAATTCTAAGAATGTTACCAGTTAATTATCTATTTGTAAGAAAAAGGAGTCATGTAATTTTCAAGAGTGTTTCTCCTTCCCCCACTTCCCTTTCATGGAGTAGTCATAAATAAGTATGATAGATGGCATTACGCAATGCCATTGCAAAGAATTGACAGTGTCAGCATTCAAAGTACGCACTTAATGCTTAGGACTATAATGGCAGTGTCACACTTGTCTCGGCATCTAAGAGACAGGAAGACTTAAATGCAGAGGGAAGGCTATTAGCGCCAAAAAGAGGTTGTTGGGTTTTTTAAAAAAAAGAAAAAAAAGAGTGTCATTGGATCTTATAGCTGAGTCTATTGCTTACTGGTGGAAAGGGAGATGTCTGTGCTTAAAAATCATCGGAGAACAATCAAATATAATAAATGATCACCAGGAGCTGCCATTTTGCTAAGCCAAATCACAAACTTACAATAAAGGAGCTAAAACAAATGAGTCTGCGGTAAGGGAATTGCCAAGATCCACGTTTCCCATTGCAAGCCTAGAATATAGTGTGACAAGAACTTAATGTGCTGATTTACATGCGGCTCTCATTCATGAAACTTAATCTCCCAGAGATGGAATGAAATCTATTCAGGTAGAATAGCTTTACCTATAATTATTCAAAGAACAAAGTCTTAGAAGAGGCACACACTCACATCAACACACACACAGACACAATAAAGTCAATTAATGCTTAATTGATTTCCATAAGTAGTGGGTTCTGATACTATTTCTACATAATTCTATATGTAAAACATGGAGAACCTTTATAGATGGGACTTCAGCCTGCTGGAATCTCTACTTTTACTCCATTTTATTTTTAAAAAATGAAAATAAATCTTTGATCCCCACCGAGATCAGGTGTTTGTATAGTGTCTCCATGAAAGAAACATGTAAACCTTTAGGGTTGGCCCTAAACACTTTCAAGACTCCCTATGAGATGCTCATTCATAGAAATGCTCTTTGTAGAGTCCCATTTTTAGAGGTTGGGTGGGCTGTGGCCACAAATTTTTCTTTGAAGGCTCTAGTCTTCTAGAACTTTGTTAGTTCCTTTCACCTCCCTTTAGAAGTGAAAATGTCCTCATATGTTAAGTGGCTTCCTGATGGATTTCTGCCATCAAGTTGGTATTGACTCTTAGTGACTACTTAGATTTTTTTCCCCATGATGATCTGAGCCTCACCTGGTCCTTCAGCTCATCCTTTCTAACTTCTCATTGCCACTGTAACAGACTCAGTCCATCTTGCTGGTGGTCATCCTCTTCTTCTCGTTCCTTTCACCTTTTCCAGCATAGATGTAGGAGAAGGAGTGGCAGAACCTGGAGGTAGAGTTAAAAGAGGGCTCAGCCTAGAATCTCTACATAGCCATAGGCTGACTAAGTCCAACTTCCCTTGTGTGCTGTCGATCCTTACCTAACTCCAAATAAGACCTAACTGTTAAGATTCTTGTCCATAGGCTGTTTAGCAACAAGTTATTTTAATGGGTCCTTCATGTGTGGACCTAGTCTTTTGCACCAGACTTGTGAACTTCTAGATCTTATTTAACATAGGATTATTCTACAAGGGTTTTATAGTCCAGGAAGGTGTCACCTATGAAATGTTCCTATATTTCTGCTTCAATTTTTATATTGTTACTTTAGAGTAAATAGCTGGTCTATTTTGTTGCATTGTACTGTAACTGAGAATAAGTACCAGACGTTGCTGAGCCATGGCAGTATATAAATTTTAGAACTAAAAATAAAGAAATAAAACATTAAACTTTAAATTCATCCTATACTCAGGATATATGAGAAAAAAAGGTGATACGCAAAAGAGAATTCCTCTTGCTGATCATTTACAAGCCTTCCTTAATAGAAGCATTCCAAGCAGCCTTAAAATATTACATTACTTTCAGTGCACTGCAATCTGCAGTAATTTTTCTTTTGCACTCTTTACTTATAGTTGGAGTATATTTACATATTCTATGTACATCCATGGAGGAGAACTTGGCACTAAAGATAACAAATAAATACTTGGAGAATAAATAATGAAATGGCCTGTAGTTTTAGATCTAAATGTTCCTGCCAGTGGAGAGATACAAAACGTGGAGTTACTGAATCCTGGACTGGACTGAAATGCCACCTTAGATATCATGGCTTCAAAGCCTCCTCATTCAACTAATGTATTCTGGGATTGGGGTCTAATGAGATAGGATTTTCTGACTGGTTTTAATACTGGGGACTTAGAAGAGATATATAGATAGACCCAGTGAAAGATTTTTGTGCACCAACCAGTTCATGAAAGTGAATGTTTATTACAGACCAACACCAGAACAAGTTAAAAACACACAAAGAATATCCAGTTAAAAATTCTAGAATAAAATAATAAATAACAAAGTCAAGAGAAGTTGGAAATGGTAAATGTTCTCTCATCCTCTTCTTCTCTGCCATACATTACACCTTTCCTTAAGGTTGTTCTATTCACATTACCTGCTTTGAACATTCTTTACAGCTGAAGGATGGGACAACTATATTAACTGGAACAAGTAACAAAGTAGATTAAAATCCACTTTCAGTTAAGATTCTCTTGAGTTGCCTATTTCAAGCGATGCTTTATAAACATTCTGTATACAACTGCTGAAAATATATGTAGGTATTTTGATTGAGGCCTTTTCTTTTCTTTCTCTTCAAAAACAGAAACACCTGTTCAGGAACCCAGCCCGGAGAACCATAGTCTTAATTAATGAATAGCATCAGAATTCTCATTTAAGACAAATCAAACGTACTTGAGAACCAAATTTCGAATGTAAATGATGCAATCAAATTTTGATTCATCCTGCCATGGCATGCAGAGTAGTACAATTCAATTCAAATCAAATACTCTGTCTAATTTGCATATTTGACATGTTTGACATATGCTGTGGCATAACATTTACTTACTGCACAAAGGCCACAAAATGCTATTTTGATGTTTCCAGGTTTATATTTTCATTATTTATGTTATTATATTTTTCTCCCAGTCCATTGTGACAAGCTACATGCACAAACACTCCCCCACTACAGAGAGACAGAGAGAGAGAGAGAGAGAGAGAAATGTTGATGACAACATTTTTAAAAATGCAACCACGACAAAAGGCTAACAACTAATAGTAGTTACACAGTCAAGGGAAAAAAATCATTAATATTGTTGTGATTAAAATAAACTAAAAACAGACTAATTAATAAAAAGGCAAAAATATCCATAAAATATCTATTAATCTAATCCTTAAGCTTATCATTGTCTAGACCATAGATCAACCTACAGCGTTATTTTTTTCAAAACACAGAAACTTCACCTTCTTTTGTATTACAATAATGTATAGTGCATTATACTTTGCAACCAGTAAAACTAAATTTTCTACATACTTTCCAACTTTGCATCCCTGTCATGACATTGTTCCCCTTCATGGATTACTGCCTTGTTGTGGCAAAGGGGCTTGCATAATTCAATGAAGCTATGAGCTATGCCGTGCAGGGCCACCCAAGACGGACAGGTCATAGCAGAGAGTTCTGACAAAACGTGATCCACTGGAGAAGGAAATGGCAACCCACTCCAGTATCTTTGCCATGAAAACCCTATGGACAGTACCAAAAGGCAAAACGATATGACGCTGGAAGATGAGCCCCTCAGGTCGGAAGGCGTCCAATATGCTACTGGGGAAGAGCAGAGGGCTAGTACTAGTAGCGCCAGAAAGAATGAAGCAACTGGGCCAAAGCCGAAAGGACGCTCAGCTGTGGATATGTCTGGTGGTGAAAGGAAAGTCCGATGCTGTAAAGATTTTTTCTCCATAGGAACCTGGAATGTAAGATCCATGAATCAAGGAAAGCTGGACGTGGTCAAACAAGAGATGACAAGATTAAACATTGACATCTTAGGTATCAGCGAACTAAAATGGACAGGAATGGGTGAATTTAATTCAGATGACCATCAGGTATACTACTGCGGGCAAGAATCCCTCAGAAGAAATGGAGTAGCCTTCATAGTCAATAAAAAAATAGGAAAAGCAATACTGGGATACAATCCTCAAAATGACAGAATGATCTCAGTTCGAATCCAAGGCAAACCATTCAATATCACAGTAGTCCAAGTCTATGCCCCAACCACCAGTGCTGAAGAGGATGAAATTGACCGGTTCTATGAAGCCCTAGAGGGACGCGGTGGCTCAGTGGGTTAGGACGCTGAGCTTGTCGATCGGAAGGTCGGCAGTTTGGCGGGTCGAATCCCGAGTGCCGCGTAGCAGAGTGAGCGCCTGTTACTCGTCCCAGCTTCTGCCCACCTAGCAGTTCGAAAGCATGTAAAAATGCAAGTAGAAAAATAGGGACCACTACGGTGGGAAGGTAACAGCGTTCCGTGCGCCTTTGGCGTCTAGTCATGCCGGCCACATGACCACGGAGATGTCCTCGGACAAGCGCTGGCTCTTCGGCTATGAAACGGAGATGAGCACCGGCCCCTAGAGTCGGAAACGACTAGCACACATGTGCGGGGGAACCTTTACCTTTACCTTTACCTATGAAGCCCTACAGCACCTTATAGAACTAACACCCAGAAATGATGTCCTTATCATCATGGGGGATTGGAATGCTAAAGTAGGAAGCCAAAAGATAACTGGAATAACAGGCAAGTTTGGCCTTGGAGTACAAAATGAAGCAGGGCACAGGCTGATAGAATTTTGTCAAGAGAATACGATGGTCATAGCAAACACTCTTTTCCAACAACCCAAGAGACGGCTTTACACATGGACATCACCAGACGGTCAACACAGAAATCAGATTGACTATATGCTCTGCAGCCAAAGATGGAGAAGCTCTATACAGTCAGTAAAAACAAGACCAGGAGCTGACTGTGGCTCAGACCATGAGCTTCTTGTTGCAAAGTTTAGGCTTAAATTAAAGAAAGTAGGGAAAAGCGCTAGGCCAGTCAGGTATGAATTAAATCATATCCCTGTTGAATATACAGTAGAGGTGACAAATAGATTTAAGGAATTAGATCTGATAGACAGAGTGCCTGAAGAACTATGGACAGAGGTTCGCAACATTGTACAAGAGGTAGCAACCAAAACCATCCCAAAGAAAAAGAAATGCAAGAAAGCAAAATGGCTGTCTGAGGAAGCTTTGCAAATAGCTGAGGAAAGGAGGGAAGCGAAAGGCAAGGGAGAAAAAGAAAGATATGCCCAATTAAATGCAGAATTCCAAAGAATAGCTAGAAGAGATAAGAATGCCTTCTTAAATGAACAATGCAAAGAAATAGAAGAAAACAATAGAATAGGGAGGACCAGAGATCTTTTCAAGAAAATTGGACAGATGAAAGGAACGTTTCATGCAAAAATGGGCATGATAAAGGACAAAAATGGCAGGGACCTAACAGAGGCAGAAGAGATTAAGAAGAGGTGGCAAAATTACACAGAAGAACTATACAAGAATGAGCTTAACGTCCCTGATAATCACAATGAGGTGGTCACTGACCTCGAGCCAGACATCCTAGAATGTGAAGTGAAGTGGGCCTTAGAAAAGCTGAGCAACAACAAAGCTAGTGGAGGTGACAGTATTCCAGTTGAGCTATTCAAAATCTTAAAAGACGATGCAGTAAAAGTGCTACACTCAATTTGCCAGCAAATTTGGAAAACTCAACAGTGGCCACAGGATTGGAAAAGATCAGTTTACATTCCAATTCCAAAGAAAGGCAGTGCCAAAGAATGTTCAAACTATCGCACCATTGCACTCATTTCTCATGCTAGTAAAGTCATGCTTAAAATCCTACAAGCTAGACTCCAGCAGTATGTGGATCGAGAACTACCAGAAGTACAGGCAGGATTTCGAAGAGGCAGAGGAACTAGAGATCAAATTGCTAACATACTCTGGATCATGGAGAAAGCTAGAGAGTTCCAGAAAAACATCTACTTCTGCTTCATTGACTATGCTAAAGCCTTTGATTGTGTGGATCATAACAAACTCTGGCAAGTCCTTAAAGAGATGGGCATACCAGACCATCTTATTTGTCTCTTGAGAAATCTATATGCGGGCCAAGAAGCAACAGTGAGAACTGGACGCGGAACCACTGATTGGTTCAAAATTGGGAAAGGAGTCCGGCAAGGCTGTATACTGTCGCCTTGCCTATTTAACTTATATGCAGAGCACATCATGAGAAAGGCAGGGCTAGATGAATCAAAAGTTGGAATTAAGATTGCCGGAAGAAACATCAACAACCTAAGATATGCAGATGATACCACTCTAATGGCAGAAAGTGAAGAAGAACTAAAGAGCCTCTTGTTGCGGGTGAAGAAGGAGAGTGCAAAACTTGGGTTGAAACTAAACATTAAGAAAACCAAGATCATGGCATCCGGCCCTCTCAATTCCTGGCAAATAGATGGGGAAGAAATGGAGGTAGTGACAGATTTTATTTTCCTGGGCTCCAAGATCACTGCAGATGGGGACTGTAGCCAAGAAATTAAAAGACGCTTGCTCCTTGGGAGGAAAGCCATGGCAAATCTAGACAGCACACTAAAAAGCAGAGACATCACCCTGTCAACAAAAGTGCGTATAGTCAAGGCTATGGTCTTCCCAGTTGCAATGTATGGCAGTGAAAGCTGGACCATAAGAAAGGCCGAGCGCCAAAGAATTGAAGCCTTTGAACTATGGTGCTGGAGAAGACTCCTGCGAGTTCCTTGGACTGCAAGGCGATCAAACCGGTCAGTCCTAGAGGAGATCAACCCTGACTGCTCTTTAGAAGGCCAGATCCTGAAGCTAAAACTCAAATACTTTGGCCACCTAATGAGAAGGAAGGATTCACTGGAGAAGAGCCTAATGCTGGGAAAGATTGAGGGCAATAGAAGAAGGGTACGACAGAGAATGAGGTGGCTGGATGGAGTCATTGAAGCAGTAGGCGTGAGCTTAGATGGACTCCAGAAGATGGTAGAGGACAGGAAGGCCTGGAGGAACAGTGTCCATAGGGTCGCGATGGGTCGGACACGACTTCGCAACTAACAACATGACATTGTTTATATTTGTTAATATTTATTTGTTGTGTATATGTAGAGGTGTGGGTCGATACATATGTTGTATATACTATGTTTAGGTGTGTGTCATGCATGTGTTCACTTTGAAAACGGGCAACTAAATTTCATTTTTGATGTGTGCCGTTGTGCCCACAGTAAAAAATGACAATAAAGGTTATCTTACTTATCTATATACTGAGCAAGTTTACTATAGCCACTAATGAGATGGTTTACACTTTCAAATTTAATTTTCATCTTGAATTTTAAGAATTGGCATTGTCATCAATATGCTCAGGCTTGGTCACGGTGATATAAGTTTGCAGGGCGTGTCTTGATTTGCTATTATTGTTCCCTTAGTTTCTTGTTTTTTTAAGTGTTCCAGATTTTAACTACAGTCATCTTAGAGTCATATCCTTATTCTTTGATACATGCACATTTTTACCATGGAGTAATCTTTTTTCTGAGTAAAATCCACCTTTGAATTGTATTTCTTGCATTGTGATTTAATGTCTCTTATCTTCAGGAATCTTTCCTTACAAACTCATCTTTTGACCCATGGTTGACTTTGCATACTTTTGACTGGAATCATTTGGCCCAAACAGTAATTGTGATTATGAGTCTTCTGGAAATATACCTTGGTTTATTTATGCTTTCCCCATTTTCCACCATTTAGTCTAAGGTTGGTTTTCCACGTTGTTGCTGACATTTGCAGGAATCTTGTAATATTTCCCCCCTTTCCAAAAATGTCCAATCATTTTCAAACTCAAATGTGGGAAAGTGGGTTAAATATTTATGTATCGTTTTTCGCATCCATTAAAATCTTTGTTTTAATTTCTTTTGAGGTTTTTAAAGGTCATTTTGTCAATTAGGAGCCAGTCTTTTGTGCCCTATGCATTTTGGCAACTTTTGTTTTACTGGAAAATGACATTTTGCTTCAAACAATTATATGTTAGATTTGCTATAGTTCCAGGAAGCAATTTGAATGCAGCAAATGCAGCAAAGTTATAGGATGGTAGTTGTCATTTTTCCCCCTTGTATTTCTGTACTAGGCATCACCCAATCTTCAGTTTTGATTTGCAAATGGTGCACACACCAAATGGGTTATGTGGTGCATTTAGTCAGGATTCTCATTTAAGGTCTTCTCATTTGAGGCCATTCTAGGAACTATACTTTCACGACAGTTTTCAACTTACAACAACTCATTTTGTGACCGTTCAAGGTACAACGGCACTAACAGAAGTGACTCACACTTATGACTGTTGCACCATCCCCAAGGTCACATGATCAAAATTCAGATGCTTGGAACTGGTTTGTATTTATGATCGTTGAAGTGTCTCAGGTCACTTTTGCAACCTTCTGATAAGCAAAATCAATGGGGAAGTCAGATTCACTTAACAGCTGGGTTCGTAATTTAACAATTGCAGTTATTCACTTAACAATTATGGCAGGAAAGGTTGCAAAAATTATTTAACAACTGTCTCGTTTAGCAGTGGAAATTTTGGACTCAATTGTGGTTGTAAATGGAGGTCTGCCTTTATCACTGGTTCATTCAAGGATCACTATTCTTACAAGGTGACATCTTGTGGCAGGTTTATAATCAGTATTAGATTGCATTTATTTTTTCATTCCTGGGAAAAGTATTTTAGTTAGGTATACCTATAGAGTTATTTATGCAAAAGGATATTCATTAGAATACTTTACCCAAATCCAAGGATTACTTGCTAAATCTGTTAGTCTTCAACGGATATCTCTCACTCAGACATTGGTGAGATTTTGATTTCATGCCATCCAAGGACAATTTCTAAAATAAAATAGCAGAGGGGAAAAATGGTATTCCCCTAGGGGAAAAAAAATCATTTGAATCTCATACCAATTCTTGTATTTCAAGAGGTCATTTGGTATTCGTGCTGAGAAACAGGCATTACAAATTAGTTGTCCCATTTCTAACATGGTATATCGTCATTATGGGATCATTCATCAATGGATGGAAATATTTTGATCCAAAATCAATTGGCTTCTTTTTCTTCTTCTTTTCTATCCTAAAACGAATATTGGCTTTTGTGCACAAAAGCTATCAATAAATTCAATCGAAAGCGAATCATTTTCCATCTTTACTTTGTTGCCAATGGACGAGCTTAGCTCCGAAACTAAAGCTTTCTCAGCAGGTTTGTGATGAACTACCAAGACCTTCACAGAAAATCATTCAAAGCAGTGTTATTGCAGGGATCAAAAGCTTCTTTTTTCAAAGTAGAGCAGTGGCATTACTCACTTATTGGAAGGGATCCAGGACAGTATCTTTCACTGAGGTAGCATTTGTAGGGCGTGAAAATGCTATCAGTCTTGCAAGGTGCAATGGACTTAAAGTTCAACATCTCTCTAACAAAATTATTTCATGGTGATGATCTTAATCAAATCTTTTATTTTGCCAACCATGACCACACGTAGGACAGAAGCAAGGTTCAACGGAGAACCATTCCCATAAGCTTTCCAAAGTTGCAAATAATAATTGCAACCTTAACTTGACATCTATAGATACTCTCTTGTGTCAGGAGTAAACAACCAGATCCACACATGCAGCGATTGAGCTAACTACTTTATTACATTCTGCCTATAATACAAGAATCTCCCCAGTCTGGCAGCCTACTCCCAGGAACAATTAGCTAAGGCTCCAAGGAACGTGGAGAAGGGGATCACCATAGCCCTTTTGTGATTATGCAGTGACTCCAGGCTAGCCTCACACTTGATCCATCCTCCTGTCAGGCTGGGTGGTTCTCTACAATTGTATGGCAATAAGGAATGTTCCTCTGCATGAGACAGGGTGCGCAGAACATTCTAGCCCCACTGCTTTTTATAAGGTGCAACAGCATAAGAATTTATTGTTAAACGTGAAGTGAGGTTCATGGGAAGTAATAGAGTAATTCTGAATGGAGAATTCCATGAATGTTGATAGCTAGAATAGCTAAATAAAAACTTTTAGCAGTTTCTGGATGAAAATCAGATAAACAGCCAGTAATAGTTTATCTTACCTCCCTATGAAGTTCTCAGAATGTTTAGGTGGTGATAAAATCTTGGACTACAGGACAGAATGATATACTACTTCATAGTGATTTATAGCCCTCTCTTAGCAGTTTACAGAGTCAGCATGTTGCCCCCCAACAAACTGGGTCCTCATTTTACTTACCTCAGGAGAATAGAAGGCTGACAAGCTCAGTGTCTTTAACCACTAAGCCATTGTGCCCTTCCTCCATCTATTTTAGTAGCATGAATACACAAAGCCTTCCCCAGTTGGCCTTCTTCATAGCGTTGTGATTACCAGCATTGTTGAAGTTGAAGGCTGTAGAAGAAATCCATTTTAGGAACAGCATGGAAGGCTGGATGGGGTAGGCTTGTATAGTCCATATCCTGTTCTTAAGAAGATCACTTAAGCTTGATGGTGATAACTGCAAAATGCTGTAGAAAATAAAAAGCAGCAAGCAATCGTTTTTCTTGATCAAAGTGGTTTGGTTAGCCCCAGATAATTGATGATCTTTTACAGCATTTGCCTGATGCATGTGCTATTACATCCATTCCATTTGCAGTTTTTATAGGTGCAAGAAGAGACTCTCCTAATAAGCCATTTTTCTTCTTTTGTCTTTTTCCCCCCTCCGTAAACCTGTCAATGATTTAAATAATGGCACCCTGAAAATTGGCTCTTCCAACCAATAGTTTTCTGATAAACACACACACAGACATATGCACAGGCTCCAACATGAGATGTGCCTTTTTAGATAATTCAACATGAAGGTTAAAAGGTTGAGGGACTGTTATTACGTTGAATCATTCACGTAGCCAAAGCGAAAGCCCCTTTGTGTACTTAGTGGGGTCAAAGGGGGCAAATTTGGGGAACGGAATAGATGCACAACTGAGATGCATTTGGGCAGATCATTCCTAAATGCTGCCAACCCCTCCATCAAATGCATTTTAAGTGTAATATTTACTCTAAAGCTTCATCTGGCACAGTTTAGGCAATGGGAAAAGGCAAGCTAACCCTGCCTCTATTTAACATCTTTAACCATTTATGAGCAGGGGATTAATATTTTATTGAGTCATGCTTTAAAGGAGAGGAACCAAACTCTCTGCCAGCTTAGAGGAAACAAATGTTCATTAGCTTCATGATCTAACATCTAATACTCACAAAATATGGCAGGAGCAATAATAAACCTACATAATTTTGCCCAAGGCCTTGGCATGACAAAGAGAGAAAATGTTTAGAAAGCCTTACATTTGAATGCATAACACACTTCATTAATTATTATTTTTTTCATATTTCAAGCATCAAACATATGCAACTATCTAGAACAGGGGTCCCCAACCTGTGGGCTGTGGCCCACTAGTGGGCCGCGAGGGGTTTGCAACTGGGCCACGGAAACAGCCGGTGAGTGCATGCACATCCATTTAAGAGGGCTCCATTTAAGTGCTGGCCACTCACATGGAAACATCCCCGCTCCCCCCGGCCAGTCCGCAAAGCTGGAAACATTGGGGAACTCTGATCTAGAACAAAATTGACATAAAGAGCATGGGATATTTTTAAAAAATTGCATTGTCTTATTTGTAGCCCTCTCATTATCTAAGAAGCTCAGATTGAGAAGCTCTAACAGACTGAACCACTGAGTCTGGGATCCAATATTTGCCAAATGTATCACCCAATATTAAAGCTGTGAGATCCTTGGTCCTCTCTGAACTTGGTTATTTTCTTGCAGACATTTCATTACCAAACTAGGTAACATCATCAGTGCTAGTAGGGTTTAGTAGTGAAACTTCTTCAAGAAAACAACCATGCTCAGAGAGCACCAAGGATCCCATAGTTCAAACCCGAGCTACAAATATTCTCTTCTATCAATATCAAAGCTGCTTTTAAAGCAGATCCCTAGAGAAAAATTCCAATGCTCGCCCAATGATTTCACTGGGATTAAATAATAACTTTCAAGTTGAACCCAGTGAGGAACAGAATCCTAAATTAGCAACCGAGGACTAATTAAATTCAATCCATTTTTCCTAATAGGTAATTGTAATTTTAAAAGGTTAGGACGCTGAGCTTGTCGATCAGAAGGTCTGCAGTTTGGCGGGTCGAATCCCGAGTGCCGCGTAGCAGAGTGAGCGCCTGTTACTCGTCCCAGCTTCTGCCAACCTAGCAGTTCAAAAGCACGTAAAAATGCAAGTAGAAAAATAGGGACCACTACGGTGGGAAGGTAACAGCGTTCCGTGCGCCTTTGGCGTCTAGTCGTGCCGGCCACATGACCACGGAGACGTCCTCGGACAAGCGCTGGCTCTTTGGCTTTGAAACAGAGATGAGCACCGGCCCCTAGAGTCGGAAACGACTAGCACGCATGTACGGGGGAACCTTTACCTTTACCTAATTGTAATTTAGGCAAGTCGAGATCTTGAGGCATCCCTGTGCCAGGTAAAGTTATTTAATAGCCTATCAATTTGCTTCATATAATGAACAAATATAAAGAGGATGGCCTTCTGAAATATAAACAAATCCTAGGGTTAAATTCACATAATTGTGTTTATCTTACAAAGATTCAAAGGAATTCTAGATAAATGTTAGGCATTTCTTTCATTTAGGACAAAATAGGATACAACTTTAAATTTACAAGTTGAGAAAGGTTTCCAGGAATTTTCATACCCAGGTTTTTTTTAAAGGAAAAAAAAATCAAAACACAACCCTAAAAATGATTACCAGGATCTAAAGAAATTCCAATTTGCTGCAGTTTACAGAGTCACCAGGCAGGCTACTAAATTCAGATATTAACAAAATGAGATTAGAAATTGAAGTTCCCAGTTTATCTCTAAAAAGTAATATCCATTTCAATATATCACAATTTCTTCCTTTCCTTTCTTACCATGAGCTCTTAACAATCCCAACATTTCTAATAATGCAGCAAGAAATTCTAAAGCCAGGGACGACTTGATATACACCACGATACAACTTTAAATGTCTGTGAAACACATTGTACAAGGAGTTCATCCACAGCTTTGCAGGGAATTTCATGGTCAGAGCTGAACCAGGACAACCAAATCACATTTTTAAGCACCAGTAGGTCAAGCCATTCATGCAATCCCCACATTGCAGAGATATTTTTTTAAAAAAAATATACTAGCGATCAGACAAAAGCAGCCGATGCAATTGCACCCATTCACAGTAAGAATAAAGAATGATTGAATTTACATTTTAATGAAATTGTCCTAATCTCATACATTCAAACCAGTAGAAGCTGAAACTCAGTTTACTTTTGAAAGTCACATTTCCAATTTGTAGGCAACTCTCTTGATTTAACAAAAAAAAAAAGGCATGGACCAATATTTATATTAGTGGAATGTGCAACAGAAATACAGGAATAAATAAAAATAATGAATAGAAATGCACATTAGTATTTGGAAACAATGAGCAAAAACCACAAACGTGTAGAGGTGATCCTTGACTTACAACCACAATTGGCACCAGATATTCTGTTGCTAAGCAAAGCAATTGTTTAAGCGAGTCACACATGATTCTGTGACATTTTTGCCACAGTGGTTAAGTGACTTACTGCAATTGTTAAATGATCCATCTTCCCTCTTTGACTCTGCTTGTCAAAAGGTGGCTGGGAAGGTTGCAGATGATGATCAGATAACCCCAGGATGCTGCAACTGTGGTGAATACATGTAGGTTGTCAATTTTGACCACATGATTCTGGGGATGTTACAACCATCCTAAATGGGAGGATGGATCATAAGTCATATTTTTAGTGCCGTTGTAACTTTGAGCAGCCACTAAGTATCTATAAGTTGAGGACTATCTGTAATAAATCTGCCTATCAAATACATTTTAGGAGAAATCTGCTAAAACACACGGGAGAATTATCATGTAAATGTTTTGTTGTTGTTTTTTTTTAAAAAAGACAGGTTAATGCAAAACCATGGAAAACTAAAAGTTGGAAACATGAAGGATTGAGAACAACCAAAACTTACAGATTCATCTGCACTTAATATACAATAAACACAATAACTTTTTTTTTAGATGAAGTTACACAAGAGAGCCAGATATATCGAGTGGTGAGACTTGAAATATAAGGCTGGTCAATGCATCAGTCAATTCGCAATGGCTGTGATCTCAAACAGTGTTAAGACCAACATAGGTTGGAAAATGTTGAAGATTCAACAGCCAATGCATTTTGCAGTGCCATGCCATTTCAAAAGGGTTGGGTGGAGACATAATTTCTAAGCAGTCCTTCTGTTAAACTAGACAGAGGCCTTGAAGTTCCCTGGAGTGCAAAACCATAGAGCACTTACCTTAGTAATTATTGCAACTTTGCCAAGCCTCATGAAATATATCTCCCCTCTGAAATTCTGCCATCTCAAGACGCTGCGCAGGCACCTAAGTGCTTCATGGCTGATTGGCTACATTTTCTGTATGTATAAAATGTATCATTAAAAAATAAAATAAAAGATTTTTTAATGCCCAAGCCCCCTCTTAGGTAGAGAGAGGTTGTAAGAAAGATGAGACTGCCAAGTCTCATAACCAACTCGTGTGATTTTTTGGGGGGTGGGGGTGGGTGGGGGGACAGCCCTTTGATATTTAAAAAAAGCTTTGGGAACTGCCAGGGTTCCTGAATGCAACAGCAAGAATGCTGTTGTGTGCTTATTGACAAGACTCTGGACACTCTGGTTACTAGCGCTGAGCTTACATGCCTCAACAGACTGAGTTCCTGGATCCCTTAATGGCCATTTTCACACCAGCCACCTGGGTATGATTGGTATGAATAAGATAATACCAATATAATACCAATAATACCTGGTACGAATAAAATAAAAGGCTTTGCATGGAGTGTGGAATTCTTGTCGGAGATGACCAGGCTGAGCCTGAAGGAGGGGTCAAAGGTGTCATCAGTCATGAGTCCCTATATGTCCATAAGAGATCTAAGTCCAGCCCACCTTGAATTCCTTCTATTCTTAACTCCCTCTAATTTCCCTTGATCAGATTCTTCTGGAGAACATAATGTCTCTATAAATCTTTATACTCATTTGAACTGCCTGAATTTCCTGATTACTTAGGAAGCTACCCACTTCAACAACATTTTTACTTTATGTGATTTGTCATTTAAAGTTTCTGGTGGTATGTTTTCCCTTTTTAAAAGTATCTATTTTACTTCAATTTTTATTTTTTCCATGGAATAAGTTAAATTAAATATGCCTAGCTTCTTTGAGTCCAATCCTGGAAACCATTTGATGAATTAAAAGAAAAAAGCTATTAAACCATCATTTCTAGGTTTCTGCCAGATTCACTCCTATTCCTGAGAATCCTGGAGTCCTAACATTAAGAAGAATATTGCGAAGTCTATATACTCATGATGCTTTCCCATTGGAAAAGCTCTCAGTTTAAGTAGCTTATATTGATTTCCACAAGTTCTCTTACATCTGACAGTAAGAGAAGAAATATTCCCAATTTAGAGCATAGGGTTGTGTGTCTGTACATGTGTCTGCATACATAAACACACCAGACACCAAATTGTGTTTTATGGCTTTATTTAAATTACATGGATGAATGCCTGCTCATATTTGGTTTGGCTTTTCAATTACAGTCATCCACTAAACCTAGCTATAAGCTACTCTTCTTTACAAAGATATTCTTAGCTTCTCCATATGATTACAGTAATGTTTTTCACTTCATCTGCAATGGAAAATTGAATTGGACTGATTTTTTATCTGCTAGATCCATTACCAGATTGCCTACTTTTAATGGACAGGTAGTGGGCTATTGGTTAGTATCTTGGCCTTCATGAAAACACATAAAGAATCTCCCAGAATGCCTTTACACATTTGTGACTTTTATAGCTAACTTGCTATCAAGCCTGTTATTTCATCCAAAGAACCAAAAAAAATAGGTGGTATGTATCAGCCTTTACAGCCTTAAATTTATTACAGGGTAGTGAATTTTAAAACAGAGTTTCATTGTTGCTTGTTCTTTTCAAAAACATGAACATCCCCAATACAAAAGAGCCTTTGCTCTACAATTTTATACTCTCTTTCTTATCTGTTATGGACTAAATTATATTTGTAACAATGTTACATAATAGAATATTAGGTGTTTTAGTTGGGCAGAAGCAGTCCTGGTACATTGTTTCATTACATGCCCAAACAGAGAACATCTGGAAACACAATGAACCTACTGTTTTATCACAACTTACTATCTTGGGCTACTAAGAGATGCGGTAATAAAGTCACTGATTAATTCTAGGTAGGCATGAAAGAACTTCAAGTATAGCCTAATAAAAATGGAGCATGCTCTGTTGTCCTAGAATGCTGTTGTGTCTGTGTTTGTAGGGGGAGCTAACCAGAAAAAGGAACTGAATAACCTGTTTGTGATAAACAGACTGCATTTCCCCCCACCCCCTGCAGTTCCCCTGTTATTTTAGTTACATGAAGCTTTGCTTATTGGATTTTAGGACTGAACAGTTACCAGAAGCTGATATTAATTATATGCAAAGCAATTACTCTATTTCAAACACCATCATACAAATCGTTATTAAGCATCAATGGTTTCACCCATAACAAAATTAAGAGTTCCCGTGAAACCTTCTCAAAATAATTTTAATTCCAATTGATCAGATATCTTATTTGAGGAAAACCAAAATAACCTACTCAGAATTTAGCCTTGTGAAAAATGCAGAAAAGCTCTTAATCTTGGTCCACAGGGTGTTAGGCAAACCTACAAAGGGGGGGGGGGGGTGTTAGTTGACACTAAAGCAGATCCAGTTTAGTTTCCTCCTAAGCCAGGGGTAGGCAAACTTGGCTCTTTTATGACTCGTGGACTTCAACTCCCAGAATTTCTGAGCCAGCCAGGAATTCTGGCTCAAGAATTCTGGGAGTTTAAGTCCACGAGTCATAAATGAGCCAAGGTTGCCTACCCCTGTCCTAAGCAGATCCAGAAAACAGATGACAAGTTCTCAGAAGCTATTTCTGCAGGACCTAGGACAGCTCACAGAACGGGTTTCCTTGTTAAATCAGCACTGTAGTTGGTGCTAAATCCAGTTCCTATTAACCATGACTTGTTACATCAATCAGATTGGCTGGGGAGGAATAATTTAGTAAATCACAATTAAACATACTACGTGTTGGCTTAGCATACTATGTGAAGCCAACCATTTGTTTTCCCCAAGTTAAATTTTGCAAAAACTCAACACCTATGCCCTTTTACCCATAAAAACAACAATAGACAGCCAGTCTGGTGTAGTGGTTAAGATGCTGGCCTCGAGAGCAGAAAATGCTGAGTTCTAATCCCACTTTAGCCATGAAAGCTGGCTGGGTGACTTTGAGCCAATCCATTTCTCTCAGCCCAGCCCATCTCACAAGGTTGTTGTTGGGGAAGGAACAGTAAGGAATATTAGATAGGTTCACTGCCTTGAATTGCTTATAAAGTAGTAGTAGTAGTAGTAGTAGTAGTAGTAGTAGTAAAGTTGGAAGGGACCTTGGAGGTCATCTAGTCCAACCCCCTGCTCAGGCAGGAAACCCTATACCATTTCAGATAAATGGCTGCCCAGTCTCTTCTTAAAAACCTGCAGTGTTAGAGCATTCACAGATTCTGGAGGCAGGTTGTTCCACTGGTTAATTGTTCTTAATTAATTCCTTAATTAATTAAGGAAAGTTATAAAGATGTGATAAAAATCAAATAAACACACAAATAAATAAATAGCTTTGTTGCTCATATACAAGATTCCAAACCTCAGTGAGGCAATACCTTTATTAGATTAACTTGTCAACTAAATGCTCTTATGGTTATTTAGAGTGATGGGTTTTAAGCCTTCACTGTCTAGGCTTTTCCTGATAACATCACCTGCAGCTCTGATGATTATGGTAGGCTTTTTCCTAAATAAAGAAAATGCATTTTCTTTATTTCCCTCCACCCTATTTCTTCTTGCAGTGTCAAAGAAAATCCTTTGGAATTCACTCTCCCCTTTCCACTTAACCTTTCATTACTCCCTTTGCTATAGCCTAGAAACTTTTTTTTCCTATCTAAGTTTCCTTCTTCCTCAAAACTTAATTTAAGCCCAAACTTTTATCACCCAGTGCTACTTGAATCCCTATCTGGATTTTTGAGAGCAGCCGTTACGATGCCCTCAATCCCAAATGCTTTTGTGCTCTGCATTAAATGTTTTTTCCCCCTCTACGGTGGGGTTGGTGCATGTGTGAAAATTACTATCCTCCACCCAGTTTAAACCCCTCCCCCACACCTTCCAGTTTTAAGCTGAACAAAGGAGGAAACTGTCACGCAAACAGAGGAAAATAGTTCACTGTTTTAAAAGGAAAAGATCTCAACTTCATGGGAAAAGATTCAGCTTTGTATCCCCACAGCTTTGGTGAACCACTTCTGTATTGATCACTAAAGAGCATTTACAGTCTCAGCTGGGGATCGTAATGGTAGGGGGAGCAGGGCAGCAATTTGGAGTCAGAAAGGCTGTTGAATTCCCTGAGAAGGAGACCTAGACAGCCATTTGGGGCATCCCGATTATGGATGGTGTCCCTAAGTCTCAGATAAGCAAAAAGCAGAATTATTTGGATAGTATTCCTGCCAGGGCAAAGGAGAGAAGGAGGGAGGGAATAAAAGAGATAAAGGCACAGTCCTCCCTGGGAGGGGAGACAGCAAAGATTTAAGAAAAAGCACCCCCCACACTAAGACAAAGGCATGGAAACCAAACAGGAGAAGGAAAAGTCAGGAAACTGAAGAAGATTGCAGAGCAGTTGAACAGGTAACCACAAAAGCACATCTGGCGGACAAAGGCCTAGATCAGGTTTTCTAATCTTGGCAACTTTAAGACAGGTGGACTTCAACTCCCAGAATTCCTCAGCCAGCTAAGCTGGCTGGGGAATTCTGGAAGTTGAAGTCCATATGTCATAGATTTTTAAAAGAAAGGAGTTAAAGGTAAAGGGATTGGAAAGACAACTGGTCTCCAGATCCAAGAACTGAGGACAGAACAGAATTGGAAATTCCTACTCCTTCCTGCCAACAGAGGAGGGGTAGAGAGTTTGAGGGCAATTTCCAAACCTGGCTTGTTTCAGGGAAGAAGTAATCTACTGGAAGCAAGTTGGCTTTCTTTAACTCTGCTTAAGGTGCCTTAGTTTCTGGAGAAGGAAATTGGGGTTTTTCATTCCCAACCCACGAAGCCTTCGCACCCACTATGTTAACCCTGCCTCTGGGCGGTGTGAAATATAGTTTTGCACGAGAAGCCAAAAAACTCTTAAAAGGAAAATCAAAGTCCAGTTGCCTTCCAAATAAAAGCACCTTTGGGATAACCGCGACCTGGATGAATGAGAACCCATCATCCTTGGTTTGCCAAAAGTGGTCATTTTAGACCCAACAACAAAGGTTCTGGGGTTTACTGACCACAGCAGAGCTAAGGAGACCACCGAGACAGCCCAGTCATCCAGACCTTGGCTTAACAGAACGAGGGACCCCACCCACCACTTCCTCCCATGGTTTAGGTGCACTTAAGTCCTCTGTCATCCAAACAAGGTGGGATTGGAAGACAACCCCCCCCCCCAGTATCCTTTCCAAACCCCAACACCCCCCCCCCAGATCCAGGCAGGAGGAACCTGGCCCCTCCTCCTTGGACGACCCCAACTCCCCGGCCGTCGACGGGCCTTTTAAGTCCGCGTAACTCTCGCCACCGGGGCGGCGGGGGGGGCGGGGGGGGGAAAGAAAGATTGCGAGCGCCATCTCGGGAGAGCGCATGCGGAGAAAGGGGCGCCTGCCTCGCTCTCCTCGCCAGAAGCAGCCAGGCAGCTTGCCGCAAATGGCTGGGGGAGGGCCGAGGAGGTGGGAGCGGCCGAAGTGAAGCCGCGAGGGGAGTTTGGCTGGCGGAGAGCCGCTTCGCAGCCGCCGGGAACAGCAGCGGCGGGGAGGGGGGGGCAAAAGCAAAAAGCGGACGAAAAGAGACCCAAAGAGCGCCAGGAGGAGCTCAGCCAGCCAGCCAGCCAGCCAGCCAGCCCGCTCCGGCGACCGACCGGGCCAACGACGCCGCGCCACGGGCTACGGCAGGTTCCTCCCCAGCGCCGTCGGGGCTGCGAGGCGGATGCCCGGCCGGTAAGCTTGCGTGCTGTGGGTGTGGCTGGCGAATGCAGGGCTCTGGGGAGGCGGGGCAGACCCGGAGCTTTGAGGTACACCCGGGTTTTGTTTTTGTTTTTTTGTGTACGTGGGGATGCTGCCTGTCTGGGTGGAGAGGACTTTGGGGTCCTTGCTCAAATAGCCGGCGCGGGAAGCTTTGGGGTGGGATGAAGGCAAAGCGGGGAGGAAGGGAAGAGGCGCTCGACCCTGGGAAGCCGTGTCCCTGGGCATCCAGCTCGCCTTCCCTCCTCGAGTTCCGCCTGGGCTGCCCTGGAAGGACGAGCGAGGAGGTGGAGGCGAGCCCCGACTTGGGAACAAAAGCGTTGCCCTTGTGCTCGCTGCTTTGGCGAGGTGCCCTCGGACTACAGGGCCCATGGCTCCCAGCTAACGCCCGGCTGGCTGAGCTTGCAACTCAGAGGAGCGTTGGGGGAGCGCACCGCCGGGGCGGGGGTGGGGGGGAAGTCGAAGCGGCCCCCTTCCCAGTTCCCGGCCCAGCAGGGTTTGTCTCGCGAATTGGATGCGTTGCTTCTTTCCTTCTCCCCCGCCGTCCTCCCTTGCCTGGCTTCGCTCGCTTTTCTCTCCTTCCCTTCAGTCGTGATGAATGGTCTGGCCAGGGGGGGGGGTCGGGAGGAGCGGCGCGGCGATATGTTCTGTCCTTCCAGACTTTGTCAAAGCCAGCCGTGATTTGCGCATCTCGGGAGGCCGGGGTGTCTGCGTGCGGATGTGCGCACAGACCGGAGCCCCCCGGAGAAGCCCCAGGGGCGCACGCAGCCCAGCCAGCCAGTCCCTGCGTGTGAACTATTCCAACTTCAGCTGAGCTGAAAAGGAACGGAGGGAAATGTTTCTGATTTGCTACCTGGTTTTGGTGCGTTTTAAAACAACAACAACCACAACCACAACCACGACAGCCGGCCCTGTGCAATTTCTCTGGCCTCAGCTTGCAAACAGCAACCTCTTCGCTTCTGCTCCATTACTCTGAGTAGTAAACGCAGCTCCCATGTTTGCTTGCTCCGTGCCATAAATCTTCTGCGCTTGGTGCTTCCTTCCTCGCCATTCATTTCAAGAGGTTTTCACTTTCCAATTATTGTCGCTGCTGGGGACTCGCTAGTTCTTGGTTGAGGGGCTGAAGAATTCTCCCAGCCCCTTCTCTTCCTACCCTCTTTTACCTTTTGCCACTTCTTGGGTGGGAATCCTTTTCCACATTGTCTCTCCTTCCTGATTGTCTAAAACTGTGTGTGTGGGGGGGGGATCTTTCTTTCCTGGGGATGCCCCCTCCCCCGCCGGAGAGACTGAGAGAGAGATGGATTGATTCTTCATTCAGACAGACTCGATCACGTGTCCGTTCAAATAGGGCGTGACTGATTGAAAACCCACGGACAAAATTCCCGTGCGGGTGACTTCATCTCTTCTCTACTTTGTCTACGTCCAGGCTCAAAAGAACCTTTGGAGGGGTTTGTTTTTTAAAAATAAATAAATAAATCAATCAATAAATTCGTGAAATGAAAGCTGTGGCAAGTGGAAATGCCAACCAGCCTTCAGTGATCCTGGCCGAGATTCTCGCTGGACTTTTCCATCTATTCATCCTGGCCAAATAATATATTTGCACACCAATCTATCAAAGAGTTTGGCAGTTTTGTATGGAACTGCTTAGGTTCAGAGAATCTACAGGGATGAAAGAACACGGTGGCGCCTCGAATCCCAAGAGAGAGAGACGTTTTATGTACATCTTTAACTGTCCATTTGGATTTGGGAGAGTCAAATCCCTCCTGGGGGCATTTCCAGCAAATGATCTATTCGCTTTTTAAAAGAAAGAGATGAAAAGGGAACGAGGCAGATAGAAAGCTTTCAAAATGAAGCAAGGGGATAATAACATGAGAATTAGAAGTCTCTTTGGCAAAACGATGTTTTGTGCACTTTTGTTTATAGTTGTATTATTTGTCCCCTTTTCTCACTGGCACATACAGCTTGGCTGGGTTCACACAGCCTGTTAACACCTGACTTGCTTGACAGGGGTTTGCTGAATAAAATAATTATTCAGTTTGTCCTACGTGCTTGGCAAAACCTGCAAAATAAAGCGGTTTGCAAAACTTGCTTAACCTAATTAAGTGAACCATACCATCTAGGTTTATATGACATACTGAACACCAGACTGGACTGGTTATCCATCCACTGCTTGAATATAGCCATTCTGTCTTGGCAAAAACACAACACAACTATGGCACCTTGCTACAGTAGGAGAACACTGTCAACAAAACGTTGTTTGATTCAATTGAAGGACCTGTGGCTGAGTTCATATATTAGGCTAACTTTAAGGGTTTGGGTGTGCTGTGGTCCGTAAGCCAGGATGAGATGTAAGCCAGTCCACTGTGGTTTGTGCTAACCAAATTTAATGTTTTAAGGCAGAGGGCGAACCTCTGTTCTGGTGCTCCCCATAGGCTTTAAGCAGGAACGCTAATTAGAAAATCTGGACATCTGAACAGTTGTGATCCAAATTCTTTCTCCTTTTACAGTATCCTTTTTATTTAAAAGCACAGACTTTGTATGCTTTGCTATTCGTTTTCTCTTCCTCCTCCTCGTTGCCGTCTGTCTGATTCATGCATCCATCCTGTTGAACCGTTATACCAACATAGATCTTTTTCAAATGGATTTTGATTAGCGGAGAAAGTGGGACATAAATATCTTTCAGTGCACCCCTGACTAGCCCTTTGTGCTCTCCATGTAGTTCTTGTATCCCAGAGTAAATACAAAATAGATTGTGTCTATCTTCACTCCTGTTTGCTGTTTAATTTTCAGACCAAATTTCAGTCCATAGAGCTGTTTCCAAAATATTCTGTGTCTTGTTTTTTTGGGTTATGCAGATGTGGGTTGGCTGCGCTAAAAAAAAAAAGGAATTTGGAAGGAACACAAATGATACTTAATGCTTGTGATTAGATTTCCTTCTACTGTGTATTTCTTTGTACGTATGTATTGCCAAGCCCTCTCAATGCTTCCCTTAAGGAAAAAGATTAATAATCGTGCAATATAAATTTACCTTGCTTCCGAGAGACCTGTTCAGAATAGCACTCTAAGGCTGCAGTCTTGCATACTTTTTCATAAGGCAGTAAAATGGAACTCAATGAGACCTCCAATATAATAGACCTTGTGGTTAGAATGGAACAGAGGCATTTTCTTCCCTGTCCCTAATTCTAAAACACAGAGGGGGTTTTCCCATCAACCAGATCTCTTGTATCTCACCTAAATAGAACGCTGTTTGGGGAAAAATTAGGGTGGACTACGTATGCTTGCTTTAGCTCCTGAAGGAAGGCAGAATATATAATCGGTCGGTTATGTGCCATCAAGTTGTTTGTCAACTCTGCAATGAACTTGGCTGCATCCATCTTTCTCTTCATTCTAGTTTGCCACATAGAATGGAGGGAGGGGGGCTTGCCCAGGTGCTTCACTAGTCATAATAATCTTCTGTCCCATGGGAACCAAGGTCATCTACTGCTCCCACGATCAGGGACTGGGCATTGTATAAGAAAGCCCACCAAATGAATATACTGGGGAACCTAGTAATGGCATAGTTTTGTGGATAGGACATTATACTTTGTAACTGGGAAATTTTTAGTGGGAATTTCAGACTTGGTTTCACTTTTGATCGTGCTGATACTTTGTAACTAATAAACATGTTCTTCCAGGAATTTCCAAGCCTGCAAGTTCTGCTTTATTTGCCTCTGTCTGTTGGAACCATGACATTGTTTTTGACTTTTAATGGCCACATAGGTTTCCTCCATGAGTTTCTGCACTAACCTGGCCTTCAGGGCTTCAAATAGTGTCACCATCACCACTGTAACTGAGTCCATTCACCATTATAATGGTACTGAAAAAGCAACTTATGACCATTTTTCACACTTACGACCGTTACAGCATCCCCATGGTCACATGATCAACATTCAGACACTTGGCAACTGACTCATACATTATTTATGACGATCATAGGGTCCCGGGGTCATGTGTTCACCTTTGGTGACCTTCTGACAAGCAAAATCAATGGGGAAGCCAGATTCACCTAACAGCCGTGCTGCTAATGTAACCACTGCAGTGATTCACTTAACAACTGCAGCAAGAAAGGTCATAAAATGGGGCAAAACTCACTTAACAAAGGTCTCATGTAGCAACAGAAATTTTGGGCTCAATTGCGGTCATAAGTCAAGGACTACCTGTACTGGATTTGTTCATGGTTGCAGAAAAGAGCCAGCCTTGTGGGGGTTTTTTGATTGTTTGTTTTTGGTTATCTAGTAAGCATGAAAGATTGGCAGATACAAATTGCCAATCTAACAAAGCTTTTGTCAGAAGCTTCTGGTCGTCTGCATGTTATCATTTACAAAATGATACACATGAAAGGATGTTTGATGGTAGAGATGCTGTTGTATCCTCCCAGGATTTGAAACCCACTGAGGTCTGCGATTTATATGGCTAATTTTCATTTTTATTGAAATACAAGCAACTGGGTTTAAATAGTTTATTCAGTAGAAGCAAAAGCAATCCTTCCTTGCTTGCTCTCGTTGAGATATATTAAAGGACAGCGCCTTGCCTTTCCCAGACTGACATCCTACAGATCTGTTGTATAATCCAGTGGCTAAGAAGGATGAGGAACTGGGGAAGGCTAATATATGACCTACTGTGCAGGCGGGGGACCAAAAAGAAATATAGATTGCCACAAATTAAATTATTTCTGTTACTGCTTTTTGACTGCTTCCAGGAACTTAGGGGAGTGCGTGTGACCTCCACTATCCACCAGTTTTATCCTCATAATTATAACTGAGCTGTGGTGGTGCAGTGGTTAGAATGCAGAATTGCAGGCACTGCCAGCAGTTCGATCCTGGCCGACTCAAAGTTGACTCAGCCTTCCACCCTTCCAAGGTTGGTAAAATGAGGACCCAGATTGTTGGGGGCAAGATGCTGACTCTGTAAAATGCTTAGAGAGGGGCTGTAAAGCATTGTGAGGTGGTATATAAGTCTAAGTGCTATTGTTATTGCTATAATTATCCTGCAAGGCAGTTCTGGTTTATATGAGCTGAGATGATGATGATGATGATGTCCATTCAGTCATATTCGATTCTTGGTGATTCTATGCACCAGGTATGTCCCTCTCTTCTGATCTTGAGCTACTTCTTTGAATTTTTCTATGCTCTGATTGGTGTTGACTTTGATGGCAATTGGGTCTACACAAGTTACTAAATTAAAATGTGCTTGGCCAATGTGCATCTAGACAGCTTAATTGGCATCTAGATCAGGTTGTGAATTGTCCATTGTGGTTTCTGAACTATGGGTTGAGCCTTAGCATAAGGTATAAACTCAACCATTTTTTAATTTGCCTGATTATGGTTAAAGGAAACTATGGCTTTATATGATGTGTGATGCCCAGCCTGATCTGGATTTGGAATCACTTTTCGACTCTCAAAGTTGAATGGGCTCTTGTTCATGGTGTCCTCCCTACGTTTTGGACTACAACTCCCATGACATGGTATAATGGGAATGATCTTTGAGACTGCTGAGAATTAAACTGCAGAATGTCTCTTTCACCCCTTAAAACATTTGCCCAGAATGCAGCTCTGCTTTCTCCAAATACATAAGGCATTGTCACCTGCATACTCATTTTTGTGAATAGGTTAATTTGTAAAAACTTGTGGCCTCTCTCTTACCTTTAGATAATGAAAGCTGCAATGCCTTGGAGGGAAATTACGTGAATTAAGTCCCCCTGAAGGTTCATATTTGTTTATACAAAACCATCAGCATATACTGTATATTAAGTCCTGGAAAAACTATTGTTTGTGTTCACGTTACAGTCTAAAATTCAATACAAGAGCAAGACAACGAGGTATTTCTTCCTTTTAGCATATATAAATTACCAATTATATAAACTGAATTACAGCTAGGTATGGGAACTAGGAGTTACAAAGCAGGGACTTTGCAGAAAGGAGGAGTTTTTAGGAAAAATGTCAGGGAATTTAGTAAGTTGCTACTTGACTGGTGCGCTGAGTGGCAAGTCCATTTAGATGGAATTGTAAAGGAGAAAGAAAGAACTCTTTTGTAAAAGTGGGAAACTTTGGATGAACTGAGGATTTACGGATATAATGACATTTTGAACTAACTCAAATCCAATTTCTCAACAGTTTCTTTCTCTGCTGAAACAAGCTTTAGTTCTTTTATCTCATGTTTAGAAGACGTTTCCTCCCATATGTTTTTTGGTAGAGTATTGAATGTGTGTGTTACTGTGATATATTGGTGGATTAAAGATCTCACCCTTCTTTTGCTTACTCCCTGGCTGCCCCACCCCATCGTCTGAAAGCGTTTCTTCATTATGTCTGTCTTTGGAAATGAAAAAAATATTATTCATTGATGAAGAGAACCTCAGGATGCAATGCACTTTCCTGACAGTTGGAACAATTAATCAGTGGAACGGCTTGTCTCCAGAAATTGTGGATGCTTCATCACTGGAGGATTTCAAGAAGAGATTGGACAATCACTTCTCTGACATGGTCTAGCTAGGGTCTCCTGTTTGAGCAGGGGGTTGGATTAGAAGGCTTCCCGGATCCCTTCCAACTCTTGTTATTCTGCAATAAAAAACAGGAGCTTCCCTTCTTCTCCACTTATCCCTCCCAACTGAGGAACATGCAATCCTCCCATCCCTTGAACATTTCACCACAATTTCCTTTTCTTTGGGCCAAAGGGGGGAAAAAAAAGCTCAAAGGCCATCGATTTTGATTAATGCAAATGGTTCTTTAAAATGCCAGAGAAAAATTGAGGCTGACAGTCTTATGACTGGAAGCCCAACTGCTGAAGAGGGACATATCTTTGCCTGACACCCCCTCTCCCCCCAAGTGGCAGTCTGGAAGGAGAGGTCCCCATTGTAAGTTATACAGGTGAACTTTGCTACCTGCATTCATTTTCGGGCAGTTCAGGTGTGGAAGCTTTCTGCTGAACAGAGTGATAATGTTGTGCTGTGCTGAACGAGGACTCTCGTGCTGATTAAATCTAGTAAGAGCAGAGGCCGTGGCGCATACAGAGGTAGGTTGGGATTAACTTGAATGACAATGAGGGCTGTTTTGTTTGACCTCGCAAAATGGAGCGAGGGGCTAATTTTCAAGGCATAACAGAAGAAAAAAAAAAGGACAAAGATTCTCTCACACTCCGGGGCGCGTACCGAAATTTGATAAGTGACAAAACGCTTTCAGAAAAGAAGCTATAGATTTCTGTTCATCTCAAACATTGCTTTTTATTGATTTAATTTCAAATTTAAGCACTTTAACCCTTCTTTTAGAGGTTTTTTTTTTTAACGTACCTCGTGAGATTTTGTGCATGATCCATTAAGATAAATTGCATCATGGTTTGTTCAGTCTAATGTAGGCAGGTTGAATTGTAGGACTGTGGGATGCTGGGTACTCTCTGAGCTTGGTGGTTTTCTTGCATAGGAGTGGTTTATGATTTAGAGATATCAAAAAGTGAGTGCATAGGCATTAAAAATGGTGATTATATCATCGATGTGTGTGTGTTTGTGTGTGTCTGTGATGACCCACATATTCGTCTCACCTGTACAGTGACATAATATGCGGTATGTTACCTGTGGGCAGCCAAACTTGATACGCTTTCTTTGGCTGAGGGATTCAACTTGTAATCCAGATGTTTTTGGCTTGTGGTGCCATTTTACAGGAGGGTGAGGTTGGGAGGAGGTAAATGTGGGTAGCTAATTTCTTATTGTTTGGTATAATCTGTTTCAGTGCGGGAAGCCAGATTCCCTTAATAACTGTGATAAAAATGATTGTAAAATTGGGTCTGGTTAGGTGATGCCCTGCTTAATGACCAGATTGCTTCTCAACCAAAATTCCTGTCCCAATTGTGGTCCTAAGACAGGGACTATCAGTAATCATCTATGAAGACATCCTTCCTTTAGCAAGGAGAAAAACTGATGCTTGGCTACCTTCTGCGCAAACAGGTATGACAGCTTTCCCAGATTCAGCACAAATAAGATGACAGGCCCTATCAATCTAATACGAGGATATGAATTTTATGTTGTAAACATCTGTATGCTTGTGGATACCATGCATGGCACCTGCCAGCTCCTTTGCTGCATCTAATTTAAGTTCTAAAAGCAAAACTGGAAAACCGATGGTCTTCCTTAGAGCAGTGTTTCTCAACCTCAGGCCCTCGGAGAAGTGTGGACTTCAATTCCCAGAATTCCCCAGCCAATCATATCCCTTTCTTGTCCTTTTCTTTCTTTTTTAACCATTTCCTGTCTTAGTTTTTGTGACTCTTATCTTGGCGGTCACCCTAAGGATGCTACTGTAGCTAGTTGCGTGTTTAGATCTAAGCAGCAAGAATGCTCCAGAGAAATTAATCTGTCTTCCACCCACCAACCCATGAGAAGATGAACATCTGGAGGTAATTGATGTGTGCAACCAGCTGAAAAGAATTCTGGTATCCCATCCAACTCCTGCCAGGTATGGGAATAAACCTTGTTATCTAAGAGGCAGTTTGCATCTGAATCTCTCCACATTTTCTGGTAAGTGGATTTTGCAAGGAAAGTATTGTTTATAGAGACTGGTCTCACACACCTCACTGAGCTGTAAATTGTTGACAGAGGTGACAGATCAGAATACAGAATAACAGAGTTGGAAGGGACCTTGGAGGTCTTCTAGTCCAACCCCCTGCCGAAGCCTATGCCATTCTGGACAAATGGTTGTCTAATCTCTTCTAAAACCTCCAGTGTTGGAGCACCCACAATTTCTAAAGGCAAGCCATTCCACTGATTAACTATTCTCGCTGTTAGGAATTTTCCACCTCCAGATTAAAAAGAGCCCCTGTTTTATTTAGACACAGTGAGAATTGTATCTAAATAAGAAAAGGAAAAGAAACTCAGGAGTCAGGTTTTCTCAGAAAATCTAAGTATGTTGGGAATACTGCTTTGTGAGATAAATATTCAAGGTCTCTCTAATCCACGTGTTTGTGTGTGTGTGTGTGTGTTCCCAAAGTGGCACGTTTGGAGAAGAGAATGAAAAATTTTTTGCCCAAGAGTTTGATTTCCCCCTCCCCCGCCACTGACCTGAAATAAAATGAGAAAATAGCCTGCAAATGCATACCTCAATCACTGAAAGGAAAACAGAAGGAAAAAAAATCCAGTGCATTTAAATCCCATAAACATTTTTATTTGCAAGAAAAACATTTAGCATTTTATGCTAGCAGTCAATTTGCTAAATTCCCCCCCCCTTCCCTCTACACACACACACACACACACACACACACCTTGCTCCCCTCATCTCGTTATATGGTAACTTAACTTGATTCCATGTGTGGCCAGATTGAGATTTTTAAAATGTTGTCTGTGCTTTAAAACTTGCAGAAATTGGTCTCCAATTAGACTTTTGGATTGGCATGTGACAGAAGAAGGAAGGGTTTTGGTGGGTTTGTTTTTTTAACTTGCTTTTTCGAAGAAGTGTTACATCACTTTGGATCGCCTTGCCTTGCTTTGAATTCTCTGCGGCATGTCGTTCAACAGATGTGCCTTTACTGGGAGCTTTGCTTAACATGTTCTCACTGTTTTTATGCACTGGCAGACAGTTCAGCTCTGGAAGGCTGTGACTGTCAAACGAATGTTCTCGGTTGCCTTGCCGGATGTGCAAAATACTTTCAAAACACCCTAATTGCCTGATCTGGAGAAGCCAAAATCTGTCCCCCACACTTAAAAAAAAAATTGAATGCATGAAAATGTTAGTGGCTGTATCTAACAAACAGAGCCATCAACATCAGAAAAACCTAATTAGTTGACCACACTTAGTTCGTTCACAACTTGGCAGTGTTCGGATAGACAGCAGCCCTTCTGGAATCTGCTTTTTGAGAGATCTACATTTTTTTCCCCCACTCAGCCATTGCATTTAAGGGCTTCCTTCTTCCCCTTACCGTTTAAACGGCTTCCCCCCCCCCCCGGCTTTCTTTGGATGTTCAAATGTTGGATTTCAAACTGGGTCACGCCCTGCAATAATGGGAAGTACAAGTATATTTCACCTTTGGGTGAAAATCAAGCAGTGCTTTTTTTGTAAAAAAAAAAAGGTGCCGGAACACACATCTCATACAACCCACCTTGCCTACGCTATAAGGTTCCATCCAAAAAAGGTGCCGGAACTCCGTTCTGAGCGTTCTATGACAAAAAAAGCCCTGAAAACAAGAGAAGTGATCTCTGGGCCTCGTGCCTGTTTTAACCTTGTAGTGAAAAACCTACCTGAAATAGGTGGGAAAGGGCTGGTGGAAACTGTTCTTCCCTCCTTCCCATTTTTAAAAGGAATCTTAAGAAGTTGACACCTCAGTTGGTGTAAACATAGAGCCGTGGTGGTGCAGTGGCTAGAATGCAGTATTGCAGCCTAACACTACCCACTGCCAGCAGTTCGATCCTGACTGGCTCCTGGTTGACTCCGCCTTCAAATCATTCCGAGGTCAGTAAAATGAGGACCCAGATTGTTGGGGGCAATATGACGACTCTGTAAACCGCTTAGAGAGGGCTTTAAAGCACTGTAAAGTGGTATATAAGTGCTATTGCTAGATGTAGACAAACTAGCCAAGAACCCATCTACTTTGCAAAGTTTGAAACAGACGGTTCTTTTTCTTTTTCCCGTCACTTACCTGATTTCCTTGATATTTATTTATTTATTTATTTATTTATTTATTTATTTATTTATTTATTTATTTATTTATTTATTTCCCACCTTTATCAGTTTTACAAATAACTCATATCCAACATACTGCCTATGTCAGAGGTTGAACCTGTTGGCATTTTTGGCACACATACTGCAAATAACACTATTCTTCTCTTCTTGCATTAAGTATTGTTTTTATAGCTATGTATGTCAACCTCTCCAATTTAAATGCATGAATGCGAATGATATTTCCAGATAAACACGTCCCTTGCGAGAATTTTTTTTTTGCGGCAAGCAAGATGGGGGGGGGATTTTAGTGCGATCTCTATTACTTACTTTCAAAATATGTTGCAGATAATATCATAAATTTTGCAATACCCCAAAGCCATTGCTAATTTTAAACACGGGCTGTGTTTATTTCTCTCTGTGTGTTTTAATATATTCTGTTACCATTCTCAGATACTTATGACTTTGGAGGATTGCCAGATTTCTGTGTAACTTGTGCTGTATGTTCAAGTTTGGAAGAAAACACCATTTGGCCCTCATCAGATGGTGGTTTGTTTGATGGGGGTGTGGGTGGAAGGAGACAAATGTAGAAGAAAAATTCAGAAGTTCTACAAGAAGTTAATGCCAAAATAACTTCCCCCACCTCAACCAGAAGGTGGTTTCTTCTGGTTTCTTACCAGGAGGTGTCACTACAGTTCAGCAGGAGCTCAAGAGACAGAATAGCTAGTAAACTCATTCACATGACTCACTCTCATTCACCGTTTTTCTCCCCCCAGGTAGTCAGTATATGCTGCCTCCTAAGGGCATTTCACAACAATGACAGTTACCTGGAGGTTATTTAATGAGTTTAGGCCAGGGATGGGGAATTTCCAGATGATGATGGTGGCTTACATGTCCCTCATCCTTGGCTGTGCTAGCACTGACTGATAGGAGTTGATGCTGAATTAGATTTCCCCATCTGAGAACAGCTAGGGTCATATATTGTGCTACATTTTCTTAATTGATCCATAATTAATTAGGCATGTACCTTGTGTTAAATCTGTGTCAGGCGCCAAAGATCATGTCCACACGCAAAGGTCTAATTAAACTGATTTATGCCTGTGCCTGGGAATATTCTCAACTCATGGTTAGCACCTCATTGGGATTAGATAATGGTCAATGGAATTCAAGAGGGGTTGAACTTAGTTTACTTGTGGCTGTGTATGGATTCTAGGCTGATACCTCTTTTAACTCTGCCCCCATTCTGTTTAGTGGGCTTGAGAGCTGTATGACCCTGGTGTAATTGTATGTGTGTGTCGGTGTATTCTCTATCTAAATAGAAGCATCTTTTACCCTTTGATTTCAGGAAAATCAAACCTTCACTAGAACCTGCCTAATATATGAACTCAACCCAAGGAAAATGGGGCTTGCACACTTTAGTTTTTAGGGAGCCTAACATTTCTATCCCCTTCATGGATTACTGCCTTGTTGTGGCGAAGGGGCTTGCGTAATTCAATGAAGCTATGAGCTATGCCGTGCAGGGCCACCCAAGACGGACAGGTCATAGCTGAGAGTTCTGACAAAACGTGATCCACTGGAGAAGGAAATGGCAACCCACTCCAGTATCTTTGCCATGAAAACCCTATGGACAGTACCAAAAGGCAAAACGATATGACGCTGGAAGATGAGCCCCTCAGGTCGGAAGGCGTCCAATATGCTACTGGGGAAGAGCAGAGGGCTAGTACTAGTAGCGCCAGAAAGAATGAAGCGACTGGGCCAAAGCCGAAAGGACGCTCAGCTGTGGATATGTCTGGTGGTGAAAGGAAAGTCCGATGCTGTAAAGATTTTTTCTCCATAGGAACCTGGAATGTAAGATCCATGAATCAAGGAAAGCTGGACGTGGTCAAACAAGAGATGACAAGACTGAACATCGACATCTTAGGTATCAGCGAACTAAAATGGACAGGAATGGGTGAATTTAATTCAGATGACCATCAGGTATACTACTGCGGGCAAGAATCCCTCAGAAGAAATGGAGTAGCCTTCATAGTCAATAAAAGAGTAGGAAAATCAATACTGGGATACAATCCTCAAAATGACAGAATGATCTCAGTTCGAATCCAAGGCAAACCATTCAATATCACAGTAGTCCAAGTCTATGCCCCAACCACCAGTGCTGAAGAGGATGAAATTGACCGGTTCTATGAAGCCCTACAGCACCTTAGAGAAGTAACACCAAAAAATGATGTCCTTATCATCATGGGGGATTGGAATGCTAAAGTAGGAAGCCAAAAGATAACTGGAATAACAGGCAAGTTTGGCCTTGGAGTACAAAATGAAGCAGGGCACAGGCTGATAGAATTTTGTCAAGAGAATACGATGGTCATAGCAAACACTCTTTTCCAACAACCCAAGAGACGGCTCTACACATGGACATCACCAGACGGTCAACACAGAAATCAGATTGACTATATGCTCTGCAGCCAAAGATGGAGAAGCTCTATACAGTCGGTAAAAACAAGACCAGGAGCTGACTGTGGCTCAGACCATGAGCTTCTCCTTGCAAAGTTTAGGCTTAAACTGAAGAAAGTAGGGAAAAGCACTAGGCCACTCAGGTATGAATTAAATCATATCCCTGTTGAATATACAGTAGAGGTGACAAATAGATTTAAGGAATTAGATCTGATAGACAGAGTGCCTGAAGAACTATGGACAGAGGTTCGCGACATTGTACAACAGGTAGCAACCAAAACCATCCCAAAGAAAAAGAAATGCAAGAAAGCAAAATGGCTGTCTGAGGAAGCTTTGCAAATAGCTGAGGAAAGGAGGGAAGCGAAAGGCAAGGGAGAAAAACATAGATATGCCCAATTGAATGCAGAATTCCAGAGAATAGCTAGAAGAGATAAGAATGCCTTCTTAAATGAACAGTGCAAAGAAATAGAAGAAAACAATAGAATAGGGAGGACCAGAGATCTTTTCAAGAAAATTGGAGAGATGAAGGGAACGTTTCATGCAAAAATGGGCATGATAAAGGACCAAAATGGCAGGGACCTAACAGAGGCAGAAGAGATTAAGAAGAGGTGGCAAAATTACACAGAAGAACTATACAAGAATGAGCTTAACGTCCCAGATAATCACAATGAGGTGGTCACTGACCTCGAGCCAGACATCCTAGAATGTGAGGTGAAGTGGGCCTTAGAAAAGCTGAGCAACAACAAAGCTAGTGGAGGTGACAGTATTCCAGCTGAGCTATTCAAAATCTTAAAAGACGATGCAGTAAAAGTGCTACACTCAATTTGCCAGCAAATTTGGAAAACTCAACAGTGGCCACAGGATTGGAAAAGATCAGTTTACATTCCAATTCCAAAGAAAGGCAGTGCCAAAGAATGTTCAAACTATCGCACCATTGCACTCATTTCTCATGCTAGTAAAGTCATGCTTAAAATCCTACAAGCTAGACTTCAGCAGTATGTGGATCGAGAACTACCAGAAGTACAGGCAGGATTTCGAAGAGGCAGAGGAACTAGAGATCAAATTGCCAACATACGCTGGATCATGGAGAAAGCTAGGGAGTTCCAGAAAAACATCTACTTCTGCTTCATTGACTATGCTAAAGCCTTTGACTGTGTGGATCATAACAAACTGTGGCAAGTTCTTAAAGAGATGGGAGTACCAGACCATCTTATTTGTCTCTTGAGAAACCTATATGCGGGTCAAGAAGCAACAGTGAGAACTGGACACGGAACCACTGATTGGTTCAAAATTGGGAAAGGAGTCCGGCAAGGCTGTATACTGTCGCCCTGCCTATTTAACTTATATGCAGAGCACATCATGAGAAAGGCAGGGCTAGATGAATCAAAAGTTGGAATTAAGATTGCCGGAAGAAATATCAACAACCTAAGATACGCAGATGATACCACTCTAATGGCAGAAAGTGAAGAAGAACTAAAGAGCCTCTTGTTGCGGGTGAAGAAGGAGAGTGCAAAACTTGGGTTGAAACTTAACATTAAGAAAACCAAGATCATGGCATCTGGCCCTCTCAATTCCTGGCAAATAGATGGGGAAGAAATGGAGGTAGTGACAGATTTTGTTTTCCTGGGCTCCAAGATCACTGCAGATGGGGACTGTAGCCAAGAAATTAAAAGACGCTTGCTCCTGGGGAGGAAAGCCATGGCAAATCTAGACAGCACACTAAAAAGCAGAGACATCACCCTGTCAACAAAAGTGCGTATAGTCAAGGCTATGGTCTTCCCAGTTGCAATGTATGGCAGTGAAAGTTGGACCATAAGAAAGGCTGAGCGCCAAAGAATTGAGGCCTTTGAACTATGGTGCTGGAGAAGACTCCTGCGAGTCCCTTGGACCGCAAGGCGATCAAACCGGTCAGTCCTAGAGGAGATCAATCCTGACTGCTCTTTAGAAGGCCAGATCCTGAAGCTAAAACTCAAATACTTTGGCCACCTAATGAGAAGGAAGGACTCACTGGAGAAGAGCCTAATGCTGGGAAAGATCGAGGGCAATAGAAGAAGGGGACGACAGAGAATGAGGTGGCTGGATGGAGTCACTGAAGCAGTAGGCGTGAGCTTAAATGGACTCCAGAAGATGGTAGAAGACAGGAAGGCCTGGAGGAATGTTGTCCATAGGGTCGCGATGGGTCGGACACGACTTCGCAGCTAACAACAACAACAACAACAACAACATTTCTATGAATTGTCTGCTTAAATCTGCAAAGACTCCACAATTTAAATGAGAAATACTTTGCTACTAATGTATTTTTCTTCTTTTTCTCCAAATTTGGACATATTGTCTTCCTAGGATTTACAACCAGGCTGAAGGCAGGAAGATTTTTTTGCCATTTCAATCCATGGTGACAGCAAAACTACTACTAATTTTTGCCTAATTTTCCTGCTGTCAAGGATGGGACTCATAAAATATGAAGGGCAGTTTCTTTGCCAAAAATCAGCGAAAAAATAACATACAAAAGGCAGGATTTTTATATAGCTTTATAAACCCTAGTAGACGTTTGTTTTTAATGAAATGACAAATATCTAATAAAAGTAGTGTGAAACCACGAATGATTTTACTTTATATTTTTACTTTTCATCTATAAGATAGTATAAGGGTCTATTTTGATACTGCTTTTGTTTCATTTATTTTAAATATCCAGTATCCTGGATATTAGAGTGATTGGATCTAAATATTCAATAAATGATTACATTTGTCTACTTTTTTTAAAAAAAAAACAACAACCCAACATTGATATTGCATCTATAATACACTGGGAATTTTTTATATAATTTCAGCAAATTTTTTTTTTTTTTTTTTTTTTTTTTTTGCCGGCTCCGAAGATGGCGGACGCGCTGGGGAGAGCTCCGTAGCCCCCAACAGTAAGGCGTCCCCCCAGGAGCCCCCCAGGGACGTCAATGGACCCCTGGGGTGGGGCAAGAATTTCGGGCAAAACAGCTGGGTAACTATGCCGCCCGCTGCCTCCCGGAACAACTGCAGGGGTGCCAGGACACCCCTGCCCCGCCGCCTGGGCCGCTGGCGACCGTTATAACGGAGCCAGCACCCTCCGCCCTGCCTCTGCCGCTGTCAACTGCTGAGCAAGGGCGGCGCCTCCGCCGATCAGCTGTGCGGCGGAGGCCCCGGCGGGAAGGATGGCAGCGGCTGCGGCAACGATTTTTTTTTTTCAAGCCCCCAGGCTGGTCGTGGATCCAGGGACGCTGGCAACGGCGATGGCGGTGGCGGCGGGGCGCCTCCAGCCCCCCCCCCTGGCCATCGAGGAGGGGCCGGAGGCTCTGCTCTGCCCCGGCCCCCCCACAGGCTCCCGGGCGACGGCGGCGTCTCCAGGTTATCAGCGGAGACGCCGCGGACCAGCTGGACCAGCTGGGTGGCGGAGGCGAAGGCATCGGCGGCGCCGGAGGTGAGAGACCCGCCCCTGGACCACGGCAGCCGTCGCAGCCATCCAGGAGGGGCCGGAGGCTCTGCTCTGCCCCGCCCCCCCCCCACCGGCTCCCGGGCGACGGCGGCACCAGCTGGACCAGCTGGGTGGCGGAGGCGAAGGCATCGGCGCCGGAGGTGAGAGACCCGCCCCTGGACCACGGCAGCCGTCGCAGCCATCCAGGAGGGGCCGGAGGCTCTGCTCTGCCCCGGCCCCCCCCCCACCGGCTCCCGGGCGACGGCGGCGTCTCCAGGTTATCAGCGGAGACGCCGCGGACCAGCTGGACCAGCCGGGTGGCGGAGGCGGAGGCATCGGCGGCGCCGGAGGTGAGAGACCCGCCCCTGGACCACAACAACCCTGGACCACGGCAGCCCTCGCAGCCATACAGGAGGGGCCGAAGGCTCTGCTCTGCCCCTGACCGGCTCCCGGGTGGCGGCGGCATCTTCGGCGGTAAGAGCAGCGGTGCGGCGTCTCGACCACCGTGGGCTGCCCCTGGACGGCGGTGCCTCCGAAAGATGCGCACCAAAGGAGACGCTGGACAATGGAGGCGACGGCCCGACCCACCTCCTCGAAACATCTTGATCGGAGACGGCAACACCAGGGGCATGACACCAGGGTCTCCCGTACCTCTGAGATGCCACGCTCTGGACGGTCCCCAACCAATAGGGGCCATGGAACTGCGGCCGGGAACAACGCCCAGAGGATCAGGGAGGGAACTGTTTGGGGCGGCTGAACCACCGGAGCTGACGCCAATTAATGGATCCCTCCATCCTGCCTTCTGCCCATTCTCACCCATCTTTGCCCATTCTCTCCCCACAGGACATAACGGGCCTGGGTGCTAGCCACGGTGGCAGAGTGGCTGGGCCATACACCTGCTACCCCATAGTGGTGAGAGCTCTATGGGGTATGCCTCACCCAGAGTACGTTCTGGACCACCTCCGGAAGCAGAGACACAACCCATCGTGAGAGGATGAGGAGTGGCCTGCTTCTGGGGGTTCGCCCGGCCAAGTGGCAGTGGCAGGGCGACGATCCAGATACGCACCTACCCGGCTCGACCCTCCTGCAAATTCACCATCCAGGGGACAGCCTTCCCGGAACCACCTGTGACTATGCCCGTTCAATACTCTAGCATAGCACTGCACGCCCTCAGGGGTTCCCCACTCTCCTGGGTGCGACCCGCCTTCATCACATCCAATCTTGATGACGGGCCCAACCACTGGGCCTCTGAGAGATGGCCGGGCAGGGTCAGGGGCCTCCAGCACATTCCCATCAAGAGGCCCCTGATTAAGTTCTTAGCTAAGTTTTTTGTGGGGTTAGGGAGGGGGGAGGGAGGAGACTATGGTTGCGCGGGAAAGGCACACCTTCCAGCCACCATAACGCATGCCAGGCCCACGGCCGTTCGCGACGGCGTACAACGAGGGCCAGTCGCCGATAACACCCAGTGGCGTACTGACGAACGTCCCATCCCTAGGATGGTGGGGAATGGCAGAAGGTGCACAGACAGAGGGCCGTATCGTCACCGGGAGTGTCATCTCCGCTCTGTAAAGGCGGTGAGACGCTCCGACCCTCTGTTCTCCCCCGGAGGACCCGGGAGCAAAGGTGCGCACCCTCCCATGCTGAGGCTGGTCTACCTGAATGCAAGGTCCGCAGCCAACAAAGCTCACCTCATTCGTGACCTATTGGAGAGTGAGCATGCGGACCTGGCCTGCATCACGGAAACCTGGCTGGGCCCAGAGGGGGGTGTTCCTCTGGTTGACCTCTGCCCGCCAGGTTTCCAGGTACTGCACCAGCCCCGGGCTCATGGGAGGGGCGGGGGAGTGGCAGTTATCATCAGGGAATCCCTTAGCCCGCGAGAGACCACCGTCCCTCAGATGGTCGGGTGTGAGTCTCTCCTACTGAGATTCGGCCCAGGGGCGCAGCTGGGTCTGCTGCTGGCGTACCTACCACCTAATCGTGCAGCGGCGGCCCTACCCGAGCTACTCGATGTCCTCTCAGAGTTGGTGGTTGAATTCCCAAGACTCATGGTCTTGGGCGACTTTAATCTACCGTCCCTGGGAGGATCGTCCGAACTGGCTCGGGAGTTCATGGCTTCCATGACGGCCATGGACCTGTTGCAAATAATTTCTGGGCCGACTCATGAGAGAGGCCACAACCCAGACTTGGTGTTCTTGTCTGGACGGTGGCGTGATGATGTCGGTGGGGGTGCCACAACTGTTACGCCCCTGTCATGGACCGATCACCACCTCCTGCGGCTAGACTTCCCCCTTGCCACCCCCCACCGTGGGTGCACGGTGCCAGTCAGATGGTACCGCCCTAGGCGCCTAATGGACCCTGATAAGTTCCAGGCAGCGCTTAGGGACTCGCATGCACCCCCTGCTCACAGCTCGGCGGAAGCCTTAGTGGAAGCCTGGGAAAAGGCAGCCACGGAGGCTCTGGACCGAGTTGTACCCTTGCGGCCTCTGACCCGGCGCAGATCCCAGCGAGCCCCATGGTTCACCGAGGAGCTCCGGGAGATGAAGCGTCGGAGACGGGGCCTAGAGAGCCGTTGGAGGTCCAGTCGATCCGAATCCGACCGATTGCGACTAAGAATCCTCACCAGGTCTTATCTCGCTGCGATAAGGGTGGCAAAATCCAACTACTTTTCCACCCTCATCGCGTCCGCAGATAATCGCCCAGCTGCCTTGTTCAGGGTGACTCGCTCCCTATTAAACCAAGAGGTGAGGGAGGAACCCTTGCAGGGTCGAGCCGAGGAATTTGGTCAATATCTGCTGGATAAAATCGCTCGGATTCGAACTGGTCTGGACTCCAACTGGGCTGAGATGGAAGAACAAGACATGGACAGTCTTGTCGACGTCATCTGGGAAGAATTTGATCCTGTAACTCCTAAGGAAGTGGACAGGATTATGAGAAGGTTAAGCTCCTCCACATGCTTACTGGACCCGTGCCCTTCCTGGCTGGCCTATGCAGCTCGAGAGGCGACACGAGGCTGGTTCCTAGCGGTCATCTCTGCTTCTCTGAGTGAGGGTCACTTCCCCACCGCCTTGAAGGAGGCGGTGGTGAGACCTCTCCTCAAGAAGCCCACCTTGGACCCATCCTCTTTGAATAACTTTCGTCCAGTCTCCAATCTTCGCTTCCTTGCGAAGGTTGTTGAGAGCGTGGTGGCGCACCAACTTCCTCAGATCCTGGATGAAGCGGTTTATCTAGACCCGTACCAATCGGGTTTCAGGCCGGGCTACAGCACGGAGACGGCATTGGTCGCTCTGATGAATGATCTCTGGAGAGCCCGGGACAGGGGCCATTCCTCTGTCCTAGTCTTATTAGACCTCTCGGCGGCTTTCGATACCATCGACCATGGTATCTTGCTGCGACGCCTCAGGGGACTGGGAGTGGGAGGCACGGTTCTGCGTTGGTTCTCCTCCTTTCTCCAGGGTCGCTCGCAGTCGGTGCTGACAGGGGGACAGAGGTCGACCCCGAGGCCTCTCGCTTGCGGAGTCCCTCAGGGGTCGGTCCTCTCGCCTCTCCTGTTCAACATCTACATGAAACCGCTGGGTGAGATCATTCGCAGTTTTGGAGTAGGGTACCATCAGTATGCTGATGACACCCAGCTTTTTATCTCAACTCCAAACAATATCAGTGATGCCCTAGACGTGATGTCCCGCTGCCTGAAAGCGGTCCGGGAATGGATGGGGAGAAACAGGCTTCAACTGAACCCGGACAAGACTGAATGGCTGTATGTACCGGGAAACCAGGAGATTCAGAACGTCCCACTGCTTAACATTGGGGACAAGTTACTTCCCCCTGTTGATAGGGCCCGCAACCTGGGTGTCCTCCTAGACTCGCAGCTCTCCCTGGAAGACCACATTGGAGCTGTGACCAAGGGGGCCTTCTCCCGGGTTCGACTAATTCGCCAACTACGGCCTTATCTGGACCTGGATTCCTTACGTACAGTCACCCATGCCCTTGTGACATCTCGCCTAGACTATTGTAACGCTCTCTACATGGGGCTGCCCTTGAGATCCACTCGGAAGCTTCAACTGGTGCAAAGTGCGGCGGCACGGACACTCTTGGGAGCCTCCCGATACTCCCATATCACACCTCTCCTCCGTGCGCTGCACTGGCTTCCGGCTGCCTTCCGTGTGAAGTTCAAGGTGCTAACGATGACTTACAAAGCCCTACATGGCATGGGTCCGGACTACCTTCGGGAGCACCTTCTGCCGATGTCAGCACCCCACCGTCCTGTGCGCTCCCACAGAGAGGGCCTCCTCAGGGTGCCACCGCTCAAGGAATGTCGGCTGGTGGCCCCCAGGGGGAGGGCATTCTCAGTGGGTGCGCCAGCCCTCTGGAACACCTTACCAACAGAAATCCGGATGGCCCCTGACCTCCGTACCTTCCGTCGCGACTTAAAAACTTTCCTGTTTCAGCAGGCTGGCCTGGCATGATAGCGTTAATTGGGGTCCCAGTTTGTGTTCATTAGTGTTTCTTATTATTTTTATTGTTCGATCTGTATACCTTCCTTCCTCTGTACACCGCCCCGAGTCCCTCGGGAGAAGGGCGGTTTATAAAAACTAATAAATAAATAAATAAATAAATCCTATTTCAGTTAAGTCAATATTGTATAGAAATTCATTTCACAAGGTAGGATCATCAGGGATTATAATTATTATAGAACTAATTTTATGGATAAAAGCTTCCTATCTTTGTGTACCTTTGAGCCCCCAAATCATAAAATATATTACAACTGCAAAGATTTCTTGTAACACCTTTATACTTATGGATAGGTTGCACAGAATATCAGAACAGTAGCTTGTTGTAACCATAAAACAAGTGATTCAGGATGTGTAAATAAGGGTGATGTGCTGGTTAAGATGTTGTGCTCTAAGCCGCAGAAATGTATTGGATAGTTTTTGGAATTAGACACTCAACCTTCCTCACAGGAACATTCTTGTGTGTAGGAGGAAGTGTTATGTATATCACCTTAAACTCCAGGAGAAATGATGGGATATAAAACTGATATCAACAAGCGAGTCGGCTATGGAATTCATTATTGCTGGATTTAGCACTAATGTTGCTAATGTTGTCCAATATTTATTTATTTGTGGAATTCACATCGATCATGTTTAATGATGGTTACCAACTGAGATGATTGGAGTTTATGTTAGACTCTGAAGCAGGCTTGTTAAATAAGGCATGGATCATGGGTTCACCAATGAGGCCTGAAGAACAAGCCAGGATTCAAGCCAGGATGGGAACCAACATAGAATAGTCAGAAGACACAACCAAAGATTAAAAGAAAGATGAGGGAAAATGCAGTTATATTCTATGGAGAATCGCCACAGAACTGTGAGGTTTTAATGTACACAGATGGACTCTGAAGTTCATGTGTCAAATCAATCTCTTTTTTTAAAAAAAAGTCTGGTTTTCCTTTAAATAATAGAAAAATGAGTCAGATGAACCTATCAGGTTATGAGACATTACTTAATACATCTTGTTTTTTCCTGAGCCTAACATATTTTAATGAGACTCTCTTGCGATTGCTTCAATAGGATCAATTCTCATAACCAATGACCCTGAGAACATATGGAGTTGTTAGCAAAATTTCTGGTGAAGACTGAGTGAAGTTGCTGTTTATATGAAATGCTGCCTCTGTTTCTTAGTTTACTCGATTTATACCCTGCATTTCAAGAAATGTACTAACTCTTCCTCTTCTCTAGTGCCAGTTCAACACACAAGCTATTACTCCATTCTCGTTCTCCAAAATTCTGTGCCTTCTGAGCAATATAAAGGAAAGGGGCCTCATAGTAACAGCATAACAGAATTGGAAGGGAGCTTTGAGGTCTTCTAGTGAGTCAGAGTGACGTGGCGGCTCAGTGAGTTAGGACGCTGAGCTTGTCGATCAGAAGGTCGGCAGTTTGGCGGGTCAAATCCCGAGTGCCGCATAACAGTGAGTGCCTGTTACTCATCCCAGCTTCTGCCAACCTAGCAGTTCGAAAGCACATAAAAATGCAAGTAGAAAAATAGGGACCACTACGGTGGGAAGGTAACAGCGTTCCGTGCACCTTTGGAGTCTAGTCATGCCGGCCACATGACCATGGAGACATCCTCGGACAAGCGCTGGCTTTGAAATGGAGATGAGCACTGGCCCCTAGAGTTGGAAATGACTAGCACGCATGTGCGGGGGAACCTTTACCTTTAGTGAGTCCAACCCCTTACCCAAGCAGGAGACCCTCTGCAAATGGCTATCCAATCTCTTCTTAAAAGGTTATGCCAATGTTATCCTCTCCTCTTGACATATTCAAGCAAAGCACTGATGGACATCTTTCCGAGATGCTTGGAGCAGAAGGTTGAACTCCCAGGACGAAATGTCTTCTACCAACTCTGATTTTGTGGAGGGCCACCATTTATAATCGAAACATAGATTCACTGTAGGGATGAACCAGATTCAAGTGAAAGTCATATATCCCTTTGTTCTGTACCAGCCTTCTACTGGCCCTGCAGATAAGGCAGGGACAACCCCTTTACAAGAAGGCAAGAGGCTGGAACTAAGCCTGCCAAATTTATGGACACAAAAGCATACAGAGCAAAAACAAGACACGAACCATGAAACAGGAGCTATTCAAACGGTTGCCTTCAGCAAACCAGCCCTCCCACGCATTCCCCTTTTAAACAGTTCAGGGCGTGGCTTCTCTCTGCCTCCTTCCGAGGTGCCCCATTGCCTTCCTCTGTTTACTCCTGATTGACTGCCTCCTGCGTCGGGTGTCCTTGAACAGGGCCAGCTGTGGGTCATCTTCATCCACGCTGTCAGGCTCACACAGCTGGGTCTGCGTCGTAACCAGGTGGGAGGGGCCTGGCTGAGGGCTCTCATCAGCAAGCTCTCCAACACCCTCAGCAACCTCTCCAACACCCCCCTCCTCCTCCTCTGAATCGTCCGACCCAACTGCCGAACCCACAGGCTGACCCTGAATCACAACACCCTTATACACTCTTCCAGATTCCATCAGGGATTGTATGTTAGTGTTTAGTGTTCCTGGATGATGATGATTGATCATGATTACAATGGTGCATGTTGGCAAGGCATTGTGTACCCCAAGAACTCTTCCCATTTTCTCTTACTTGATATTTAGTTCATAGAAAACCAACTTAGTGATTCCTTACGATTCTCTGTGTTGGCACATTAAGTAGCAGTTTTTGCTTTTGAACAATATCCCCCTTTTTAAAAAAACAGAATATATCACACAGGAAATCTTAAAGGAAGAATTGGTGTGGGTGAGCGGTGCCCGTTAATATAAATCTGTCTGCTTTGCTTGGTGTGGGCTAGCTGTATGGAAAGATGTTCAGGACAGCTTTTTAAATGCTTTCTTTTTTAGACCAAGGAAGATGCTGTTTGTCTGGCTATGTGTGCACAGGAGGCAGAGGCTATCTGACTGACAGCCTCGCCAATCTGGCATTTTTATAGCAGTTATTTCTGACCTTGGTTTCCTTATGGAACATCAAGTGCCAGATTATTATTATTATTATTATTATATTGTTTCCATGCCAATGAAACATTGGAAGAACATTAGGTAAACAGGCCCAGGACTTTGTCCTTTAGTTGGATTAACACTAACAAATTGAACAGGTAGGCATTATTATTATAATTTCAGATGTTTCCCTACAGTGTTTTAAGGTTTGTCTCTATTCCATCTTTACCTTTAAAAAAAACCCACCACAACATTATGGGGTTATTGAGTGGTGGTAGAGCTACCAATATTTTAAAAGGGCCTTTCTTTCATTCCTTCACTGGGGAAGAAAGCTCTTTAAATTTCCAGACAATAAATCACTTGCCTTCTCCCCACCTTGCCTACCGATTAGTTATTTTACTTTTGGATAAAAAGTACAGTAATTCCTCCTAAGAGGATTATATTGCTGAAGTTAATTCTCTTTCTGCATTGTGTCCGAGGCTGATCCACAGCTTCTAAGAGTAGCTTTTGAAAGCTGTTTAGGTGCTGCCAAATGTATGTAGGTTTTGTACACGTTAAATAAGGGCTGTCTTGGATGTAATAGCTAACCACTGGTGCACAACATCTGGCTATTATTGTATTATTTCACTTGGTGTACATCTTTAAATAGCGAGGCACAATATATAGTCTCTTTCAGGTGGATTAAGAGCTGCTGGGGCCATATTACTGTTAATGTGGACTGAACCGTTCAAACCAAAAGGAAGATTATCTGCCCTTAGAGACATCGCCTGGTGTGCCTTATTGGTGTTAAGAGATATAATTGGGTTTGTTTTTTTCTTAAAAACCTCAAGCAGTCATTTCTTCTGTATTGACAGTAGGCTTTCACAAAAATGTGGCAATTAAGAAAGAGTCAATCGTAAAAGTAGCTGCTACAAGCATGAAAGATGAACCAGGTTTTAGTGGCAGCAGGAATGGAGAACAGATTTGCAAAGGTCCCTAGGCTCACTTTCCAAAAATTTAGATTTTTTTTCAGTTGTCAACATGATAAAAAAAAGATGGGTTGATTTGAAAGCTTTTGCTGTTACTTCCCCTTTTATACAGCCCAAACTGTTTCTCTCGGTGTTGGTCTTTCTCATTGTAGTAGTAGTAGAACCCCTAAGGGATGCACACTTTTGATTGTGGAAGAATAAATACATTTTTAGAAAAACAGCAAGATGCGTTACTTTTAATTTCAGAGGATTGGGGTGGGTAAATTGTCCTCAGGGACTTCACAAACTGTCTTTTATCAGCCTGGACCATTTTGATGTAACCCACCTTCTTCTGCTCAGTGGTTTAGCAAGAGATGCTTTCCTGTTGTATCATTCTATTAGGAACCCTATTATAGATGTAGTTGAAGCTAATCATGGGTGGAGTGAGAGGTCAGAGTAGGCAGGCACTTCTACTCTTTCAAAAATTCTTTGTGGACCTATTTCTTCAGCTGGAAAGACATTATGCATAGGTTTGGGACTTTATCCATTAGCAGGTGTGATGGAATAGAGTGAGAAGGTGGTTTCCCAGGAGGGGAGGCAACTCAGCTCCTGATATCACGTGTGAGAGAATGAGGATGAAGATGGCTTCTCCCTAACAATTCCCAGGGGATCTTCAGTCTGGCAAGATTCTGTCTATAGCTGTGTTACAATAAAGAACTCAGCTGGGGGGGAAAATGCCACATGTCATTCTTTATCTTGGGCCATGGTGACTGAGGCATTCTGGGAGCTGAAGTCCACACAGGGTGTGATGGAATGCAGCGAGGAGGTGGCGGGAGAAGGTGCATTCCAGAGGTGTAAGGGATAACTCACTTCAGATAGTTTGTGCAAGAGAAAGAGGGTGAAGAAGACTCCTCCCTATTAGTTCTCAGAGTATGTCATAGCTGAGATTGGGGAGTCTTTGCTCCGGCAAGATTTTCTCTATAGGCATGAAACAATAAAGAACTCAACTTGGGAGAATCACCATGTGTCCTTCTTAGTTTTGGCCCTGACCTCAGGGTTGTGTTCTAAAAAGTGAAAAGAATGGGATCGAATCTAGCATGCAGAGATGTTTTCAGAAATTCTTGTGTTGCCAGCCAATGTAGAATTTACAGGACAGATATTAAAGCAGGAAGGATGCTAAAGGAGGAGTTAGGACTGAAGTAAGCAAGATCGTGTTTTCTTAAAATTTAATCATTAATTAAAGCATGAGTGGTCCTTCTCTAATCTGCCCCGGCGAGAGGGGTGGTCTGTGGAATTCGATTCACAGAAGGATTGCTTTTGTTGGGAAGGTTTGCAGCCCTTCAACCTCTTGCTTCCCCCTCTACTCTGAAGTTGCTCAGTTTAGACACCAGCAAAGGAAGGCTAGATATTAATAAGGATTAAATGTTTGGCAGGCACTGGGCTCTGGCTGCAGCAACAGAGGGAAATAATTATCTGATTGGGGTTAGAGCTGGACGTTTGTTATCTCGCAGTTTCTAAGAGTGAAATGGAAGATCCAGCTTGGATCTCTTCTAGGTGTTAATTGAAAAATGAAGGTCAGTCACAGGACAAGGAGAGGCTAGCAAAGCAAGATTGACTTGGAAAATAGGTCTGATCAAGCTAGAGGCTGCAGAGGGGGAAAAAAATCCATTAAAATACCTGAAATGCATCCCATGTGTGTGTGTGTGTGTGTGTGTGTGTGTGTGTGTATTGAGAGCGAGCATCAAATTCCATTTTTAATGTGTGCCAGTGTGTTCACAGAAAAAAGTAACAATCAGGATTATATCTTATGTTTATTATCTATGAGCGAAACAAGAAGATACAGAATTTATTTATTTCCTGCCTTTATTGTTTTTATAAATAACTCAAGCAACAAACACAGGCAAAACACCTTCCTCCTCCTATTTTCCCCACACAACAAGCCTGTGAGGTGAGTTAGGCCGAGAAAAAGGGACTGGCCCACTCAGCTGTCTTTCATGCCTAAGGCGGGACCAGAACTCACTCTCCTGGCTTCTAGCTTGATCATGTGACCTGCGGAAGAACATATACAGCCTGCTCTAAATTTCCCAAGGTATAAATTCACGTATGCATATAGAGGAAGCACAAGCAGAAAGCAGAAACACACACAGAGAGAATAAGGCACATTACTTATGCAGAAGAAAATTATGGGTGCCGGTAAAAGGGTTGGAAGACTTCCAGAAACTGTGCTTTATGAAGCAAAAGTGGGAAGAACATCGAAGTAGCGCTCTCACTCTTAAAAACTGAGGCAGTGAAACAGATGTGCGGGCTACAGATTCCATAATGGTGTTTGAAAAGGTGCAAAATTCTCTTTCCTTGAATCTGTTCCTTGCTCCCGGCATCATCACACGTTTGTCAAAGATGAAAGGAGCTGGCCTTTCCAGATGGCTGTTCTGTTTTAGACGAATTTGCAAGAGGGCTATTGATAGATCTCATTGTAACAAGGTGAAAAGAACCCCCTTTGAAGCTGACCATGCTTTCAAGGACTCCTCCTTGACTTGATCCGTGAATCTGTTAGGAGGGCTTTCTGCTTCTTTGATCATCGTTCTCTATTTTGTGAGAGTGTCCATGCCTGGGTGCAAGTAATTGTTGTCATTGTTCTCCTCTCAACCAAAAAATAAATAAATCCATAACCCAATGAAGCTGAACATAAGAATGGCTCTTGGTGCTCTCTGAGCTGGGTTGTTCTCTTGCAGACGTTACTAAACGAGGTAACCTCATCAGTGCTAGCAAGGTCTGGTAATGAAAGCAACCATGTTCAGAGAGTACCAAGGGCCCCACAGTTCAACCCTGAGCTACAAATATTCTCCTTTATTGATAAGAATGCTCAGAAGCTCTTGCCCGTGCAAGTCAAAGAGTGGTGCCAATCTATCCAATTATATATGGCAGTGATGGCGAACCTTTTAGACAATGAGTGCCCAAAACATTTAAACACCGCACCCTCACATCATTCTGCATCACTTGAAGCGTGCAGATATTCAAGGGCAGCCCAATGTAGTGTGCATTACAGTAGTCTATCTGGGAGCTGACCGAGACGTGAATGACTCTGAGCAGATCCTCCTGATTCAGGAACCCAAAATGTGATATGATTTTTTTTTAAACGTGACCTTAAAATAATACAAGCTGTCCAGGTAGAAAGACTCAAGTAGAGAGAGTCTTTTGTTTGATGCAAAGCTTTCTCAGATTTAACAGAATCAAAACAGATTTTCTATTCAGATTTGACTTACTTGAATAGGGAAATGTGTTGGATGTTAATTAACCTAGCTGAGAAGATTCAGCTGCAGACTAATTATAGCATAAGAAAATATCGTTCATTTTGTTCTCACTTGTATAACATTACAAAATGTCACCAGTGACTTTATATACACATATAATTTTGACTTTGGTATACAAGGGGTGTCTAACATTTGTTGCTTCAGTTTTAAAATATTGATTGAAACTGGTTTGTCATCTGCAAAATGGAAATAATTTGCACCCCAGATAGGCAGTAAAAATGGAAGAAATTAACTTTTCTCAGTTTCGGAGAGTTGAAAGTTCAAGCCAAGGCAAGGAACTAGACTGCCTTCTGTGAAAAGTCTGCCCTACTTCGATACCATTTTCTTTTTTCCCCCACAGAAATTCAAAATAATAATCCTAAATTAAGTTTGATATGATATGATATTATTGTGCTGGAATATGTCTAACATTTTGAGAAATTACTCCATTAGTTTACTGTCAACATCCATCTCAAGAATCCAAATAAAACTCCAGATTGTTCTCTTGTCCGTTCTCTGCTCTAATTGCTGTGTATTGGAGTTTGCTGAATTATCACCGTGTGTATGCACTTTGTTTCTGGTGTATATTTGTAGATAGTGTGTGATAAACCACCATTTAATACAAACCACTGTTTACTGTATTTACTCCTGGGTTACTTCTGCGCAATAAGACTCTGCGTGTGTTCTGAACCAGCCCTCTTCTCCCAACCCCTAATTAAGAGACGAGTCTGGAAAGCGTCCAAGGCTAAAAGGCTTCTGCCAAGGTTTAATTACGCAGATAACAAAACACAAGAGCTTGTCTTCTCAAACGAAAAAGTTGCTTTCAGCAACTAGCCCCTCCCCAAACACTTCTTTTATAGAGAGCTCAGGGCGTGGTCTCCCTGTGCCTCCTCCCGAGGAGTCCCATAGTCTTTCTTTGTTTGTCCCTGCTCGTCTGCCTCCTACGTCGGGCGTCCTTGAACAGGGCCAGCTGTGGGTCATCATCCTCCGCACTCTCGGGCTCACACAGCTGAGAAGAGGTCCCCGGCTGAGGACTCTGCAAAGCCTCCAAATCATCATCATCAGCCGGTTCGTTTCCCTCCTCCCCCACATCTGAGTCCTCCGATACATCGGACCCGGCTGTCGGACCCACCGGCTGGCCCTGAGTCACAACAGCGTGCTCTGACACCTTGACTTACAACCATCCATTTAGTTACATTCGGAAGTTACAACGGCACTTAAAAATGTGACGTATGACTGGTCCTTGCCCTGGATGATTGTCACAACACCCCTCCAGGCGTGTGATCAAAATTGGGGAGCTTGGCAATGAGTAGGTATTTATGATGGCTGCAGGATCATGTGATCATCACTTGTAATCTTCCCAGCTGGCTTCCGACAAAGCAAAAGCCGTGGGAGAAAGCTGGCTTCATTTAACAACCACACGATTCACTTAAAGTAAAGGTAAAGGTTCCCCCCGCACATGCGTGCTAGTCGTTTCCGACTCTAGGGGCCGGTGCTCATCTCCGTTTCAAAGCCGAAGAGCCAGCACTTGTCCGAGGACGTCTCCGTGGTCATGTGGCCGGCATGACTAGACGCCAAAGGCGCATGGAACGCTGTGACCTTCCCACCCTAGTGGTCCCTATTTTTCTACTTGCATTTTGACGTGCTTTCGAACTGCTAAATGTTATAAAATTGGGTGCAATTTGGCTTAGCACTGAAAATCCTGGCCTTGGTTGTAGTTATAAGAGGACTTACCTGTATTTGATTTTAAGGCAGTGACAGGAAGCTTGGGTTCAGACTGAAGAAGAAGCCTAGAGGTTCTTGGACCTAATGTTTTCCAATTAGTTGAGATTTCAGTACTCCTTAACGCCGGCCAGCATGATTAGGGGGAGAGCAATCTGGCTTCCTCAATGACTTTGTTTTTCAGAAGGTTGCAAAAGGAGATCACATGACCTCGGGACCCTGCAACCATCATAAATACATGCCATCCAAAATGTGATCACGTGGCCACGAGGATGTGTCAAACCGTTATAAGTCAATTTTTTTAAAGTGGCATTGCCGCTTCCGTCACTAAACGAGTGGCTGCGGGTTGTAAGTTGTTTCTTTTAAAATCCGAGTATCGTCTTGCTTACCTTGATGAAATGGTTTTGCTTGTTTTGCGTTTGTGCAACCGATTTCATTAAGATACAGGGCTTGTTTTACCCCAGATATTTGCAACTTGCTACCCGTCTCAAGTTTCCTGATGGAGGAGATATTAGATACTGGGGGGGGGGGAAACAGAGAAGGAGTGAAGCCCTAAAATATTATCAAAACATTTATCAAGCACTTTATATATTAGGTGCAAATTAATTCAGGTATTTCCCCCCCCCCCTTCTAATCACAGCTGCTTTCAGAAACCTTTTTGATAATGGAAGATAATTTTGCAGCAGCATTGTGTGGGAGAAAATAGTTATTTTAGTAAGCTTTGATTGAGCATCCATATTAATTCTACACACTTTGCTCTTAGTCAAACTGTTATCAAAATGAAATGAACACAACTTTATTATATGGCTTAAAAGGCTTTATAGAAGACTAATATCACTGTCACTTTGCGAAAGGGAAAACAGAGATGGAGCTTCATGATGATTTTATGTCTAAATAGGATATATATATATATAGATATAGATATATTGGATCGACAGAATGAAGTGTGAGATAGGGAGTAGAAATAACCCATGAGAATTCTTTTAGACAATGTGGCAGCGATGCCCCTGTTTACATCTTGTTGAAGCTACCAACCTGATCCAGGCAATTAAGTGTGAAAAACAAAATTATGATAGCCGTGTGCAATTAAGGGTAATGAAGAAGAACCCAAATCACACGAAATGCAAAACAAAACCCCGTCAACTGCAACCTTTTAACGTTACATGCTGTTTATTCCCTTTTCACCCTCTTTGGTTGTTCCTTTAATGTTTTATTGCAAAATGTTTTTGTACATGGACCCATTGCGTAATAGAGGAACACATAGTAAGTTGAGAAAATTGTCAGTTAAATACTAGGCAGGACAAGAAGCACGGATGGAAAGTAATCAAGGAGAGAAGCAATCTAGAACTAAAGAGAATTTGTTCTGACAGTGAGAACAATTAACCAGTGGAACAATTTGCCTTCAGAAGTTGTGGATGCTCCAACACTGGAAATCTTTAAGAGTAGACTGGACAGCCATTTGTCTGACATGGTGTAGGATTTTCCTGCTTGAGCGGGGGGTTGGACTAGATGACCTCCAAGGTCCCTTCCAACTCTGTTATTCTGCTAAGAAAGGTATTTATACAGTGGAACAGAAGGGATTTTAATTACGTACAGAATCTGAATAAAGTTTTTAAGCAACAGTGCTAGGAAATAAACGTTTTTCTCAACTTGAGATATGTGCCCTAAAGCAATTTTTTCCAATCTGGGGATTAGGACTGCAATTCTTGGCATTTCTAGCCAGTTTGATTTTTTGGTAAGCTAGGGAAGTGGAAATTCTTGATTAAGGAATACTATTTTAAAAACCATTACTGTATTGCGTGATGCCCTTTCAAATACCTCTTTCTATCCTTACTCATGTCCTTGCCTATTAAATATTTCACAATGTTAGAAAAGAAATGCCACCTTTTTAGTTCTTTGAATTTGGTATTTCTCAGATCCAAACTGTTCACTATTTTGTTCATGAAGAGTACAGATTGGCCACTCTCAATATAAAGAATGTAAGTCCTTTTGAGGTTGGATCCCCTGGAAAGTTGCCTAGAGTCTTGCTTATCCATGCAAGTCCAGCAAGGAACACTATCGGGGATCAAACAGTGGAACCGATAGTAGAGTATTTGTAGCTCAAAGTTGAACTGTGGGGTTCTTGGTGTACTCTGAGATTGGTTGTTTTCTTGTAGATATTTCTTACAGACATTTCACTACCAAACTAGGTAATAGCATCAGCAATGATGCTCAGAGCAAACCAAAGATTCCACACATCAAACAGAGGTTTTCAGGAGGAAATTGATGAAGTTTGAGGGCTGCTCAACTGTCCCTTTGAATGAAGTATGAATAATGGGAGCTGGTCCATGGTCCTCAAGCATGTTAGATGCAAAAGATCAGGAAGATGAGGATAATTGGAAGTCAATGAAATAGTTCTTCTGATTCAGTAGTTCAGTATTGTCCTGGTTATCATACTGCCACACACACACATTTGCAAAAGAATTCATTGAAAAACTAGTGTGGAAGGTAGAATTTGTGAGCTTCCAGGGGTTACCAAGAAGTATGTTGGTGTCAACCATTTATTCAGCCACATGTGAACCTAGCTTGTCCTAGAGAAGGAAAGTCTGAAGTTGTCTTATGTAGAATGGCTGAAGACGTGGAGAAGTTTACTCTGGAAAAAGAGCCAGTTTTAAAAAAACTTGATAGCATTCTTGCAGAACTTGTTTTGATGTTCCTCTGGAAAGCAGGATTTGAAATGACAGCATGGAAATTGCAAGGAAGCAGTTAATGACTAAACATTTGGATGAAAACTCGTCAAGTGGAAGTAATTGGACAAGCTGATGGATATTGTGAAGAGCCATTGTGCAGTTTGGCTTAACAAAATAAATGAACTCAACTATTGTGGCTTATAAATGTTGGCTTATGATTTTGTATACTGCGTGAACTCAAGATAATTGTGGTTGATTCAATGACCCATGATTGAAAGCCAATGGCTAGCCCAGAGGTAGGCAACCTTGGCTCTTTTATGACTCGTGGACTTCAACTCCCAGAATTCCTGAGCCAGCATGGCTCAGGCTCAATTCCTGGCTGGCTCAGGAATTCTGGGAATTGAAGTCCATGAGTCATAAAAGAGCCAAGGTTGCCTACCCCTGGGCTAGACTATGTAGCTAGCTTCAGTTTGTGTCTACACAGTAAATTGTGTCAGTCCAGTGCTAATGTGACATCATAACCTTGGTTTTGGGTTGTTATTTTCTTCATTCTTCCATTTTCTCCAAGCAGGCACGAAACATCTTATTCTTCATTGTAGAAATGAGGACTGTTTTTCTAAATGCTCCATCAAGGATTCAGTATGGTTTTCTGCACTCTTTTTTATTATTATTATTAAAAATTGCTTCAGGTTCTTTTAAATGAGAATTCTTGAAATCTCGACTAATAATCAGCAGTTTAATTTCAAGATATTTCAAACCCCTTATTCAGAGCAACTTTCACTTCATTCTGAAGCTGTGATCGGCAATTTTCCCCATGAATAATAGAGTGGACTTGAATGAATTCACATTGTCTTTTGCCTCAGGGAGAAAGAGGCCGGTGACTCTAAGTGTGATCCTTTGTCTGTTGACATTACTTCTAAACCTCAACTCCTTGGGCTGTGGCAATATATGTGTTAAATAAATAATAACCGGCATTTCTCGCCGAGGTCTTGGGAGCTGTTTAGAGCCTCCATCTATGCTTTCCAGGAGCTGAGACGTTAAAGGTCCATGAATTATTCATGCCTTGTCTGTGATTGTATGTGTGTGTGTGTATGTGTGTGTGTGTGTGTATGTATTTGTATGTGTATGTGTATGTGTATGTGCATTCATCCTTCTCCACCCCTAGTTGCAACAGGGTGAATGAAATGGAGGGCGGCTGGCACGATCATTAACTCAGAAGCATCAGAAATACTTCTCTGATTGATGGATGATTATTCTGTGTCTCTAAATCAGCTTTATTACAAGTTGCTGACTGAATGTCAAGTACGGAGATGCCACTCACAAACTTGTCTGCAGCTTAGCTCTCAGAAATTGGATGGGTGAGGAGTGGGGGTAGGTTGGAGAGCTGCTTGGAAACAGGGAGACCATTTCAGGGATATAGCAAGACCCAACCAAGTCCCAGTGACCTGGCCTTGGATCAAGGTTCAAAGATAGAGCGCTGCCTCTGATTTGAGAACCTGTCCCCCTCCAGATGCTTCTGCATGCCAAAATCCAGCATCCCTCCCCTACAGCAGAGACTCGGGAGTTGAAATTCAGCAAAATTGGGAGAGGCCCTGCTGTGCCCCTCTCTTGTTCCAGAAGATTCTAGTTTCAATTCATTGAAAACTCTTCCTCCTCCTCTGAAGGTCATTCCCACATATTGGACTTGCTGAACATTTCTTGAATGGGACGATCATCATCACCATCATTGGTTCCTTTCACACAAAGGACACAGGGCTGCAAGTTGCTTCCAAGGAATCCTATCTGCGGCAGCACCTTTGGCATCTTCCCATTTGACGTCCTCTGTCCGTAAGTTGTCTTTAAACATCCGACACCCAAGTTTTGCATGGCTTGAGTAGAATATCACGCTCATTTTTCTAATCAGCAATGTTCTGTGTACCAAGTTTCAAAACACACTTCATCTTGACCTTAGCAAACCTAGCAAACCCACTGTGGTTTTCAAACTATGCTTTATAGCAGAGGTTCCCAACCTTTGGGGCACCAGGGACCGGTTCCGTGGAGAGAGGTTTTTCCGTGGACCAGAGGGGGTGTGGTTTTGTGTGCTGCCTGCATCCTCTGGGGTGGGGCTTTCCTTGTTTGTGAGGACTGGTTGCTGGCATGCCACGGACCGGGGGTTGAGGACCCCTGCTTTATGGTGTTTACCATGTTGTGTGAAGGCTTAGTCAATAAACCCATAGCTAAACAAATCATGAAGTGCCCTGTAGTGTGGATGATGGGTATGCTCACCTAAATCTGATGTGTAGTTCCATGAAGCTTAATCCGATGATTAAGCCGAGATACAACCACCTAAAGAAGTTCATAGGTCAAAACGGGAGATGACCTTAAGTCACTCTGAGCTTCCAGGCAGAAAAACAGAACAGAAATTTGGTGCAAAAGAAACATTTGGTCACAGCAGAAGGCTTCAGCAGCACTGAGTTACCTTTGCGTTTAAAAAACGATTTATTTCTTCGATGGAAATCCTGACGAACAAAATATAATCAAGTACATCTGACTCTGGAGGGGGAAAAAAAGCAAGGTGGAGAAAGTGAAAACCTCTTGCTTGAAATGTAATAAGATCATCTTCCTGATCAATGTTGTCAGTAAAACTCCCTTCTTCGTCTTGATGATACCCAGAACAGGAAACCCGTCCAGCTGTTCGATTGCTCTGTTTAGCACGACCTGGAAATTTTGGTTGAAACAATGACAGCCATCCTTGGCGCTCTCCTGGGTTGGGCGCTTGGCATGTGTCTCATTATTTCAAGTTAATCAGAAAGATCATTTGAAACAGGGAGGAGGAGAGGGGGGGGTGACCTTTCCATAACATCGGCTTTGTCAAGTGAATTACACACAGAGAAGCAGCAGACGGAAGCCAGTGACAATTCTTCGGTGCGTTCAAAGATGGCTGTAATTATTTTTCTCCTCTGCGTTGCTCAGTGTCACATTTTTTGATTTTTATTTTTTTGGGGGGCTTGTAATGTAGAAATCAAGAATAATCTGCCCATTCAGCTATGTCAGAAAAAAATTCAGATTATACTAGGGACTTCTTCCAAAGGCGAATGAATATCTGCTGCGATTGCAAACAGAAAAGGGTGTTTTGATATTTTCGTATGTTGGAGGGATATCCTGTCTCTGCTCCAGAAGCTGAAGGAATATATACAGTCTCCCTTTTTTCCTTTACTGCCATAGTCCTCCAGGGTCTATGGGGCTAAGGCTAGCTCAGGAATCGCCCAGGGGCTTCACATGACCTAATCAACATCACCAATCTCACATTACACATACTGCTTTGGAGAAGTTGTGCTGTTCTTTGTGATTTTACCTAGGTCACAGAGGTCTGCAACCTTGACAACTTTAAGACTTGTGAACTTCAGCTCCCAGAATTCCTCAGCCAGCACAGCAGACCCCTGAGTAGGAGAGATGCTGGCTGAGGAATTATGGGAGCTGAAGTCCACAAGTCTTAAAGTTGTCAAGGTTGCAGACCCCTGAGTAGGAGATAGTACCACAGGGATTAACAGAAACTCTGAGGAGGTATTGGATAGGATTGCACTGCACGCCTGCAAGGATATTTACTACAGTTATTTGTTGGCCTGTATTTTATTCCAACCAATTTCTGTACTGACCTGCTCTTTTGGGGGAAAAAAGAAAAAATTGCAGAGCAAATGCTTGCATTTTCCTGCTAGAATTGCAATTGCAATTACATTGGGGAGACAGCAAAACGACTGAGGACTAGGGTGCATGAACACAAGCTTGCTATTAGAAGACAAGAACAACATTCACAGGTGTGGACACACATGGCCACACACAACCATGCCTTTAATCTAGCAGGGACTGAGGCAATTGCCAGTGACAACACTAAAGGCAGCCGCTTGTTTAAGGAAGCTTGGTTTTCAAACCATTCCTCCATCAACCGGCATATAGACCTCCCCCCTGCATACCAGGCACTAAGAAATTGGGAAGAGCAACGACGTGCGCGACATGAAGACAAACAGCGCAAGAATTCACAAATTACCCCATTGCATCAAATCCAAGATTGCACCAGCACACAACCACTCTGCAATGTCGAACACAAGGAAGAAGAGCAACAACCATTTAAGATCCCTGGCATGAGAACACGGACAATGACCAGGGTTACGGCTACAACACATGGAGCTATAAACAATTCACTTTTAACAACAGATACCCAGAGACAAATACATCCCAAAAACGGATGCACGACAACTCAAAGAAATACGGCAGACCTCAACAAACAGATCTGAGCGTGCTCCATGAGCAGAGTGCAGACACCAACAGTATAAACGGAATCTCCCCACCCCAGCATCTCCATCCTGATGACGTTGGCAGTTGGCCAACGAAAGCT
>NC_138215.1:15252537-15420037 GCF_964194415.1 Vipera berus | reverse complement strand
GTTGTTTAAGAAAGAAGTAATATATTGTGGTGGCTGTATTTCAGCATCTCTCCCCCAACTTTATGTGGCAAAGACGCTGCCTGTTGTGAAGTAAGTGAGAAGATTGTGCTTTAAATATTCGTTCAATGGATGCTGTTTTGATAAGTATTCAAAGTTTTCTTCTCATTTCTTATGACAACTTTCTAACCGTTCCCAAATCCCGCACCATCACGGTTCGGCAATTCGGACCAGAATTTTGATTCTTACACCAGGCAATTGTTGAATGAGTCATGGCAAATTCTATGACCCTTTTTGCCTTTCTTAATGTTTAACCAATATTCTTTTCTTCTGTAATTTTGAACCCTGGTAGAAGACAAATGGAAAGAACCACGCAGTTGTTTGCTGCTTTTCTTCTTAGAAGAGACTGACATTTTCTATCGCAAAATATTCCTGTCTTCACTTAGTTCGTTCCAAACTGGAATCACTTTTGACAAATCCTTCCAATTTGTCTGATCTCCGGTTCCTGGGTTGCCTTATGATGCGTTCCAGTTTGCCAGGATCTTAAACTGCAGTGGCCACCTTTGGATATGGTACATTAGTATGACAAAAGCAGAATAGCATCCTTCTGTCTCGTGAGCAGGACCAGAGACCTCTTATACCTCCAGCTTAGAATTACCTTGGCCTGCTTACCCCGATATAAGTAAATATTCCATGTTGGGGATCAGCATGCTTTTAAATTCCACTTGTTCAGGAAGAAAAAAATATTCTTCATGCTGGGTTTGTGACATCTGTCTAGGGCATCTGTCTCACTTCTCTGAAAATAGAGTTGATGTGTCAATGGGATGTAATGGTTGAAGCCTTACCTAGGGGTCCATAAATCTCCATGCAGCCATGAGACTAACTGAATTGACTCCACATCTTAACCTACATCTCAGCCAATTCTTGAGAATAAAACCTAGAGGAGAACTACATAAAATGCCTTGGAGGAAAAGCAACTGAGGTGGATGGCTGGGTGGAAAGATTGACTTGTAGGCTTTGATACAATACACATCTATCAAAGCCATTCTTTGGATCTCTGCAGTGTTTATCTTCAGATTAGCATTAAAGGTAAAGGTAAAGGTTCCCCCACACACACGTGCTAGTCGTTTCCGACTCGAGGGGCCGGTGCTCATCTCCGTTTCAAAACCGAAGAGCCAGCGTTTGTCCGAGGACGTCTCCGTGGTCATGTGGCCGGCATGACTAGACGCCAAAGGTGCACAGAACGCTGTTACCTTCCCACCGTAGCGGTCCCTATTTTTCTGCTTGCATTTTTACGTGCTTTTGAACTGCTAGGTTGGCAGAAGCTGGGACGAGTAACAGGCGCTCACTCTGCTACGCGGCACTCAGGATTCGACCCGCCAAACTGTATCTTCAGATTAGCATTACACATCTCAAAACAATTAACGTAAGAATGCTTATAATTAATGCAATTAAAATAGAAAATAACAAAATGATGCAAAAGACTAAAATGATAAATAAATAATATTAGGGTAGTTGATAAAAAAAAATCACAAATAGTCCTTAACCTAACAACAGTTCATTTAGCGACCGTTCAAAGTTAACAGAGGCACTGAAAAGGTAATTTAGGACCATTTTTCATACTTATGACTTTTGCAGCAGCTCTGTGGTCACGTGATAAAAATTTGGATACTTGGCAAGTGGCTCACATTTATGACCGTTGCGGTGTCCCGGGACTGCGTGATCCACTGTTGTGACTTTCTGTCAAGCAAAGACAAAGGGGAAGCCAAATTCACTCAACAGCCGTGTTACTAACTTAACAAGAAGGGTTGTTAAAAAGCAGCAAAACCCACTTAATAAATGTCACTTAACAACAGTGGGAAGAAAGGTTGTGAAATATGGCAAAACTCGCTTAACAACCGTCTTGATTAGCAAAAGAAATTTTACGCTCGATTTTTCATAAAGCCTGAGGGGACTGGGATCCACTAAGATTTGGAGAGTCATGGTGTCAATATCCTTTGGTAAATCATCAATTCCTTTACCCAATGAGGAAGTAAGAAAATATAGTGAGCCTTGCTTAATATTTTTTGGAGTGGATTAGTAGCAAGAAAATGTTTGGGGAAATATTTTGGAGTTTATTTTTATTTTATTTTTTTATTTTAATTCCATTTATATCCCGCCCTTCTCCGAAGACTCAGGGCGGCTTACAAGCTTAGCAGTTGCTTCATATAATGCCTTCCACCTTTCCTATCTGATCAGATTTTCTAGCTATACCAGGTACAACACATTGCTACTTTTTCCAAAGCAGCAATCATCCTAATTACACTTCACCACTTAAAATCATTTTTTTTTTCCTGAAGGTGATTCGCAAGTATGGATTAGAAGAAAACTACATACGATAACACATTTTGCTTGTTTGGCCTGAAGGAGTTTGCGTAGATTATTTTTCTCCCGGCTTAATTGGAACTCCTATGGCTGAAGAAATGTTCAGATGTGTTTCTGTATAACTTTATCTCCTTTGTTTTCTTCTGTCTGGTAATACATTCGAGACCATACTGGTTTCTCTATCTTCTTTCTCATCCGGGGCCCCTCTTTTCTCATGCCAGTTTTTTGTGTGAGGACAAACAGATCTTTATGTGATGGTCATACTTGGGTGTTACTGTTGGAAGGTCTAAAAATTATGCTTTCTCTGGGAAGCGAAATGCTTACGAACATGAAAAACAACTCTCAATTAGGGAAACATTAGAGATAGTTTGGAATGCAAGAATGCCATATTGGAAGGAATCACAATAACTTTTTCAGTACACGGTGCAAACTGCTGAAATTACTGGGGGGAAATTCCCATCATCTCAGGAATTTTGAACTTGTTTATCTGATATGGACGCGGTGGCTCAGTAGGTTAGGATGCTGAGCTTGTCGATCAGAAGGTCGGCAGTTTGGCAGGTCGAATCCCAAGTGCCGCGTAGCAGAGTGAGCGCCTGTTACTCGTCCTAGCTTCTGCCAACCTAGCAGTTCGAAAGCACGTAAAAATGCAAGTAGAAAAATAGGGACCACTACGGTGGGAAGGTAACAGCGTTCCGTGCGCCTTTGGCGTCTAGTCATACCGGCCACATGACCACGGAGACGTCCTCGGACAAGCGCTGGCTCTTCGGCTTTGAAACGGAGATGAGCACCGGCCCCTAGAGTCAGAAACGACTAGCACGCATGTGTGGGGGAACCTTTACCGTTACCTTTTTATCTGATATGGTGGATTTATTCCATGAGAATTATGTGATAATAAAATAGTCTTTAATGTGCTGTAAACCTTTTGGTGAGTGGTTTACTAGGAAAAAAAATGACTTTCTTTCCCAGTTTGTGCCAGGTGCAAAGGATTAGGACCACACGTTAAGCTCCAGGTATGCTGATCTATTGCTCATTCCTATACACAAAAATCTAATCAACTAATAGTCAGGACTAAATTGGTGGTAGATAAGAGTTAAAGGAATTCAGGAGAGGTTGGGCTTAGACCATTTGCAGAAGCGTAAGGAGTCCAGGCTGATTCTTCTCTTGACTCTGCCCCCTATCTCTGCCTGTCCTTCTCCTACATCTTGCTGCTTTTGAGTAATGTATTTGCTTCTGTTTCCTTCGCCAAGGTTAATGTTGTTTTGAAGCTTTATCTCAGGAGATGGTGACAATGCATGTGGGCTTTGAAGCTAAACAGGATCGATCTTGGTTAGTACTTGGAAGAGGGATTTTTTATAAATTATCAGCAAGACAACTGGACTGAACTACTACCGGTCGCGGAGGTGGCTTACAACAGCGCAGTGTATTCTAGCATTGGCTGCACTCCATTCCAAATAGCAACAGGACCAAGCTTCGACCCGATGCCTTAGAACACTAAGAAATACCAGAGTTTTAGGATAGAGTTGGAAATGAAGAAAGCATTAGGAAGGGAGGCAGTGGCATAACCACTTCTTCATTTTTGCCAAGTAGATTGTATGGATAACATTCATGAAGTTTCCAATAACTGATTTAACCCCAATGGGACTTGACTGTGAAAACTCCAGGTTTTTTTTTTCCAACGGGTCCTATTCCTCTTCAACATTTCAGTTGTGGGTTGCTTGCTTTGTGTCTGATTCCTGAACTCTAAACCCAATTCAAACAAAGGCACCCGACATCTTCTTTCTCTTCACTTGCTTTTTTTTTTAAAAAAATAGCCTGGGAAATTGCATAATCCCTAACCTGTTGGTACAAGCACTCTTGCAGAACCCTCCCATGTCTTAGGAGCAAGAGAACAGAATAATCCCCAATCTTGGCTGAGAAAGCTCCCAGAAGCTCTCTGGAGCTTAAGAAAATTTCTTTATGCACTTTTCTCTAAGCCTTTCTGTGTAGCCTGTGTGACAGGTAAGGATCCTCCCCTTCAGTGTCTCTATCAAGACTGCACAGCTTCAGCACCAAGCTTAGAAGTGTCACCAGCAGCTAAGTGCTTTGTAGTTCCCTTGTCTCTCTCTCTATCTATCTTTTTTTTTAAGCACTCCTATTTTAGTTCCATCTGAGCATCAAGTATCTGGAGCAAACTGATAGGAAAACAACAGCAACACAGTCCTCATTTCACATGAGATTGTGCACTGGGGGTGACATCTAACACAGCTGGAAGGTGCCAGACTGAGAGAAACTTCATTCTTGCAACTCAGTGATGCAAGATTGTTGTTTGACTTGCTGTGTCTGTATGTGCTCCAAAACTTATGTAGCCATGTGACAGTGTTGAATTGAGTCAAAGAATGGGTTGTGTTGAAAATAAAAGAAGTTCTGTATATTAAATCCAATATTGCCTAAGCCTCTCCATTTTTTAAAAAAAAATACTGTCCCATAATTCTTCTCGGCCATCATTGTTGCTAAGCATTGCACATTGTTTTTCGTGTTCAGAAGAGAATTTCAGAGAACAAGGAGCTAGTGAATGTTTGCAGATGACACGGAATTTAGGAATGTCCTGTGAAAGGCAGCGAAAGAACTTCAAAAGGCAATCCACCAAGTGAGGGGTGACATTCAGCATTAGCTAATGCAGCTTGGAGGGCAAAGAATGTTCTCCAACTCATGTTGGTGCTGGTGTCTCAATTATCTATACTCTATTCGGTTCAAATGCCTGATTATATTTTTAGGCAACTCATCCTAACTGCCTGTAACATGTAGTCATTGTCAGAGTAATGAAATGTAATGATGGATGAAAGCTGAAGTCTCTAAAGATGTCAAAAATAGAGTGAAGCTTAACGAATAAAACTCTAGACCATATGCTCAAGAAAGCAAGCAAGGAACAACAGCTCCAAACTGAAAAGGGGGAAATTTATATGCGCAACCTTAGTTCATGGTGATATGGTCCTCATCATTCTATGTGTCTTTACATCAGATGAAGTCCCGAGTTGTTCAACCATGATTTATTAAATAAATCATGATGTACTGAATTGGCCAAATACACCAATTGGTGGGAGCATAGTATTAGATCCCAGGGTCATTTCCATCAGCTAAAAGGGCAGCTATGGTCCAGAGTTTTAAAACAACAGTTCTCTCCTATGCCAAAGAGCGATGATTTCAGACAATACATTAAAACAAATCCAGAAAAACTGTGTTGCGGGAATGTAGCATCTATTAAAAGGAATGGAAACCAAAGGTTTGGGGGTATGGATCCTGTCTCTAAACCAGAGAACCTGTGATCTCAATATTTTGCTAGGTCTAAACAGGCCTAATTAGCAGGTCCGGTGACCACAATTTATCAAAATTATACTTTAACATCATCTGGAAGGCAGTTGTTTCCTCACTGCTACTTTACATGTATGAAAACATCTCACATTTAATGGATATCCCACCATTGATGCCACTTAATGTCTTTTGGCTTGTTTTATTGTAAGATTCCTAGAGTCACATAACCATGTGATGGGCAACTTTATAAATTGTGTAAATAAGTAAATAAACCCAGGATTGTAGTCTTCAGTACACTGATAGCGGTACACTAATACTATCTGTCCAGAACAAGGAAGTATCAAAAGAAACTGGGATTCCTTTAAAGGAGATGAAACATTTTATCTGTGTCATGACAACATTCACAAATACAGTGAACAAAGTTTCCCCCCTTTTGTTTAAGAAATCATGTCAGCTGCAGAGCTACAGGGAATTAGGCAGCTGCTCCTCAGACAGGATATATAGAATAAAATATCTTCAAGCTAGACTGGGTATTTCTGCCTGCCTTGTTCCTCAGAGAAAGCTAGTCTTGGTTCAGATGAACAGATGGATTATCTTCTACAAGGCCAAAGTTTTCCTTTCCACCTGTTTCATTTAGGGATGCACACTGCCTACTCCTACCCCTTAAAATTCACGATAGTGCTATAGCAGGGGTCTTCAGGGAAGGCAATCGGTGACTGATTGTCATGATGGCTTGTTGCTGCTTCTAGGATTAGACCAGTTTAACCCTGAATTATCCATTGTTTTGGAGCAAGGGTGGGAAAAAAGTATTTTCTTTGGCCACTGTGGACAGAATGCGACATTGCGTAATGCTTTATCAGTGAACAGAGTGCAGTCAGGCAAGGCCAGTAAGAAATTACCCAAAGGGAAAACAAAAAATTTGCCGGTACATAAAACAACTTCAGCCTTGTCAATAAGTCAAGGAAGAAGACCAATAAATAACCTCAATGACACACTGCTAGCCTAATGAAAATAGCATATAAGATAAATTTCACATGTTGGAGACGAGTTCTCCATTAGCCAAAAGAAGAAAGCATAACAGGAGTTTCAGATTGCGATGTAGATTCCAAATTGTTATCAGCCTGACATCTGTATTTTATTACTTTAAGTAGGGAGGATCCCTACCGCATTGTGCTATTGTGCTATTCGCATTAGCTGTGATCAACCAATTAATTGTTTGTGGAAGGAAAAGTTTGACGTCTTCTAACCTTTGAGTCAGTTTGGCGTTTCTGACATGCCTCCTGTTGATGTACAGGATCTTTGTCATTATCAGTTAATTGAAACTGTTCAGCTATCCTAACCAGCATCTCATCAGTTTTAGCAATTAATCGCACCTCCCAGGACAAAAACTATTCCAGATCCTAGGAAATGTGCTTTTCTACTGCAAAATGACTCTGTTTTCAAAGCTGGAACACAGATTATTGTAATCACATTGGTTGGTGGCACATAAAAGTGACTTCTGTAGATGCAAGATGAATAACCTCAAAGAAAATGGACTTTAGCTAAATTCTAAATCACTTTTTCATTTTTTAATGTGAAAATATCATACAAAAGCGCAAGAATTGAAATATCTAGGAATAATTAGAGGTGTGGAATGCAGGGCTATCAAAATGGATCAATTACATCAGTAGCTCTCAACTTGGGGGCCACGATGTCATCACAGCTTTTCAAGCAAAGGGTTGAAAAAATGTTATGATTTAAATCTCGAGTTAAGTCTTTGGGGTCCGTGGCCATGGTCTGCGGCTACAAAAGGTATTTAAAGGGGGTCTGGGGTGAAGAAAAGGTTGAGAACCACTGAGTTACAAAATTCAGGCCTCACCACACCTGTGAAAAGGCAGCTGAGAAACTTCTTGACTTACAATCACGTTGCTTTAGTGGAGGCTATACTCACACCATCAGCACAAGCAAGGAGTGATTTGAAAATATCCCCCAGAAGCTTTGATCTTTGCAATATCAACACACAACTTTCAAATGAACCAGCCTTGCTCAGAAACATTGTGTTTTGATGTCTGCCCAAAGCCCTCCGCCTTTCTTTTAGAACGTTTAATACCAAGATGTTTCCAGGGAATTCCATCTGACTATTAAAGAAAGCTGCATTATTAATGCAGTATATTATTTTATCCCTAGGTGAGAAGGGGACAGTTGCCAGAAATAAAAGTCTTTGAAAATACAAACCCTGCGAGAGTTCAGCTCATGTATCCAAGGTTTGTCTCTTTATCCTGTGCCATTTTTTTCTCCCAAAAGGAAACGTGCCGTTGCAACTCATTAACACAACTCTCTTTGTGTGACTTATATTTATCATAGTCACTGGGAGTTTATTCAATCTTCTCTATATTGTTAAATCAGCATTTCTGGGAGAAATATCTTGTTGTCAATCAGTTGACATAAAAATATTGCTTCTCGAAATGCTGATTAAGCAACAACATGGGGCTCAAACAACTTGGAAAGTAATTTTGTAGCTGTTGAGTGCGTTGCTTCCCTGGGCATTTTGTACTGTTCTGAAAAGCATAAAGAAACCCTTTCACAGCCTTGATTATTTTACCAAATGCTTTCAAAAACATTAATCCTAGGTGTTAAGGGCTGTTTCTAGCATAGGTAGTCCTTGGTTAACAATCACAATTAGGGCTGGCAACTCATCGCAAAGTAATATGGTTGTCAAGCAAGACATTTTGTGGCCATGGCTTGCAATTTTGCTGTCGGCTTCTCCGTGGACTCCACTTGTCCGAAACCATCTGTGAAGTATGTAAATGGTGACATGGGACAGTGCAATAATCTACACACCTGCTGGTTGCAAAGTGCCTGAATCTCAGTCATGTGATGGGACTGTGGGGACATCACAAAAATTGTAAGTGTCAACTAAGCAGAGCTAAACAAGGGCAATCATTAGGTGAGGATGCAAGCAAGTTGAGCCTGTGGACTTCAACTCCCGGAATTCTCCAGCCAGCATGGAGAATTCTAGCGAATCGTGGCTGGCTGGGGAATTCTGGGAGTTGAAGTCGACAGGTCTTAGATTTGCCAAGGTTGGACACCTCTGATCTCCATCTTCAAATTGGCTTCATTATGCCCCTTGGGGCCATAGCAAGTTCTCCTTAGTAGGAGCCTTTAAGTCACAGCTATTTGTGGAAAACCTGAAGTGAAAAATGATGCTGGCATTTCCTTGAGCTATAATTTGGGGTTGCAAAGTACTCCCCTTCTGATAGGCAAGTGTCAGATGAGTCAGAATTTTGGGGCACACAAGTGACAGATGATAAAAGTCCCAATCGGGTGAAGGAATGTCTAAATGAGTCATGGGTTGCTCATGACTAATATATCCTATATCCAGGGATTTTTTTCTCATAGAACGCTCAGAACGGAGTTCCGGCAGCTTTTTTGGATGGAACCTTGTAGGGTAGGCAAGGCGGGTTGTATGACATGTGTGAGTTCCGGCACCTTTTTCTTTTACAAAAAAAGCACTGCCTATATCCAATACTTCCTTAAATTCTTTTTAAAGGGCGAAAAAAATAAGATGAATATATGGATTGTGAGCTGTTCCTTGTAACTGATATATTGAATCTCCGCATAGAGAACTGTCTCTGAATATCAAATATTGGTGAAGTAGAAGAGGTTTTGATGATGATTTCTGGCTGACCGTCTTCCAGAATTGTCTGGCTGACCGGAAGCATAAAGTTAAAAGGAGACATTCATTCTTGATTTAACACAGTGGATAATAGATCAAATTAACCCTAGGGATGGCTTTCCCGGGAGGAAGCTAGATAAAAGAGCCTCTTGATGGGGTCATGGGTATATTCTTCAGGTTCCTTATTCTCTGGAGTGCTTGAAACGATGAGCTGGAGACTCAATCTTCAATGTTACCCAGAGGAAATATTAGCAAATTTAGTTCTGTTGAAATAAAACTGTAAAACCTCAATTGGGACAAAGTCAGGTCAGATAGGCTGTTGTCCAGGGAAAAGCCAGTTTGGTCTAGTTGTTAAGGCAGCAGCTTAGAAAGCAGGAGAGCATGAGTTCTAATCCCACCGTAGGCATAAAAGCCAGCTAGGTGACTTTGAACCAATCACCGGGGGACAGTGAGTTCTAGTCCTGCCTTGGGCATGAAAGCCAGCTGGGTGACCTTGGACCAATCACTCCCAATCTCATAGGGTGGTTGTGGAGAAAACAGGAGGAGGAAGAAGTATTAGTTATGTTCATCAGCTTGAGTTATTTGTAAAAATGATAAAGGCAGAAACTAACTAACTAACTAACTTAACTAACTAACTAGAATATGCATCTTTACCTAAAATAGCATGTGCTGAATTACAAATGAAGATATTGATACAATTAGTAATTTATATAAGGATACCTGTAATGGGAAAAGAGTGGTCTAATGTATGCTTGCTGCTCCATCTGTTGTCCAGAGAAATTGGCATATATAATTTTTTTTTAAAAAAAAAGCTGATCGGCAGCTTCAAGTCTCTGATTCTTATTTATCTTCAGTTTTTTTCACCTTAAACTTGAGCCTTCAAGGAGAGAAAGCCTTAAAACAGAAAACTATCCAATGAACTATCCCAAACAATCAGTTCCTCTTCCTTTGGGACATAAGAATTACATCCTGTACTGTACATTCTGGAGATCTTTAGATCTTTAATTTCCAGTAGAGGGTGCAGTTGTGCATGAATCCAAGTTGCTTAAAGGCATTTTAGGTCTCCAGAAGCACTAAACTCTAGATGTTCCTAAAAAGAAAGAATATGACGATAATTATATATATTAGATCTGTTGGAATTGTTCCTTATAAACATAGGAGAAGGCTGTTTTGAGAGACTTCTCTATGATGTTTGTTAACTTGGCATTATTTATAGATTAATGTGTCTTCTTTAATTTGATTTTTTTAAAGCATCATTAACCAGCTAGGATTCTCTGGTTATGGTCACACAAGACAAGAAAGCCAGCTGTCCTTTCTCCCAGTCAATAGCACATATCCTACCATGCTTACATCTGATTTTTTTCAAGGGAGAGAGTAAGTCCTTCCAGATGTGTATAGAAGACTTTCTGTATACTGTAGTAGCATGATTGAGGTCCCACTATCTGCAAATCAACTGGGGAGGGGGTCTTACCTATCGCCTCCATCTTTTTCAGCAACTTTTTAACTTCCCTATGTGGACTGCAGAAGGAGGTTAAAAAAAATATATCAAAATTTTAGAACAGTGTTTCTCAAGCTTGGAAACTTTTAAGATGTGTGAATTTCAACTCCCCAAATTCCCCAGCCAGGAAATTTCTTTTTTAATGATTGAATATTGAGATTTGACTTTGTCTTGATCTGTAAACTCTCATTATCCCGTCTGGGTAGCTGAGGAAGATGGTCATCAATTATTTATTAGATCTTTATCTCATCTTTGTTATTTTTATAAATAATTCAAACTGGCCAATGTACCTTCCTCCTCCTATTTTCTCAACAAACAACAACCCTGTGAGTTGGGTTGGGCTGAGAGAAAGTGACTGGCCCAAAGTCACCCAGCTGGCTTCCACACCTAAGGCAAGACTAGAACTCACCATCTCCTGATGGTTGTCCAAAAAAATATCCAGCTGGTTTTCATGCCCAAGGCATGAAAACTCAAAATCAGTCTCTAGACCAGCATCTTAAACACTACACCAAATGTGCTCTGTAGAAGAAACTAAGATTGGCAGATGGATTCTCTTGCTTTAAGCAACCTCCCAGGTAGCTAGGAAGCTTAGCGCTTACTTCTGATTAATCTGTTGTTGGTTAATTGAGCAGGGATATGCTGGGAAATTAGAATGTTTGTTGGTGCAGTGTTTCACTCGAGCATTGAGCATCCCAGAGGGTGCAGCTGTCCATCCTAGTTTACAAAAACTCTCCATAAGTAATTTCCTGCATCTGAAGAGAAACTCTTTCCACAAAGAAGCCATTAGAGTGAGCTGAATTATTCTTAATGTACTTAATGTACTCTTCTCTTGGGAGGAAGGGAGGAGAGAAACCACGGATCTCTGCTCGGATCTCCAGATGTCTTTTTCAATGCTGAGTAGTTGCCAAGGGTAGGAGAAGAATTGGACTGGAGCATGGCAGCATTCATGATGTGCAATGGTATGTAGGAATGACCTTGGGAGGGGAGGGAAAAACTGCTGCCTAAGGAAGGAGTAGATAAGAGGCCTAGAAGCCCACAGCTGTGTAATAGGCAGAGAAAGAAAATCAGAAAGCATCTTCTCTAACTGAATCAGGCTATAAAAAGAGATGATGGGAGATTTGTACTTTCAGACTTGCAAGATTATTTTAATATAGCCATACAATAAGATAAAAAGAGCTCATCTGGTCTGTTTCCTGTCTTGTTTTCCTGGGAAAGCTCATCTTTTTCTGGTGCCCCACACCTATAAAGTTGCCAATAGCCTCAGAGGAAGAGAAAGAAAAGATAAGTCATAAAAACCTACTAGCCAAAAGGAACATCTGGTCAAAAGTTTTATCTTAGTTGCTGACATGTGAAGCCATTTAATCCACATGGTTTTAAAACACACACACACACACACACACACACACACAGAGCAGTGTTTTCACTGTTTCTTAAACTGATTGTGGAGTTAACCCACTTTTGAAGTTGACATCATATACTTAACCAACAAATTAAGATTGGCTTAAAGAAGCTTTTTTGCATTATTCAAATGCAGACGATGGATATGTAAGTGAGCTGTATAAGCATGCTGCTTGAATTCAGCTAGAATATCCCATGTGGTGGCAAAGATATAGTGGACGTCTTAATGTACAATCCCAATTCTATCTTCCCCAACCAAAATATGTATTCTATGATTCTGTGCCAAAGATTAAATACAACTCGATTGTACTCAGCAAAAGAATGTCTGGTTTGCGGAGGCCAGTGGAATTTAATTATTAAAATATTTGTTCTGCCTACCTTCTTCCTCATGGATGTTTTTGACCCTTTTTTTGCACAAATTATGCTTTTATACTGTCCTCTGTTCCTAAATGTTTAGCTGCTCTGTTTCTCCGATTTTGCAGCAAAAATGAATGCATAAACAATACAGGAACAGAAAGGAACTGGTTTTAAGAAAACATCCTGTGTTTTTCACTTGCAGTGTTGAAAAGTTTAAAAGGAAGCTAACTCAGCATCCAACATCAATGAAGGACTTTTGTCATAGTCAGCTATGCCCACCAAAGTTCATTACAGAGAATGTTACAATTGACTCATGCTCCTTTCATACAGAGAGATAGATGGACTCATTTAAAACATGCATTTGATAGTCCAGCACACCTTTCCATGTCTCTCTCATTTCTAATCAAGAATTTATAGAGAAGTCTTCTTTTTTATTAGTAATCTGTTTACCAATAGCTTTGCAGGTCTCCACGCCCTTCCCATGAAGAGGCCAATGGAGGAGATGCTGGCAAGCTGCCATTTTTTCCATCTCACAACTCTCTGAAGTCTACTGCTTAGCAGAGACCCTTCTGAAGTAAGCCAAGTTAGTAGGACAAGTTATTCTTTTTTTTTCATCCTTCTCCAAACCTCAAAGGCACGTTCACAGAAGGGAACTCAGTACTTTGCTAAGAAAATATCTCCAGAGAAGAGACATGATAAACTCCTTGGCATTAGCCTGAATTCAAATGTCAATTCTGAAATGTCAAACTTGCCTTGAGAACATGAGACTCAGGATTGCTCAAGGTTGCTGTTCTGTACTTTGTATTTTTTGGGGAAGTAAGCTTTGAAGTCTTCCATAAATGCAGCTAAAGTGATGTTCTGTTCTCATAATGATGGTGCACTTCTATTCATCCTTGCACACTGAACTGATAAATTGTTAAGGCTGGGTGGAAACAAATTTTCATGTTCAGCTACTTCTCTGTGTGTATAAGTGCTTCCATATTATTCACAATTGTGCTAGGACTGTATTTCTCTACCTGTAAATGATTTTTTAACTGTCGCCATCTATTTCCTATGTTCTTTTAAAATATAATGTCCAAAATATAATTACACTGTATTTTTCATCCCTCTTGGGAGTAATCCAAGAACCTGCTTTATCACAAGTTTGATCATCTGGAGTTCACTCAATGTAGCTAAATTCCAGGCTGTAAGTTAGACGGACAAAGAGAACTTTATTTCCTTTAATACAGATTCATTCGATGAAAAGAACAACGCAAAGCTATCCACTATCAACAAGAACTATGAGCTACTGTATCATTTGTGAGTGAAGCTTACTCATAGTGTAGCAAACTTTTGCTACTTTTAGAGAAATAAATGTGTCATGTTCATATAACAGGTAAAAATTTAAATCAGAAATTTAAATAAAAGAGGCGCAATCAACCTGTGGGAAATATCCCTGTAGAATTGGCAATACAGAAAAACATAGGTTGTGGTCTCTATGGTGCTCATATCACAGAGGCAATTTGGTTTTCATATGGGGTTTTCCTATATTTCTGTAGGAAAAGGACAGGCAGAGACAGGGGGCAGAGTCAAGAGAGGAATCAGCCTGGAGTCCTTACATTCCCACAAATCAAGTCCAACTCCTCTTGAATTCTGTTAACTCTTAGCTAGTGCCAATTTAATGCTCACTGTTAGTTGACTAGATTATTGGGTATAGACAGGAGCAATAAATCATCTTACCTGGAACTAAATGTGTAGCCTTGATTCTTTGTGCCTGACAATTTCACTTCAGGATCACCGTTAGGAGAATGTTCTACTGAGCTAAGGATAAAGCTTTCCTAAATATGGGGACTGATATTAATTTGTGAATTATAGTAAGGTAAAGGTAAAGGTAAAGGTTCCCCTGCACATGTGTGCTAGTCGTTTCCGACTCTAGGGTGCTCATCTCCGTTTCAAAGCCGAAGAGCCAGCGCTTGTCCGAGGATGTCTCCATGGTCATGTGGCTGGCATGACTAGATGCCAAAGGCGCACGGAATGCTGTTACCTTCCCACCGTAGTGGTCCCTATTTTTCTACTTGCATTTTTACGTGCTTTCGAACTGCTAGGTTGGCAGAAGCTGGGACGAGTAACAGGCGCTCACTCTGCTACGCGGCACTCGGGATTCGACCTGCCAAACTGCCGACCTTCTGATCGACAAGCTCAGCGTCCTAACCCACTGAGCCACCACGTCTCTTGTGAATTATAGCAACATATTTTAGCTATTTAGTAATGGGGGTGGGAACCTTAAAACAAATGCTCTGGAAAGTGATCTACACATGGGGTGCATTTCATTATCTTAACAAATAAAGGTAAACTGATAGAACCTATGAATTGTGGACTTTAACTGCACTCACCCCATGGGAAGAGAGTATTTTAAATTGTTTATATTCGACAGCTTAATCTTAAGCATAATTTGCTATTTATCAGTTTGCTTTTGTTCCCTGGCCTTTTATGGTGGCTTATAATGGCTTCAGGATTTTCCAATTCTCCACTTACATTTTAACTGTTACTGTAGAATATTTCTGTGAAAGGAACGCAGCCTGAAAAAGGACAATGGGAGGTGAGAGGTTTTAGTGGGTCAGAGAATTATTGGTAATGCATATTATGAAAATTGCACATTTCTTCCCGGAATTGGGCAGAAAAGCTTTTGGAATATCTCTCTCGTGTGGAATTGCACATCTTCTCTTTTGAAACAGTACAGCTCTCACTCACCAGAAAATTGCCATATCACCGTTATCACAAGGCATTAAGGAAAAATGTCTCTAATTGTATTATTAAAAGGTGTGCTTATTGGTACAATAAATTGTAATGGCTTTTAAGGATTCTCCCTCCGGGATCCGGCTGAGGCTTCTTGATAGCCAAGCGTTGAAAAGAATGTCGACTCACAGAGAAAGCCTGAATAGCACACAAGATGTGCAGAAATGCTACTGGCGGGTCTAGAATGTAATGACATTAACAAAAATAGTAATTTGGGAGAAATTGGAAGTGGTGAGCCAGTAGCTTAGGGGCATTTGGGGCTGTTTCAAGCAGTGTTGCTGAGGACAAGAACAGCCTAAAGGACTGGATTGCTGCAGATAGATCTGATCTTGAACACAGATAATGTTTTGGTGTAGAAAATTAATCCAGCAATGCCTGGAGGACGAAAAGACAAATATGACCCATGTTTCTAAGATAGTCTTGAACATCCTGTACAAATTAAACTGATACTTTTATCATGGGGAAAAAAGATACAAAGGCTTGACTGAGTAGGATGTGGTTCGAACCTGTTCATGCCGAGATGCCTTCTGATGGGTCAGAAGACAGAGCTTCCACTGGCATCAGCGGAGAGAAAACGGTGCTTATAATACAACGACTGTAGGGATGCCAGTGGCTGATAGATTAATAACAGATCTCACATCTCCCCTGCTTATCCCACTCCCACCATCGCCATCTTTTAGCTAGGGGCTGTGTGTTATATTTTGTATTTTTGTAGTATTTTATTTACATATATAGTTTTTATCTTTTTAATATTGTAAATATTAAATGTCTCTTCACCGGAGACAAATGCCTCATGCATCCGATCACACTTGGCCAATAAAAAATTGTATTCTCTAATTCTATTCTATTCTATTCTATTCTATTCTATTCTATTCTATTCTATTCTATTCTATTCTATTCTATTCTATTCTATTCTATTCTATTCTATTCTATTCTATTCTATTCTATTCTATTCTATTCTATTCCATTCCATTCCATTCCATTCCATTTTATTCCATTCTTTCTAATTCTAATAATTCTAATTCTAATACTATTCCTGTTCCCATTCCCATTCCCATTTTCTGCTTTTAAAATTGTAAGCCACCCAGAGTTACCCTGTGGTAAGATGGGCGGCCAATAAATTTAATAAATAAACAGTTGGGCAAAACTATTCTCTTGTTGCTTGTAGAATCAGGTACAACTAACTTAATAACTGCCTTGCTTAGCAAGAGAAATTCTGTTCCTAATTCTGCTCGTAAGGTGAGGACTGATTACCTGTTGTTTTCTTTCCAAGGATCAGTCCATTGATGATGTGTTTAGTTTTGGAGGAAGAACAATCTGATAACCTGCCAACTAGCCTATGGGTGTTTTCAGTTTTGAAGACTACAGAGGAAACAGTACAGTTTTGTGCCGAAATAAATAAATAAATACCACGCTTTTCCGTCTATAAGACGCACCCTTGTATAAGACGCTTTGGCAGGCCAGTTTCTTTGCATGATCAGCAAATCCGGAAGTTTGGCCAGCCGACGATCTTGCCCCTTCCCACCTCCTGTTAGTGGCAAGCCCACAGGGTGGCATGGCAACCCACACAGGCATGCCCTGGGCTGTGGTGGTTACCATTATTTTTCCATGTTTAAGATGCACCTGATTCTTGCAGGAAAAAATAGCATCTTATACACGGAAAAATACGGTAGGTAAATGAAGACTTGGCATGAATAATACGCTCAAGGAAATACATGAACCTCAATTGTGTGCATCCATAATCATAAGATCAAGCAACATACATCAAAAATGCCAAAAGATTGCCCTGTAGTTGCCTTCTTAATGTGCATCTACTGCTTATTTCCCTTGCTACAGTTTTCTAATGGGCTTTGTTCCTGGACTGTATTTCTGGGGGAGATAAATTTCCTCTTTCCCTGAAGAAGTTTGTAGAGTATTAGCATGTAAATAGCCCCCTTGGGGAAGTGAACACATAAGACTGGTCCTGCGCGCATTAGAATTGGTCTGCTTTGATGTGAGCTTGGCGTCACACTGCACTCCGAAGCCATGCATTCAAATCTTCTCTGACCTCAGCGGGCTGGAAGTATGATCTAGCTGTCTCCAGGGCCAGATCCATCTGCTACAAGTCAACCTGGGGAAGTGAAGCTTCTACTATGCCTGTCTCTGGCTGGGTGGTATTGGTGCCTTTTTTTATTGTGGTTGCTGTTGAGGTATCAGACTAATTTCTTGCCTGTTCAACTCCTCCTCCTGCTGCTAAGTTAAGTTTTTATGGAGGCGATTATAGACTACCCCAGTTCCCTCTTTCCTCCAGAAATTAATGACTTCTTTAAATGTGTCATCCAGAGAAACTAGGCTGTATTGCTATGTGCAATTGGAGGTTACAGAAGCGACTGATGTACGTGCTTCTTGTTTTGGATTAGCCAGAGCCTTCAGTGACTGTAATTAGAGGCTAACTTGAAGCGTTGCCAAATTTCTTGTGTATGGAAGTATTTATTTCTTTATTTTAAGTGGGTTTAGTCAGTGGCTTCACCACAACAGCTTTCAAAAATCAGGGACGTGTCTTAAAACACTCAACTGAGAAGGAAAAGAGATTTGAGTTATGAGTTCTAACAACTAGCTAGAACAAAACAGTTCAAGGCATGGACCAGCCTTGTCCTAAAGTCAGAGTTTAGGTCAAATTCAGTAAAATAGCTGAATTTGTTGGTATGAGCAGCAAACTGGGACTTCTTAATAAAGTAGAAAAGGTTAAGGTAAAGGTTTCCCTGTCCAGTTGTGTCCAACTCTATGGGGCAGCGCTCATCTCTGTTTCTTAGCTGAGGGAGCCAGCATTGTCCGAAGATGCTTCTGTGGTCATCTGGCCAGTATGACTGTATGCCAAGGCACAGAGAACATCATTACCTTCCCAACAGAGTGGTTCCTATTTATCTACTTGCATTTGCATGGTTCCAAATTGCTAGGTAGACAGGAGCTGGGGCAAGGAACAGGAGCTTATGCCATCACATGGCACTTGGGTCTCAAACCTAGGCTGTCAGCTTTCAAGCTGACAAACTCAGCTTCTTTAACTGCTGAGCCATTGTGCCCTTTGATAATGTAGAAGTGTTGGCTTAAGAAACTGTCTGTTGACAAAGGAAGGAATGTTATACGAGCAAAGTGCTGTTAGCCATGCAGCTCTGGCCTGCTTAGAAGAATTCAGACCAAAGAGTCAGAAGTTGTGATGACTGCACACCCCGGCTTCAAATTATATCTAGGTACAGAACAGTTAAGTCTTTATTGAGTTGGCCAGGTGGAAAAATTGGTCTTCTTCTTGGCTGCACTGTGCAAAATCGTTCACCCAGAAATTCAAAGGGTAAGGCAGGAAAAATTGCTGGCACAGGAAAGGATCTTGATTTGTTTGGATTACAGATTTCCAGGTTATCCTACAATGATGGCCTTCCAAAGCTTTGATGGAAGCACAGAAGCACTTGTGGGGTCAGGAAGCGCAACTTGGAAAGTTGTGAGGTTGTTGTTGTTGTTGTTTAGCCCCTGGTTTCCAGGAGTTGCCCTTCCCCGTAAACCTCTAAAAACATGTTAGTTGGCAGCTTACAGCCTTTCTGTCACAGATGCTCTAAATTGTGTGCCAGGGAGCGCAGAGGTTTCCATGACATACAGCTGGTGCATTTGAAATGCTGCTTCTCATCTCCTAGCTACTGATGCTGCCAAAATGATATTTGCTGGCTTGAAAATTAGGATTTCAGGATTTAATTTGTGCGTGAAAAGATCTTCCATCTTCCTGTCTTCTCCATGCCTGCCTCATGCTCTTCAGCATGCCTCTGTTCACCTTGCCTGCTGCTTTGGCAACAGTGATAAGAAGGTGAGCAGTGTTTCTTCCCCACAGCCCAGAAGAGAATGTAGATCTAGCAATAGTTCAGTGTCCCAGGAGTCGGGGAGAAAAATACAAGGAGAAAGACTTCCACCAATTCATTGGCAGTGCAGCCACAATGGGTGAGTGGAGGGTGCCTCCATTTCTGTCATAAATATCCTGCCAGAAATCCATGCTATAATTTCTTGTAAACACCTGGCAGCTTACAACAATAAAGCAATATTTAAACCAAGCCATCAATAAAACCAAGGCAGTAATGAAATGTCTAGATTAATGAAAACCAAACTGTGTCCAGTTTAATGAAAAAAAAGGACTAGGGGGTGACATGATAGCAGTGTTCCAATATTTAAGGGTTCACTACAAAGAAGAGGGGGTCAGCCTATTCTCCAAAGCACCTGAAGGCAGGACAAGAAGCAACAGCTGGAAACTAATCAAAGAGAGAAGCAACCTGGAATTAAGGAGAAACTTCCTGACATTTAGAACAATTAATCAGTGGAACGACTTGCCTTCAGACGTTGTGGGTGCTCCATCACTGGAGATTTTTAAGAGGAGACTGGGCAACCATTTGTCTGAAATGGTATAGGGTGTCCTGCTTGAGCAAGGGGTTGGACTAGAAGACCTCCAAGGTCCCTTCCAACTGTTATTCTGTTTGATGTCAGGTGTAATTTAGGTGACCCGCACTCAACATCCTCCAGTTGTTTTCTGGAAAAATTCTGTTATCAAGCTCCCAAAAAGCATTGATGATGCCAGTGATGGTGAAATAATCAGGCTTCCATGTTAAGGGGTGGCTTTTCATAGCATAGGGGTGCAACATAAAAACCTCAGGTTGAGCTGGGAGGGAGCTTGGTGAAACGGTAGTGAAAAAGTAGATGAGATGTTGAGTCTTGATCCTGATCCAGATGACACCATGGAGGTTGTGCAACTTAAATTGGCTCTGGAAGCAATCGATGCATTTTCTTTGGGTGGGGAGGATAATTTCCTAAGCCTGATGGTGGAATCACCCCACTAGCATAGACAAAAATATTCCTAGCCATGATTAGCAGATAGGCCTTGCTCTGTGGTCCTTTGTTGAGTTTATGTCCTCTTCATTTAAATTAAGGGATGCGGTGGCTCAGTGGGTTAGGACGCTGAGCTTGTCGATCAGAAGGTCGGCATTTTGGCGGGTCGAATCCCGAGTGCCGTGTAACAGAGTGAGCGCCTGTTACTCGTCCCAGCTTCTGCCAACCTAGCAGCTCGAAAGCACGTAAAAATGCAAGTAGAAAAATAGGGACCACTACGGTGGGAAGGTAACAGCGTTCCGTGCGCCTTTGGCGTCTAGTCATGCCGGCCACATGACCACAGAGACGTCCTCGGACAAGCGCTGGCTCTTTGGCTTTGAAACGGAGATGAGCACCGGCCCCTAGAGTCGGAAACGACTAGCACGCATGTGCGGGGGAACCTTTACCTTTACCTTTTTACCATTTAAATTGCCCCTTATTTTCTTTTACAGAGTTATTCTGGGCTAGGGTTACAGTAGCACTGGCATTCAGTAAATATGGCTGAGGCCAAATTGTAGCTACAAGCCACGTGTTTTGAAGGATGCTAAGTGGGATGCTGGTAGAGATATAATGCTAAGCGGGATTATCTAAAAGGGAAATATTTGGGGATTAGAATTCACATAGTAGAACTTCATCTGCCATCAAATAGAAGCATTTTTAAGTCTTTGATCTCATGGGCTCTGGTGGACTCTAGGCCATGAAAAGAACGTTTTCATAATTCTATATTTATTCAGATCCTCATCTGAGTATGTTCACCGTGAGTCTAAAAGAGCATCCATTCATTCCAAAGAGCTATAAGAGAGAAGAGATTCTCTATTTGAGAAGAGTCCCATATTTGACAAAAATGCAAATAATTTTGAGGAATAAATCTGAAAAGAAGGGGAAAAACTTCATCGTACTTTACTGGAATTCAATATGGTCTCTGAAAGATGAGGAGTCAAGAGAAATGTTTGAAAAAGACACAGGGTAATATTTTTCAGTCCAACATTTTTTTTAAAAAAAAATCCTCTTTTTATTATCGGAAGAATAATCAATGATGACTGTTTCTCTAATGTCTCTCCTGCAATAGATACGTCTGACCACACAATTCTCAGCTACCCAAATATAACCAACATTCACTTGTGAGTTGAGCATTCTTTTAATACTTCCTTTATGAACGGAATGCATATAATTACCATCCCAGTAAAAAAATGAGAAACAATCATGGTTTTCTCTTGAGCCTGCCGGGAGCAGAAACAAAGGGACAGACTAATAATTCAGTTATTTACCAAACAATAGCAAAGAAAAAAGGAAAAAAAAACTTTTTTTAAAAAAAATAACTGCCTCAGTGGCAGCTATTGAAAGGGTGCCCACGTAAACAGGGCTGTGTATATTAGCATTGAGAACAAGGAGGGTTCACAGTAACGGCATTGTGGAATTGCTATGACGGCAATGCCAAAAATGCCTTCTCCCTTAGGTGTCCACCACAACTGTTACGAAACCTAGCCGGCTGAAATTTGTAATTTAAAGTCGTTGCTTAATGGGGCTCTGTTTTTATGGTAATTTTGAAGGACAATGCAACCAGTTGAACCTGCATGAAAAGGTTGCAAAGATTGTAGCATTCTTTTGTTCAAGAATTTAGCTTCCCTTCTTTTTGCCCTTTACCAGCATTCCATGACTTCTGAGCATTTCATTCCCCATTAAACTTGACTGGGATTCCAGCTTCCTTTTGTTTGTGTATGTACGTATGTAAGTCCTACCACAAGTTTATGCATGCAGGGCATTATTTTGGCTTCCTAAAGATCAGTGCCAGTGTAGTGCCCAAGACTGACTGCCTCTGCCAGAAGTCTGAAGACAGAAGAAGCCAATGGTAAATAGCAAAAGCCTAGCAAATGGAGTGAAGGAAAAGCAGATCCCACATAAATCAGGATTTCAGATGCAGTACAGAGCCAGATTTCAAGAGTCGAGATAACCCGAGCGTCAGGAACAAGAATTTACGATGGTTGAATTCTAACAATGTGATGGGAGTCCTTGAGATGTATTTATAACCTGTGTTTCTCCATCTCTGCTTTGTTCCAAATCGTTTTATTGGAGCCATTTTAGTAAGTCTGCTTCTTCTTTTTTCCCACCCCTTTCCTTTCTTGGAAAATGGAGAGCCAAGGTTTATCCTTTGTTTGTCAATTCATATTCACTTTTTTGTTCTTGGTGTTGATCTTGGTGTTCTCTCAGAAAATGACTATCACTCAGGAAGTTGGCAAGGTCAAAGACTGGTGGACTTCGTGAACATAGTTGGTTTAATAGCAACTGGTTTCCAAACAGGTAAATGAGTAAGATTGTTCTCTAGAACCCCAGCCCCTCAGGGTTCTCTCTCCCATTTTCCTCGGCAGATGGGAGCCATTTTCAAATAAAGCACGAAACGCCTTCTTAATTTAAGGCTTTTATCAGAGGGAGAAAATGTACACCAGCAATTACAAACTGGCAAATTGACTTTTGCAGTTGTTCCATAACCTATCCAAGTAGGTTATTCATTAGCTATCATTTGGCTTGTTTCCTTGGGATTCAGGCCATAATTTTGATAAACTGGCCTCTGTGCACAATTTTTAAAAGCTGTAGCCTTCCTGGAGCATTTCCAGGGCTCTTGACTAAAAATTAAGCTTTTGCTGGAACCTTCCCTTTGAAATATTCTCAAAAGTTGGAGACCTTTGATGTTTCTTAACCCAAGTTTGCTTTATCCAGAAATGGCTTGGCAGTGTGATCTTTGTGGCTTTTGTTGTATGTTGTTCTACATCATCTGCCCTGTATATTTGGAGAAAGAGGAACATAATAGATTGAGCATCAGAAAACATGTGGATTCTTGGATTAATTTGGAAAAGGAAGGGTTGTGGAAGCAAGAGAAATTGGCCATCTCTGTGCTAGAAAACCTTCTAAAACAATCCTCAATCCTTTAAAATATAACTTGGGAGTATTAGGAGTACTAATACTCCATACATTACATTATATAAAGTTGTTACATTACATTACATTATAAGTTGTATTAAGTAATGTAGTGATTCTGGTAGAGTTCAATCAATCAAAATTTACTTAGGGTCCAAAACAAACACATAGAGGTTTTTTTTTAAAAAAAATTGAATGGTTTATTACATATAAATACAGTATACATAGATGCCCAGAGTTGTCTCTGGCACATACAAGTAAGTATACTCAATGAAATAAATATTACATGGTCCATGATATTTGTAGATATTCAGTCCTGTTTATCCAGGAGGGGGGCATGTGTATGAGTTTTTTGTTTCACCACTACATTCTTTTAGCATTTTGAACTTTCTAATGCAAACATAATGCTTTTCTTGGCTGTTTGCCTTCAAGAAAAGAGAAAGACTCTTTGGGTCCCCCAAGCCAAACACAGGTGATTCTATCAAGTGCCGAGTGCTATTCCAAACACAAAATGAGATTTAGGGTGAAAATTATTTTTTAAATAAGCAACATGATTCAATATAATTTTTTGAAACAAATTTTCCAGTTAAGTCACATTGAACATTGCCATGTGACAGTGTTTTTGGAAATGTCTCTGGGGCCACACCCATGAATTTTGATGGACATATGCATCTGTAGCTTACGTTATATGTCCCTGTACTTAAGAGGCATGGTGTTAAAAATTTTATTTGAAAGAATAGCCCAACCCCCTTTTGTTATGTAAATAAGTGAATAGGAAAGTGAAGGAAAATGCTTTTGGTAATATGGGTAAATAACACACAACACAATTTGGTTTCACATTTGGTCAAATGCTTTCATTTCCAAATTCCTTTCCTTCGTATGCAGACTAGGTCATCAGGAAGGGCGGGAGTCAAAAAAAGAATGGCAGCCATTACAGGGCAAAGACCCAGCCCGTTTTTACATATACCAGATGAGCATCTTTAAAAAAAAGGTAGGGTTTTGATTGCTTGGTTGCTGCCACCATCTTGTGTTTTTTTTTGACCCCTCCCTCTCAACTTGGACCTCCGCTATGCAGATAGTCTTGTAAAAAACAAAAACTTTGCAAACTTTCCCACTGAGTGAAATGCTGGTGAGATTTCTTTTTTAAGCATGAAAATATCAAGCCATCAAAGGATGGTGTTGGTACTAGCTGTTGGATCTTGTATAGTTGTCTTCCCAAAACAAAAGCTGATAGTTTCGCAAGGAATGGCTCTCAGCCATCTTGTTTCAAAGAAATTTTTCTGTGGCTTTCCAGAGGAGTTTAAAATCCACATTGTGTTTCCGCTTGCTGGCAGGGGACATACAGAAAAGAGAGAGAAGACAAAGTGGATTTGCTTAACAGCTTAAGCTGTCTAAAATGTGCTTCTCCAAGTGCCCATCCTCAGGGGAAAATAATAATTTAAAGAATAAGAGTCTTACCATTCTTCGGAGTCAGTTTATCATCAGATGTTTGTATAGCAACCTTAAAGTGATTTAGTAATTATTGGAAGCCATGACAGAAAGTTTTAGGGATCTGATTAAGGATGGCAAAGGTTTCCGTCTTCTCACGTTGCCCTAAATCATAGTCTGATTTAGTCCGCCAACTCTTTTGCATTGTGCTTGTCCTGTGTGACCACTGATGATGAAGTATCTCACAAATAATCCTTTCTTTCTTTATCTTGCTCGTTCACTGTACATATCCAACCTACTTAAAAAAAACTGCCAACTTTCAGCTATTGAAGAATATATGCAGAGACTGGATCCACCATCATGGAGAGTTTGATTAACGGTGGTTTGTTGAACAAACTTTAATTAACTTGGTTAATTAAGGGTTCTCAAATTTAGTTGTCATCCCATGGAGGGTTGTGAGGAAGTTTGAGAGGGGAGCATGCATTCTCCTGATGTGTCTGGACATAGCTGGAGTTTTTTGTTTTGTTTTGAGAAGCTGGCATTGGACCACAATATGGAAATGATCCAAGTGGTAGAACTGTGTCTGATTGTTGTCAGACACAAAAGATCAGGCCCATGTATAAAGTTGCGATTAAGAAGATTTATTGTTCAAACCTGTACACAAGAATCTACTCAACTAAAGTTCAATACTAAATTGGTGCCAGAATAGGGTCAACGGAAATCAGGAAGGGTGGGAATTTAATAACTCTAGGCTGATGACTTGCTTAATTCCACCTTCCAGTTCTGCCTGTTCTTCTCCTACAATATGTCTTTGCGCTGACATCAACAACTTCTGTACCCAGCTTCAGACAACTATTGCATGATACCAGGGAGATGTGGCTGTGTTAAGGGAACATTTGCTTAGCTTCATCCTCTGCCTCCTTCAACATCAGCTCTTCCAGGGGAGCTTCACACTGGTTCTTATTCCTGGATTTATGTGCTCACACCAAGGAACCAATCGTACACCTGCTTTGCCTAGACACCCAAGCAGAGCAGGGACTTTGAACACGTGGTTATTTGGAAGTGAGGGAGAGGAATAGCATAAATTTGCTAATTGTTTTAGAGGGTCCCAGCACCACAAAGTGTTGAGAATCCCTGTGCTAACTCATAAACCATAGCTGATAAATCACAGTGTCTTGGTTCTCCTGACCCTGTTTGCCAAAACCTATTTGGTTTTTGCTTTATGTGCTATATACACCAGAGCCATGCAAGTTACACGTATAGCAGTAAGCCGTCAGCTATGGTTTACAAGCCATAATGGCTGAATTCACACAGCATGACAAGTTGAGCCCACAGCAATTACATTATGGCTCAGCTTAAAAGTATAGGCACAATAATAACTGCTCAAGCGATGCTATGTTCATTTTGTCCGGGAGCCTACGAGAGAATGTGCTCCTGCTACAAACAAGATTACACTGAGTCGGGGAGACACTATTTCCCTTGCAACTTTTTCAAAATATCATCTCAGAAATTGGCTTCTTCCTAGGAATAAAAAGGCAGTAAATGTGTGGGGTTACCATTAGCCTGATTTACTACTAGCAGCTGGATATGGAACTATAATGAAAATATTTGGTATGCCAGGAAGGCACAGCCTGTAGCTCTCCTAAGCCTTCTAAGTGCAACTGATAAAATTCTTCTTCCAAATTTTGTATCCTTTGATAATTTTTAATGTAAGAGTTATTGAATACATGGGATTTTTATTTTTTTTTTGCACTCATGTCAGAAGGATCGAGGTGCTTCCCGGATGAAAGGATTAGCCAGTGACATCACTGTTGCCTGAGAGACACCCAGTTGGGGGCTCCTTTCAAGTTCTTGGCAGGAGCTGGAGCAAAGCACAGGAGCTCAACTCTACCCCATGGCAGCACTCGGGTCTAGAACACAGGCTTGCTAACCTCCATCCCAGGGTCCTAAGCACATGAGCTACTGTGCTTCTTTAATAATAAGCTTAACTATCTTCCATTAAATATTCATTTGATTTACACTGAAATTTGACGCTCATTCTATGTGCTTGCCTTATTGTCACCAGCCTGGAGTATGCGCTCCTGGTAGACCACTCAAAGGTGAAGTGTGGTCCTTGGTGAGAAAACATTTACATCCACCTCCCTCTTACAAAAGTATCAGCTCCAACTTCGACATAGCTCATATTAGCTTTTCTGTTCCAGGTGAAGCAAGAGGCACTGGAGACTGCATGGACATTTTTTTTGTCCACCTTCCCAAATTTTTCAGATGTTTCTTCTCAACTTGTGCAAAGCTCTGGAATGCTTTGGATGTGTTCAAGGAGTTGCACTCATTTCAGTCCTTCAGATGGGGTTCTACTCTACACGGGTACATTCCTGATTTTGTAGACACTGGTCTTATGCAGTGGGCTAATTCCAGTAGAAGCAGGCAAATAGATATTGAAATTAAGGTAAAAAGGTAAAGGTTTCCCCTGTGTCCAGCTGTGTCTGACTCTAGGGGGCTGGTGCTCATCTCCATTTCTTAGCTGAGGGAGCCAGCATGTAGCATGACTTCCCACCAAAGTGGTACCTATTTATCTACTTGCATTTGCATGCTTTCACATTGCTAGGTGGGCAGGTTTCATTCTACCAGTTCAATCTATCCATTCAATCTACCAGTTATTAAAACAAGTGATGACCCCACAGGAATTTCCAAACTGTGGTTCCCACAGTGCCCTAATTTGAAAAGTTCCTTGAAGTTCAGATCAGCTGAGATTTCATCTCTCCCCCTTCTTAGTCCTCATCAGAGAGAAGCTGGTTCAGAACAGCATTTTCTGGTCCTGCTGTACTCCTCCCAAAATGTTAGGTAAGCCATTAATATACCCTGACAATGTATATATACAGCTTTTTGCTTTTCTCCAATGTGCAGTTTTAAGAGGTATCCAAGTAGCCTTTCATTTTTCTAAATTATTTTTTTTTCGTTTCTTTTGAGAGCTTGCGTCATCTGTGTTCATTTTGTTATGTGTTTTAAATTTGTTTAATAAAGCAATCTGAATGTTTGTTGAATTTATGGATGCAATCTGGAGTATATTAAGCAAAATAGGCATGGAGTTGCCTTATTTAATGAGATGTAGTAGCTGTTTGACAATGACATGAGGCAGAAATGATGGCAAAAAGCTGTTGGTGGCCTCCTTGTGACAGTTAATGCTAAACAGCAGCATTGTTTTTCTGTGAGCTCCTATCTCTGCCAACTTTGTTTGCAGTTTGGAGAAATCTGTCCATGAAAGAGTTTTCTATAAAAAAACAAAAAAAAAAACAAACAAACAGGCGAGAAATACAGGATTTGTGGCTTATAGAAAGATAGGATTCTGAAACACTCACAAAGAAAAGACTTTTTCTTTTTCTATTTCTTTGCTCCTTTTTTCACCTCCTTTTTTAAACTTTCTTTACTCTGTTTTCAAAATTTGTACGTTATTCTTTTAAAAAGGAAAATGAGTGAGAGAGAGTCTTAAGAATGAATGAGAATATTTCCTTCCAACTATGCAAGTATTATCTTAGGCTTCCATTTATTGACCAGGAAACAGAAACCCACTAATATGTCCTACCAGGTCATGCACGAAGAATCAGGAACACAGGTTAAGCTCCAGTTAAGCTAATTTATTGTTCATGCATATACACAAGAATCCAAACAACTAATTATCAGCATTAAATTGGCACTAGATAAGAGTCAATGGTATCCAAGAGGGGTTGAATTTAGACCATTTGTGGTAACATAAGGATTCCAGGCTGATTCCTCTCTTGACTCCACCCCCCAGCTCTGCCTCTCCTTTCCCTACATAGCTGCCTCCTTGACTTACACTTGGGCCTGAATGTTGCAGCAATGCATTTGCAGAGGGGATTGGAGTGACCTTAGAACAAAGAATAGTAAAGAACTTAAGAAGTCCCCTGTTGTATCACGCCAAAGGTTTTTGTAAGTTAGTGGCCATGCTAACTACCTGTAGCAGAAACTGGGAGAAACATGAGTTCTGATCTTGTCTTAGGCACAAAGCCAACTGAGTGACTTAGGCCAGTCCCTTTTTTCTCAGCCCTAGGAAGAAGACAATGGCAAGCCATTTCCAAAAAACCTTGCCAAGGAAACATCTAGGTTCTAATCCATACAGTTGCAGAAAATTGACTTGAAGGCTCAAATCCTCCAATCTCATTTTACCTTTAAAAAAAAATGATATCACATATTCAGAGAGTCAAATTTAGTTCTGGTTATTTCACGCCCAACCTCTCTTTATTTAAAAGGAAGCATTTCATATAATGACTTTGGATTGGGAGCTGCCCAGAGTTGAAGATAAGATGGACACTTATAAATAAATATTTATATATTTATATGTATTTATTTAACCTATTAAGTAAATAAAATAAAAGTATTGTCCCTCAAGAATGCTAATGGAGCCTAGAGGCCTGCATGCGTTCACACATTTGGGGCCATAACCATCTTGCAGTTTTTAAAAATCGTTCTGCAATAAATTAAATAACTAATTTTTGTTTCTCTGCCTTGCTCTTTTGTTACTTGTAATTCCCATCTCGGTGGTGTTTTTGAGTTTGCTTTCTTGTTGGGAGTGTCAGAGAAGGCTGGTTTTGATGTCTGTGGTAGGTTTTCCATCATTCTGAAGACTTCTTGGCTGCCCACAAATCTTAATAGGAGCAACCCTCTCTCTGGAGTTCATTCCTAGGAACATCTCTTGGGATTGAATGGAAGCCAAAGACCCTGCAGACTCTAGAGATTTGATTATAAAAGAAAGATGGGAAAGATTTTTTTTTTCCAGACTGTGCAGAAACGCCACATACAGCCCATGAGCGTCTTTATCAAATTTTCTTCTGTTTTGAAAGAAAGCTCAAAATCAAATTCTCTTTCATCCAATTGAATGAAAGTTGGTAAAAACAAACAGGGGGGGGGGGGGAAAGACAGAAAAAGTTTTGCACGGCACTTATTTTTCTGTCCTGGGTTTTGTGACTAGGTTTGGTTTGCACCTTCGGCATTCAAGGTTGACTCAGCCTTCCATCCTTCCGAGGTAGGTAAAATGAGGACCCAGATTGTTGGGGGCAATTAAGCTGACTTTGTAATAATGCCGCTTGGGGGGTGTGTGTGAAAGCCCTAATAAGCAGGCATATACATAGAATGAAGGCTACTGCTAAGCTTGTAAGCCGCCCTGAGTCTTCGGAGAAGGGCGGGATATAAATGGAATTAAAATAAAAAAAATAAATAAAAAATTAACAGCACTGTCTTAACTTTTTGGCACAGGCAATCTCGTCGAATTATCTGATTTGAATGTTTACTGCTCAGGCTTACCTATCCCAATTTTTTTTAAAAAAGCAACAAACTTGTTTTTGTTAGCAACGTGGTATTTGTTCTTTGCCTGGAACCCTCCTCATTTTGGTCCCAACGATATCCATCATTCAAAGACAGGTATTACCTGAGATTTATGATGAGGTCTGGTTTAAAAAAAAGAATTATAGAACATTTGCCAGCCCAGTAGAAATATTTCACACCTGAACACTAAAATAAAATGACAGAAGAGCATATGGAAAATGTTATAGGCAGGAAATTCTATTTTCTTTTTCTCTCCAGAACCTTTTAAAGTAGGAAGCAATGAAATAATCTACCCCACTCCTGCCCAGAACAGGTTGAGTGAAAAGGAAGCTAACTTATGTCAGTAGCACTTCTACAGACCTAGCTATCTTAGTTACCATCAGCTAAAGATGACATGATAGCAGTATTCTAGTATTTGAGGGGCTGCCACGGAAAAGAGGGGGTCAACTTAGCTAAGAATAAACCAACATTAGTAGTTAAGATATAAGGAGCCCTTGGTGCTCTCTAAACTTGGTCGTTTTCTTGCAGACGTTTCTTTACCCAACTAGGTAGCATCATCAGTGCTAGAAGGGAGTGGGGATTACTCTTTGTTTATAACAGTAGTGCTTTTCCTCCCATTTTGCCAACAATGACACCTCTTTAACACTGGAATTCATTCACTCCAGAATTGTCTGCTGGTATATCTCACATAAGGGACGCGGTGGCTCAGTGGGTTAGGACGCTGAGCTTGTCGATCAGAAGGTTGGCAGTTTGGCGGGTCGAATCCCGAGTGCTGCGTAACAGAGTGAGCGCCTGTTACTTGTCCCAGCTTCTGCCAACCTAGCAGTTCGAAAACACGTAAAAAAGCAAGTAGAAAAATAGAGACCACCACAGTGGGAAGGTAACAGCGTTCCGTGGGCCTTTGGCGTCTAGTCATGCCGGCCACATGACCACGGAGACGTCCTCGGACAAGCGCTGGCTCTTTGGCTTTGAAACGGAGATGAGCACCGGCCCCTAGAGTCGGAAACGACTAGCACACATGTGCGGGGGAACCTTTACCTTTATATCTCACATGCTGCCCAAATGTCCATAGTGGTTACTTTGAAACTGTGATGGGGAACATCATACAGGACATTTTGGAATTAAAAGATTTCACTAATATAACACTTTACTCGTGACACAGGTGCACGAGACAAACTCAAAGCACACAATTCTTTCCTGCGCCCTGCCATCTTCTAGAATTTGCCATGAACATTGGGTGCCTCTTTTTCTCTAATGATAGGGCTGGCCTTGCATATGGGGAAATACTGTAACCCTTGATTCATCTGCATTTGTTACTGGGGAGCTGGTAAAGTTAAGGTTCAGATAATTCCCTTACATCCTCCCCACTCTCTCGGGTAGATCATAATTGTGCCATTCAGTGTTGTCTAGGGGTTGTATTTTAACACAGTGTGGCTTAACTAGCTTGTAGCACTTTCGGTAGTAACCTGGGCCGTCCACTTTGGTGAAAGCAATGTGTCAAAATTATTTGCACAGCAGAAAAGATGGGAAACAACAGCAGTTGGCTTGGAAGTCCTTGTCCACCCAGCAGTTATAAGAATGGATGCTTTCGGCTGGCGCTCGGCTAGTTCCTAACCAATTTCTCACTCTGTCCTTGGGTTGTGCAAAATTACTACTTTTAGAAGACACAAATGTTAATCTGCAAAAACCCAATTCATTGTTTCACTCCAGTGGGGCTATTATATAGTTGCATGGGCAGCTTGTCAAGCAACAGTAGACAAATAGGCCTAGACTCGATGGGAATAAGCAAAAGTGACCGATTTCAGATTTTTCTCCATCACTTGCTGCCTTTTTCAATTTGCTCGTTCTGTTTTGAAGATGGTTGCATGTTTGGGGTGATCGGGGCAGGGATTCCAATTATTAATTGGAAGTTTTCTAATTTCTAAGTTGTCTAAAATGGTATAGGGTTTCCTGCTTGAGCAGGGGGGGTTGGACTAGAAGACCTCTAAGGTCCCTTCCAACTCTGTTATTCTATTCTACTCCACTCCACTCCGCTCCATTCCATTTCATATTTTCTATTCTATTCTATTCTATTCTATTCTATTCTATTCTATTCTATTCTATTCTATTCTATTCTATTCTATTCTATTCTATTCTATTCTATTCTATTCTATTCTATTCTATTCTATTCTATTCATATGGTTGGTTGCATCATCAGCCAGATATTTAGACTGGATTTGGCATTTTTATCCACCTATTGAATCTTTCCCGAAAACCGTGGGATGTAAGCTGTTCCAAAGAAAGCTGCCTGTTGTAATGGAAAATGTGGGAAAAAATAAAATCATAATGGCCATTGCTGTTATTTTCGACAAATGCTTCTGAAGAAATAGCGGGAGATGTATTATTTATTTATTTTATTTACATCCCACTTTTATTATTTTGATAAGTAATTCGAGGCAGCAAACATACCTAATACTCTTTCCTCCTCCTATTCTCCCCACAACAACAAGAACAACAACAACTATGTGAGGTGAGTTGGGCTGAGAGAGGGGCTGGACCAAAGTCACCCAGCCAGCTTTCATGTGTAAGGCCAGACTAGAACTCACAGTCTCCTGGTGAATGGCCCAATGTTACCCAGCCAGTTTTCATGTGTAAGGTGGGAGTAGACCTCTCAGTCTTCTGAGGAAGGGACAGTGACAGGAGAGTAAAGCTTACCTTCCAAGTACTAAGAAAGGTGAAATTTGCGAAACGATGATTGGGTTGATTACACCACAAAGCCTATCCTGCGTTACGAGTCAATAAATAGCCGGCAGCTTGCAATAATATTTAGTTTACCCTGAGAGGCGGGAAGGAGATCTGATTGTCCGTTTTGCTTGCCTTCACTTCTTTCTCCTTTTTTTCTACGTAGTTCTTTGTTTGTTTTTACATAGACCTTGAACGCACCGGCTTTGCATTTAAGCGGCAATTGGAGGTAATGAAAAGCATGCTTGCAAACAAAGGGTGCTCCTTGGCCACCGTCTTTTGTATTGGCAAGCCTTTGCATCTCTGCCTTAGTGGCACCTCTGGCTAGCTTCTCTACTGTTTTATCTTCTTGCAGGCAGCTGGCTTGCAGGGGGGAAAGACCACTGCAGAAAGCTCAGCCAGATGTGAGAAGGACAACACTTGGGGGGGGGATGAGAAAGAGCCAAGGAGCTCCTTGTATCAAAGCATTCATTCATTCATTATTTATTTACTAAACAGATTTATATAGCCTCCCAGTTGACTCCAGGCAGCTTCCACAATTTTTTTTTTAAAAATCCACCATATAATAAAACCCACCTCACCCCCAGGGCAGTAGCTATACAGTCAAATCATCCACTCAGTGGACGAAACATCTTCAAGAAAACCAGCAAGCTCATTTCAACCCTGAGCTACAAATACTCTTCTTAACTGGCACCGTGAATCTCTTGCTGATGGCTCCCTGAGTTCATGGAGAACTAACCCTAACCCTAAGTGGCTTTTTCCCCAATGGGATTTTCCCATGTATTTTCCCAGGAAACATGGGATAGGGCGGGCTCCAAAAATCCACACCCTCCTAAAGCATACTGGTGCCCTGTGAATCCATTGGCGATATCCATTTTGCTCTCCGAGTTCATGGGGACCTAACCCTAACCCTAAGTTGGCTTGTCCCCCAATGAAATTTTCCCATGTAGTTTAGCAGAAATGTGGATAAGGCAGTGTCAAAAAATCAGAGCCTTCCCGAACATATCCATTCTGGCATTGCCTTTCTCCTCGCTTCTTCTTGCCCAACATGAAATGGGGCTTGAGATGTGTCCTGCTTTTGGAAAGTTTCCCCCAAAGATCTCGTTTTGGTCCATGATCCTCACAATATTAATTGTACTGAAAATGGCCAAAAGAACCGTGCTTTAATGCCATGTCTATTTTATTAGTTAGTGTATCCATGTAACTTCCATTGCAGTGTTCTGCCTAAGGGAGACATATCATCTTGGAGAGCTTTTTTTCTTTTTATAAAGCAGATTAATGAATCCAGACTGAAAAGCCATTTTATATTTAGCATGTGCTAATTCTGATTTAATTTACCTCTCAGCCAGAATATAAATTATTTTCTGGGAATAGTTTAGATTCTTGTACTTAATAAGCCGTGCCTCTTTTTGGAACTTAGACGCCAAGGACTGAACATTAAAAAACATTAATCCTTATTTCTAGCAATCTTGAAGTTCTGGGGTAAAAAACAGACATTTCCACTAAATGCAGAAAACCTTGTGGATTTGTGGGTGTGTGGCTTGGGGGTAGAACACTCCCCTTCACAGGGACCCCTTGTTTGTTTTTCAAATTTAGTTGTAGATGTTAGGAAATGCCATTAACCGTGGATCTTGTAGCAATCTTGTGCTAATGTAACCCAGAAGCATAAACCATGGGAAAAGTATAAGCAGTAACCAAGATTTGAGGTGAATTTGTAAAAAAATGAAATGGCATAAAAAATGAGTGACATAAAACTTTTTCAAAGCAAGCCTTATTTCTAGCGTTGGTCTAATGTTGGTTGGTCGTCTTCTTCATGATCTAAGTTAGATTCTCTCTCAGCTTTGCTGTCTAAAATTCTTTTAATCCAGAGTATCGTGAAGTGGACGACACAGTCATTTGGGGACATAATTGTAATTTTTCTAGGCCCGTCCTGGACGCCTTCAAAAAATAGCAACCATGGAAGCATAGTTTATTCATAAAATGCTGAGTTGTGCAGTTGCGCCCAGGAGCAGAACATACGAATTAACTCCTAATTTGCTTCAAATCTACTTGATTCAACCTAGATACTGGCCAATTTTGAGCGTCAGTTAAGGTGTAAGTCAGTCACTCAATAGCCGTTGCAGTTACACAAATGCAATATTGACGGAACTATACACACAGAGCTTTTTTCCCTGCTTCCTGTTCCATAATATATTGCTATTATTTATTAAATTTATATGCCACCCCTCTCAGTCTCAAATGACTCTAGGGAGCTGACCAATTGCAAAAGCAGAAGTACAAAACATTGGAACATTAAATATTCAAATAATCAGGGATTAAATAAGTTAAAAATAAAAATTAAAAGCGTTTTAATTACATAAAGCTAATAAGTAAATAAATCTCAGAATAAAATGGGGTGAGGGTAGGAACTTCTTCCTAGTCCACTAACCATAACCAGCATGGGATGTCCTCATTGGGACCCCAAGCCATCATGCTTAATTTGAAACTTGTTTAATTCATGATTGAAATAATATTACAATGATTTAAAAAGCTGGTGGGCTGGCAATAACTTTCTAAGCAGAAGAAAATTAAGAGAGAGCTTCCCTGTTGCTCTTTGACCTCGACTTAGCATGAAGAAGAGATTTTATTTCCAAAATGTGTCCAGACTGTATAGGGTAAAATGCACAGCTCCTTTGTATTGGCAAATCACTTGTTGTTAAATCAAGGAAAAGCAAAAGAAGAATCTTCCTTTAGTCAGGCATCTCTCCCCACCTTTTCCCATCATGTAGATCAGTTTCACAAGGCCTTAATAATTCATTCAGAGTACCAGTTTAAAATTAGAATCTCCGAGATTTCATGATTCATACCCAGCTTCACTTTATTAAGCACTGATTTAAATAATCTAGCATAATAATGGTAATACGTACTGCGGTATTAAGACATTTAGAAGAATATCCTGGCAAATTTATGAGATATTATTCTAACAGGTGTGCTTTTAAGTAGTAAGTAAAGTCTATTTATAGGGACGTGGTGGCTCAGTGGGTTAGGACGCTGAGCTTGTCTATCAGAAGGTCGGCAGTTTGGCGGGTTGAATCCCGAGTGCCGCATAGTAGAGTGAGCGCCTGTTAGTCGTCCCAGCTTCTGCCAACCTAGCAGTTCGAAAGCACGTAAAAATGCAAGTAGAAAAATAGGGGCCACTACGGTGGGAAGGTAACAGCGTTCCGTGCGCCTTTGGCGTCTAGTCATGCCGGCCACATGACCACGGAGATGTCCTCGGACAAGCGCTGGCTCTTCGGCTTTGAAACAGAGATGAGCACCAGCCCCTATAGTCGGAAATGACTAGCACGCATGTGCGGGGGAACCTTTACCTTTACTAAAGGTCTATTTGAGTTGAGATGGAATTCTTGGCGATCCCATTGAAATCAAACAGCTTCCTCCAATCATGCTCTAACTAAGCCTGTTGTATTGTTAATATCTTGATGGGACCTCTTTAAGCTACTCAAGGTGGTTGGCCTCTAAAGATCATTTGATTATTTATTTATTTATTTATTTTTAAATTTTATTATATTTATATACCGCCCTTTCCCGAAGGACTCAGGGCGGTTTACAGGGTGGTTAAAACAAAAAATACAAAAGTTAAAAACAGATTTAAAAAATTATATCCGTCCCTGAACAAATAAAACCCCAGTTAAAATTAAAATTAAAATTAAAATTCTCAGCCTGGGCCAGAGAGCTCGAAGAGCCAGGTCTTCAGGTCCCGGCGGAACGAACGGAGGTCGGGGGCGGTCCTAAGCTCCGCAGGCAGCTGGTTCCAAAGGGCAGGCGCACCCACTGAGAAGGCCCTATCCCTGGGTGTTGTCCGCCGGCAGTCTCTTACCGGCAGTACCCTGAGAAGACCCTCCCTGTGGGAGCGCACTGGACGAAGGGAGCTTGATGCCGGCAGCAGGTGTTCCCTCAGATAACCTGGACCCAAGCCATTTAGGGCTTTATAGGTCATTAATGCAAGGCATGTAACTCTGGTCTTGAGAATCCTGCTTGCTGACTCAAAGGGCTCCTTTGGACCATCCATGCTTTGAACCAAAACTGATTCTTCCAAGAGAAGAGATTATTTGTAGCTCAAGGTTAAACTGTGGGGTCCTTGGTTTGCTCTAGGCTGGTTTGTTTTCTTGCAGACATTTCATTACCATACTAGGTAACATCATCAGGGCACTGTTTGGTAATGAAATGCCTGCAAGACAACAAACAAGTCCAGAGAGCATCAGGGAACCCAAAAACTTGATTCTCTTCTTGAGCTCTTCAGAAGAAGCTTGTTCTGAAGGCTTGTGTCGTTGGAAACCGCCTCATGGTGTTGTTGTGGGATTTGACTCTCTTTTTCATTTTGGTTTGCCCAGAAATGACTAGTGCAAATATCTCTGTTGTTCAAGAGACGTAAAACATCGAGGGTGTGTTTAATCTTATTCCACTCTTGGAACTGTCTGCTGTTGTCGCCTGAGATCAGGAGCCAGTCATGTTAGAAAGAAGCCACGAGAGACAAAGGATTATACCGAAACTTCCCCAAACGGCTGGACCATAAAATGCAAGCCTTAAAATTAGTAGACGAAGATGCTTGTTAGGAACGCTCTGAGTTATAGTCAGCCGTTGCTATTTTTCATGGGAGGAAAAAAACTTCCAGCGAGTCACGGGCTGAATGGGGCGGGGAATGAAACATAATTAGAACTCTGGCAGCATATAAACCACGTCCCAGCTTTGCTCATTTATCTGCTTCCAAATAACAATCTGTTAGGAAAGCTATTTTCATTTTTAAATGTGTTTTCCCTGCCTTCTGTGTCAGATAATTTGTTCTTTTGCCTCTTGCTTTCCCTTTGTGTATTTTAGGAACACTTTTAAGACTGATTATATTACCGGACAGATCACATGGACTCTCCTGCACCATAAAGCTGATCAGTCAGGTCTAAGTGACAGCATAATTACATCCATACAACCAGATGGTAATATATTCCCCGCTCAGAACTCATGACGGAGTATCCAGGATCCCATGCAATCATTTAGTAAGCTGTCCTGCATATTTTTTCAAAGCTTTTTTTTTCCGGAAGCCCGATGTTTTTTTTAATAGGTCATTAATAATGTAATTTTGCATTGCAAACAAGCCTTGAAATAATGAATTCCACAGTTATGCATTTGTTATAAGCAGCTGTAATTTCAGCGGATGGCTTTGCACCTTACAAAGGCTAACTGACAGAGTTGGGTTATGGAATTCTTTTCAACCCCTCTTACTAGCAGTGGCCAACACCCTCTTGTTAAACAGGTGTGTCTCCTGAAACTCTGGAACCCCTCAAAGATGTACCGGTACGATGATGGCTGGTTTGACAGAGGGTGAACCGGGGTTGTGATAGGATCAGGAAAGGAGGACGTGGGATGTAACAAGATGAGAATAATGGGGAGAAGCTTGGAGAGAGGATGCTTCCCCATCCTATATCTTGAGGGTTCAGTCCAACCTTAAATTGCTTCCCTTCTCTCTTGTGGTCATTGCCAGTCAATTGACTCAAAAGTCTTATTGGGTTTATAAATAGAAGATGCTCGTTTCAAGTAGTCCTTGATGTATTAACGATGAACATTAACGTTCATTTCATGACCGTTCAATGTTACAATGGCACTTATGACTGTTTTTCGTATTTATGACAGTTGTGACATTCCCCAAGGTCATGGGATCAAAATTCAGACCCTTGGCAACTGACTCATATTTATGATGGTTGCAACGTCCCGGGATCCTGTGATCTCCTTTTATGACCTTCCTACAAGCAAAGACAATGGGGAAGCCAGATTCACTTAACAACCCTGTTGCTAACTTAACCGCTGCAGTAACTCACTTAAGAGCTGTGGCAAAACTCACTTCACAACTGACTCACTTGGGCAACAGAAATTTGGGGCTCAGTTGTAACCATAAGTCGAGGACTACCTGTATCTTCCAGGCCTGCTAAGTCTCAACAGCATTTGGGTGAACAGGAGCCAAAGTTTGCTAGAAAGAAGATTTTTAGCATTGGTGTGGATCGCTAAGTTTTAAATCCAGACCTGTTTCCCTATCATATAATTTACTGCAGGCTGAGGATGGCCTTTGTTTGCTTCTGTGTAAGTATATATGGACATGAGTTTAATTTATATATTCCTCACCCAGAAACTAGTATTTATTCTGTTCTGCAAGTTACTGCCAAGCCCAACATAAGAAAACAGCTGGGAAGTTGTTGTTTTTTTTTTAAAAAAAATGTTTATTTTTAAAAGCTGGGGAAGCTGAATACTGCCTTGATACAAAACCCGATGATGCAGTCCTGAACATGCAAGTGACCAAGACTTCTACGTGTAGAGAGATGATTGGGCTGCTTGTTTGCAGTTTTGGATGATAAATAGCAGGACCGTTTTGCCAACTTTGGTTTATGGGCCTGCATTTTAAGCAACCCTAGCAATTGAGTTAGCATTTGAGAGCCAAGATAGACAATAAACTAAATCCGGGCCTGCAGTTGATTGTTTCTCGGTTTTCCTTTTACCATCCTTTTGTAAATAAAATAAATAAATAAGTAACTTTCTCTGGCATGCAGGTCCAACGGCTTCATTAGATCATCCTTCCCAAGTTAGTTGTACAAAGGTGGTTTTGATTACATGTACCGTCCGCTAGTATTGCCAGAGAGAAGTAAGGAAAAGTTACAAACTTCTGAATAGTGTGAGACTGCTGGGTAAAGCTTTTAAAACATTAACGTGCATTTCATTTCTTTTCAACTGCATGTTGTTGTTGTTTTTTTGTGGTTGTTAGCTGCCCTGTGGAGCCTGGGAAGGAAGTGGGGCACAGAAAAAGTAGACCAGCAATGAATGCTCTTTTCTCTTTTCCATAAGTCCTGCACTCAGCCAGAGATCATCTGCGTAGGCTTTGTGCTACAAAAGGAATCCCCCTAGGATAAGAACAGGCAATCTGTGTGCTTCCAGATGTTGATGAACTACAGTTCCCAGCATCCTTACTTCTGGCTGGATTCCAGGGATCTGCCAGGGAGCTGACCTGGCCTTGTAATCTTTGGAGGAGAACAGGCTCTCCACAAAAAGATGTAGCTCCTTCTCCACAAAATGCTTTATTTCCATCTGTCTATGGAGATTCTCAATCATCCAGGTCATGGTTATCCCAAAGATGCTTTTTCACTAGGCAACTGGACTTTCTTGCTTTTCTTTGAAGACGTTTCGCTTCTCATCCAAGAAGCTGAAGACACACACACAAACACACACACACTTATGTATAGTATATAAATAAAATAAACAAGGCAGCAGCTGACAGTCTAGCAAAATAGGCCCTGTTTGATGCAACTGCCAAATACATCTGTGCCGAAAGATAATGAGAGACTGTGTTTAAAGATTTGTTATCAGTTCTAGCTCAGAGCAAGCCAACTGATAGATCTTTGCTCTGCGCTGATTTGGATTCTAATGAGAAAAAAAAATAACCCCACCTGATTAAAATCAGCAAAGCTGTGATATGTTTGGAAGGCCACACAAGCAGAGCAGCCATGGCAGTCTTACCCTGATTAAACTGTTGGCAAGCCCACGAGTGTTTTAAAATATCCTCTCCTTCATGCTAGGTGGGTCTGAGGCACAAACAAAAATAAAACCTTAAGAGATCTTAATGTGAAATGAAGGAGTGGGGAAAGTTTGGGCAGGGGAGGCTGTGATACAGCAACCACTGAACGTGCAGGAAAGGATGCCATATGTACTTCTTCTAGTTTCTCCCCCATGCCCATTCTCCAATTGTTCACCAAATTAAATACAGAGAACCTAAAGGAAGTTAGGTGGAAGATTTTTGGGGCAGATTTAGAATTGAAATGGATGAGATGATCTCCTCCTCCTCCTCCTCCTCTTCCTCCTCCTCCTCTTGCGTCATCTTCTTACTACTACTTCCTGTTCTTCCCTATCCATCCATCCTTTAAGTAAATCGGGGCAGTTTAGGTATTCTTCCTGTTGTGTACTGGGTTCTTGCTGGAAAGCAGGAGACGAGGCGAGAGAGTTCAGGCAGGAACGTGCTTTATTGAAATGCAGGAACTGAACTGAGAACCAGGGCTGCAACGCAGCTATTTATACTCTGGCCACTAGGTGGCGGCCAATAGGTTTAAAGCAACCTATGGCCACCCTAGAGCCAACCAATAGTGGTCCTGGAGACTGACCATCTGAGGAGCTGGCGACCGTTACCCAGCTCCCTGCTTAAGCAATCTCACAGCAACCAAACCCACTTGGTACAACTCAAGTTAAAGGAGGCCCAATATATTACACTTCCCATGCCTTTTTATCCTCACAATAACCCACATTGGTCCCAAGTCAGCCCATTCAAGTCATGATTTGACTTGAAGATTTGAATCCAGAGTCTCTAGCCAGGTGCTGTAATCATTGGGCAACCAAGCCTGCCTACCGACTTCCTTCTTCTGAATTCTGAATTTCCTCTTCTAAAATCTGAGTGGGGTTGAACTTCAGATGAATCCGAGACCATGCCACAGAATAATCATATGGGACATGGCAGTTCCAGCTATGGGTACTTCAACTCCCAGAATTCTCAGCAATGGCTAGGCTGGCTAGGGAAGTCTGGGACGTGAAGTCTGCATGTCTTGAAATTGCCCAGCTGGAAAAACTTCCTGTTAAGTTTTACATTTTCTCACGTGTCAGCTATTAGGTCCTGTATGTCAACAGACAACTGTACCAGAGCCATCAGGACCCTGACTTTGTCCAGCCATTTCCTCCCTGCCTAAGTCTATCCTGTTTCAGATTGTCTATATATGACTTGTGGAAGCATCTACTTTAAAAACCACATTTGCTATTTCATTAAAAAAATCCCGAAGCCCTGTGCTTGAAAGAAATGATCCACAACCTAGGGAGAGTCAGGAATGGGAAGCCAGTCATTGCTTATTAATGACGCATTATGAAGCCGTTATTACTGTAGGAGATTACAAAAATATATTTTAATGCAAGAACCCATGTGGAATGTCTATCTTTTTTTTCATGTCCATGTGAAAAAAAAAGAAAAAGCAAAGAGACAAGCTCACTTTGAAATACACAGAACATTAGGCAGACTCTTTGGGGTTCAGTAGGCAGTATCAGAACCAGCTTCATTATTGATCTTCATCCCAGATATTCTGGGCAAACTTGTTCTCATGGAGTAAGGCTGAAAATGAAGCCTAGCTCAGGGGCATAGCCCAAAGTTTGCAAACAAAAAGCTGCCGTGTTTTGAACTACCTTGCCAGGATTCACACCTCATGAGGCATCTGCCAGGAGTCTCTGTATAAATGGGGCACAGTATCCTCCCTCAGTATGATCGCGGGGATCCCTCATCAAACTGTAGATAAGATCATGACTGGCTTGAAGCTGAGGGCATATACCCATCTAGTATCTGATTTGTTTCCCCATTAATGATGCTGTGCTTCAACGATTAGATGGCCTAGGTCTTGGTATCTGAATATAGATCTTTTGAACATTCATACGTCACTGTGTTTTTAATCTAGGTGAAGTATCAGTATACATTGCAAGTCCGTGTATGATGTGCCAGATGTAAATAAATCCAATTAAGTCCCTTTATTTAACATCTGGTATCTCCTGATAGGGACGTGGTGGCTCAGTGGGTTAGGACGCTGAGCTTGTCGATCAGAAGGTCGGCAGTTTGGCGGGTCGAATCCTGAGTGCCGCGTAACAGAGTGAGCGCCTGTTACTTGTCCCAGCTTCTGCCAACCTAGCAGTTCGAAAGCACGTAAAAATGCAAGTAGAAAAATAGGGACCACTCCGGTGGGATGGTAACAGTGTTCCGTGCGCCTTTGGCGTCTAGTCATGCCGGCCACATGACCACGGAGACGTCCTCGGACAAGCGCTGGCTCTTTGGCTTTGAAACGGAGATGAGCACCGGCCCCTAGAGTTGGAAACGACTAGCACGCATGTGCGGGGGAACCTTTACCTTTTACCTTTATCTCCTGATAGATGGAAAAGCTTCTATCTAAAACCTTAGAGAAGTTCTGGAAGCCTATAATGACATTTCTAAGTTAGATGGGCCTTGAATTGTTCTGAAAGGAGGCAGATTTCTATGGCCTTGTTCATTTCCTTCCCTTGAGAATTTTCTTCTTTTATCCTCTAGATCAGGGGTCTCCAGCCTTGGGAATGTTAAGATTTGTTGTCTTCAACTCCCAGAATTCCTCAGCCAACCTTGGGAACCTTAAAAGTTGTGGATTTCAGCTCTCTCTGGGAGTTGAAGGCCACGAGTCTTAGAGTTCTCAAGGTTGGAGACCCCAGGTCTATATATTTTATTGAGTACTCTCAGTAGATTTATTTGTATCTTTTCTGGATCCAGAGAATTCACCATTGTTATTCTTTTGAGTTTCTTTCTTCCCCACTCATTAAAGGTCTTGGCATTTATTTGTCTTGATCTAGTGGATATTCTGTTTACATCCTGATCATGGAATAACATAACAGGATTTTGCCAACAGAAAATACACTCCTGTCATGAGGAACATATTCAGAGTTTCTGTCCATCTGTACAGGAAAGTATTAGTTTTTAAATTGGATATTAACATCTCAGTGATATTTTAATGTCAATTTTAGCTTCCAATAGCATCATACATAGTTAAGGCAGTCAAACTTTCAAATGAAGGGGAAACCGCCAGCTCCCCACTCTTGGCCACATTAAAGGTTTAGAAATTATAACGGGAGAGGTCAGTTTGCAATAAAATGAAGAGAATCAACTGACAGGTTAATATTTTTCCTTGATTTTGTTATACATGGCTAATGCATTAGCACGAGCGTTGTTTGGTACAGCATGTGGAGTGGCACGGATCATAAATCAAAGGCTGCATACATTTATGTAATTAAATGAACAAACATAAAATCTTCATTCTGGTCACTCTCCCAGAGGTCAAGGGGTTAAGGAGGAAACAATGACAAAGAGTAAAAAACATAATGTTAATACTGAGTTCTGCAGCACTTGTCAATAAGAGTCTTCCAGCTAAGTGCCTATCAAGGCAGATAAGAGGAAAAAATGGTGTCTGTTTCCATTTGTTTTCAGAAAATAGAGGACTATGTCGTTTCGCAACCTAGAATTTGGTGAGTGGAGTTGAAGTCCATGAGTCATAAAAGAGCCGAGGTTGCCTACCCATGGTCTAGTCTAATGAAGAGAAGGACCGGGAGTGACATGATAGCAGTTTTCCAGTACTTGAAGGGCTGGAAGATCATTAAAGAGAGAACCAACTTAGAATTAAGAAGAAATTTCCCGACAGTAAGAGCAATTAATTAGTTGAATACTTTGCCTCCAGAGGTTGTGGGTGCTGCATCACTGGAGGTTTTCAAGAAGAGATTGGATAGCCATTTGTATAGAATGGTAGAGGATCTTCTGCCATGGGAAGGAGACCTCTGAGGTCTCTTCTAACCCTATTATTCAATGTTCTATACTCCAAGGAAGCCCTCAAGGAGGAAACAGTAAGGACTATACCGCATTGTATGGTTATGAAATAAATGAAATGATTTAATTTGTTCCACGTTAGTCCATAACATTGTGCTTGGATCAGCTGATTTCAGCTGGCACTATCCAGTTGGTTTATAACGGTAACTTTCAGAGTTTCCAACATTCAAATTGGGACCTAGCTGTATTTCTGCCTAATATCTGCCATGGCTTGGTGAATTTCGGAGGCACCTCGTTTATTTCAAGGCAGGGAAATATTAGTGAAATAATCAGGTTGAAATAATTGGAAGTGGTAAATTTTGATTTACTAATATAATCAGGAAGAATCTGTTTTTTTTAAATAAAAGGTTGACTCAGCCTTCCATCCTTCCGCGGTAGGTAAAATGAGGACCCAGATTGTTGGGGGCAATAAGCTGACTTTGTAATAATGCCGCTTGGGGGGGGGGCAAAAGTTCTAATAAGCAGGCATATACATAGAATGAAGGCTATTGCTAAGCACATTGGTTTGTGCTTTAGATTGTAAGCCGCCCTGAGTCTTCGGAGAAGGGTGGGATATAAATGGGATTTAAAAAAAACAAACCACTGGTTATTTAAATGATTGATTAGATTTTTTTTAACCTGTTGCAGTCATGTCTTTTGGCAGTTTACAAGGAGGCAAAGATCCATAATGGAATGGTACTAAAATAATTAAAATAGTTTTAATATTTAAAATTATTAGCATGGAAACAATTCTAGTATGGTGCTATCTAAAGTTACTGTAAAGGTCCTCCAGCAGAGCTCCATTGTAACCTTCTTTCGAAAGACCAAAAGGGATCTGTGTCACCATGCCTGGGAAAGGATGTAAATCTTAGCGTGATGCCAAAACAACAAGAGTGTGGGAGAGACCAGAAAGGACATTTCTCAAACAGAGGGAAGATCCTCTCTTGGTTCACTCAACTAAGTTTGTTTGCCAGATGCTGAGAGCTCCTGGGAATTAAGTGGGAGATGCTCCAGGCAGGGCATTTGCCACAGATGTGAACTTCAGCCCCCAGAATTCCCCAGCTGTCTTGTCTATGGCTGATAATGATGGGAGGTGAAATTAATACAGGAGTTGAGGAATATGGATTTAAAATGAACTTCTGGTTCCAAGTCCTTCAGGATTGAAAGATTGATCAGAATAGTCAGGTTGGGTCTGAAAAATGGACTGGCAACCATCCCAATTCATTCAGAACATAGAATAATAAGTTGGAAGTCTTCTAGTCCAACTCTCTGCTCAAGCAGGAGACATTCTGGACAAATGGCCCCCCAGTCTCTTTTTTTGGACATTCTCAACGGGGGAAGACTGAGCTCATTTCTACCCTAGAAGGGCAGGAGTTGACTGAAAAGGCTCAAATATCCACTGGACAAACAAGATCATTCTTAAGTCATATGACTGTGAAAATTGATCCAACATTCCCCTTGTACCATTTCCTCCTTGGGTATAATTTTTTAATAATGGGCCAGCCTCATGAGAGACCCACAATTCTCTGCTGTGTTCTTTAATCATTATTCATTGGAAGCCGATTGCTGTCTTACTAGTTTTGATGGAGATTTACATCTTTCCTTACCTGCTCAGGTGACTTCCTGCGTAAATATTTAAAACGCTTTAGACTACAATGTATTTTGCCATATTAAAGGTGATGCATTATTAAACGTACTCATGTCTTCCCTATCTTCTCATATACTATCTAAATTGCAGAATTCCCCTCCTGTGTGCAGCTTTGATCTAGTCTTGTCAGATTTTGAGAATGGAGCAATAAGGTGGTTTTCACGTTTTCTTAAGGTAACTGTATCAGCAGCCATTCCTTTCTGAGATACTGAGAGCTGCAGACGAGATTCTTTTCAAGATGCTTAGTTGCTGTTCAAAATCAGAAGGGTCCCCACAGGTTGGGACTGCGTAAGAGTTCTTCTGAGACCTTTAAACACTATGAACAGTTTTCTCTTCCTCATGATTCCCTCTACTTCTTTAAACCCCAATTTATTTTGAAGAGAAGTTCCTCTCCTTGTCATATGTTGTTGGAGAGCAACTGTCACAATCGGGAGGAGGAATTAAACAGGGAATTAGCATGGACTCATTACTCATTGCAATGTATGGCAGTGAAAGTTGGACCATAAAAAAGGCTGAGCACCGAAGAATCGAGGCCTTTGAACTCTGGTGCTGGAGAAGATTCCTGCGAGTCCCTTGGACTGCAAGGTGATCAAACCGGTCAGTTCTAGAGGAGATCAACCCTGACTGCTCTTTAGAAGGCCAGATCCTGAAGTGGAAATTCAAATACTTTGGCCACCTAATGAGAAGGAAGGACTCACTGGAGAAGAGCCTAATGCTGGGAAAGGTTGAGGGCAAGAGAAGAAGGGGACGACAGAGAATGAGGTGGCTGGATGGAGTCACCGAAGCAGTAGGCGTGAGCCTAAATGGACTCCAGAAGATGGTAGAGGACAGGAAGGCCTGGAGGAACGTTGTCCATAGGGTCGCGATGGGTCAGACACGACTTCGCAGCTAACAACAACAGCAACATTACATAAGCCCAAGAGGGCAAGGTCTGACTCGCTTTGAATGCCTTTGAATGTCGCTAAATGAGGACTATCTATTCAAAGTTCAAAGTTACAACGCCACTGAAAAAGTGACTTACAACTGATCCTCGCACTTATGACTGTTGCAGGATTCCCCACAGTCACGTGTTCAAAATTCAGGCACTTGGCAATGGGCATATATTTCTGGTGGTTGCAGCATCCAGGGATCATGTGGCCACTTGGGATGTTCCCAACTGGCTTCCGACAAACAACGTCAAAGGAGGAAGCTGGATTCATTTAACAAATGTAAGATTCATTAGCTCAGTCATGGATTTGGAAGAAAAACTACACTTTCTGCTTATGACAGATTTTAGTCTAATTATTAAGGCCCTTCTATAACCACATCCCAGCTCTGACTTTCATCTGAGCCTCAGGGAACGATGAGGATTCCTGCCATGAATTATACAATTAAATATCAGCTTTCTGCAGCTTCCAGCACTTTCAATCAAGCAACGTTTTTTTTTTTTACTTCAAATTACCAATGCACTCTTTTGCAGCTTGATAACACCATGCAACGATGCAATTGTGAAGATTTGATCTATAATTGGATCAAGTTTTTCTTTTTCTGAGAAGTTTTACCAGGCTGCAAAAATCAACAATATACTAAAATAATTCTGATGTAACCTATGTGTTGTTGTTTTTTAAAAAAAACCTCAATTTTGGGGGCATAGAGTGGGATATCGGTAGATGCAAGGCATACGTATATGTACTAGCAAAATTTTAAATATTTTTCCCCACATGTTTTTCTTTCTATGGGTCCCGAAGAGGGTGTTGATGTAGGATATAAAGGAAGGAGGAAGACATCCCCAAGAAATGAGCTTGTTTTGAAATCTTACAGAATTATCTCCCTCCTATTCTAAATTCCACCCCCTCAAACAAAAATATTAAGGGTGGTTTGAATCTCCACCCCCTTTTGAGTCTTTGATTAACCTCTGCATGAAAAACCATAAAAATTCTTCTCCCCTGCCCTGATGATTTTACCCATCATGGTAATGAGATGTCTACGGTACACCAACCAAGCTCAGAGAAGACCAAGAAGCCAACACTTATAACTTATGGAACTCTACAGTCTGTGAACTGTCCTCTTGCAAAGCTCTAATTTGGGGGAACTTCAAGCCATTTACAAAGGAAGAGTTGCCCAGCTATTATTCCCTTACAGAACAACTACTAGCCCTTTCCCCCAACTCTTCTATGCCCTATAGAGGTAGCACTCAGGATCACAGTTGAGACCAGAATTTCCATGGCTAAGCAAGGTGGTTTTTAAATTAGCCTTGCCCAATTTTATGACCCCCTTTTTCTTTTTGCCACATTGTTAAGGAAATCACTGCAGTTAAGAGAATCACACAGCCATTAAGGAAATCCAGCTTCTTCATTGACTTTGCTTATGGGAAGGTTGCAAACGGCAATTACGTAATCCTAGGACATTGCAATTAGGCACTTGACAACCATACATGCCAGTTGTCAAGCACCTGAATGTTGATCACATGACCATGGCATGCTGTGACAGTTGTTAAGTGTAAGGACCGGTCATAAGTCACTTTCAGTGCCCTTGTAACTTTGAGTGGTCACTAACGAATAGTTATAAGTCAAGGACTACCAGTAGCAATAGCAGTAGCACTTAGACTTGTATACCGCTTCACAGTGCTTTACATCCCTCTCTAAGCAGTTTACAGAGTCAGCATATTGCCCCTCAACAATCTGGGTCCTCATTTTACCAACCTCGGAAGGATGGAAGGATGAGTTAACCCTGAGCCTATGAGGATCGAACTGCTAGCAGTGAGCAGAGTCAGCCTGCAATATTTCATTCTAACCACTATGCCACCTGGTGCAGGCATGGTTAGGTTTTGAAAAAAGAATAACTCTGTATAGCATAGAGCAGGGGTCCCCAACCTTTTGGGCACCAGGGACCGGTTTCTTGGAGAGAGGTTTTTCCACACACCGGAAGGGGGGCATGGTTTTGTGGGCTGCCTGCATCTCGCGGATGGGGCTTTGCTTGTTTGTGTGGACTGGTTGCTGGCATGCCACGGCCCGGTACTGATCCATGGACCAGGAGTTGGTTACCTCTGGCCTAGAGTATGTTTTTTTAAGAGCAGTGGGTCACAGCCCCCCAGAGTCCACACTAAGCGTTACCATTGAATGATATGCAGCAGATCACTTTCCAGAAAGCAGACAAGGTCAAGACAAAGTAGTAAGACCTGGACAAAAACTAAATTTTGTTCCATGTAATTTAGATTAACTTTTAATTAAAAAGCAATTACATTAATTAAGTACAGTTAATCTAATCATTCCCATGTATTTAATCACTTTCCCCTTCTGCCGTATTAAAAATTAAAAATTCAGCTGTAGGTTTGGTGTTTGTTTGTTGTTGTTTTTTTGACAGGTTCTGGGGCTCCATCCAAAGCTTTTGGGGTAGAGAGATCATGAGTCCAAATCTAGCTGATGAGCCTGTGTTTTAAAGGGTATTATTGGAAGATTATGATTTAAAGTTTTGTAAAATGCGCCAAGTAATTTTTTAGCTTAAGAAAAAGCTCCCAATGGAAGAAATTACTCTCCTTTCCCAGAACCAGGCAACCTTTTAAGAAATTTTAATTAAATAACTGGTATTATATATACCAGTGCTTCATTAATCTTAGATTGGTCATAGGGACCCTTCACTCCCCATATTGACCTTTAATTTTTTTTTTAAATGCTCTTTATTAAAACTAATCATGCCGTGTTGTATTGTTCCTGCTTAGTTGGATGGTTGAAATTGCATTCATGAAAATTCAATGCTTCTATTCAATCGGTGCAGTGGGCAATCCATGGTTAAGATGTGGAAAGGCTGGATTCTCCATTCCTAATTTAGCAGTTTTCATCCTTAAGTTTGTCATGGTGATTTATCTACAGGTGGTCCTTGACTTACAACCCATTCGTTTAGTGACTGTTTGAAATTACAACTGCACTGGGGAAAAAATAACTTATGACCTTTTTTCCCCCCACACTTACGATTGTCAGAGCATCCCCGTGGTCACATGATCAAAAATCTGGCAACTGACTCACATTTATGACAGTTGCAGGGTCCCAGGGTCATGTGATCACCTTTTGCGACCTTCTGACAAGCAAAGCATTGGACTCAGTCGGTATCGTAAGTCGAGGACCGCCTGTATTTTTGCTCATATGGCTGTTTAGCAAGTTGAGCTGTTAAAACATCACACACATCCAAACGCACACATTAAGCCTTTTTCTTTCTTTTTTTTCCCCCTTTTGCCTTTTGTTGACAGGCTCTCCGATTTGAGCTGAAGACAACTTGTTGGAGACCTCTGCAGCCAACTCTTGAATCCATGGTAAGGCCTGCAAACATTTGCCACATTAAATATTCTCAGGTTGCTTGGAGGAACCAACAAACATTTCCTGCCTGCCAATCATCAGGTTGTTTAGATAAGGAGAAAGCAAAAACATTTCTTCTCGGTAGGAAGGAGTCTGCGTGTCTGTCAGTCCTCCATATCTCCCAAAGATGTCAAACCAGAAACATAATCGTTCAAGATATCAACAAGTGGGAATCTCCCGGGGTGGGATCAGGTGCTTCGCAGGGGATCTGCGAGGGTTAAGAGGAGCTGGCTCCCCGGTCTTTCAACAGGCAATCTAACTTCAGCAATTATGGATGGACCAACATTTCCATCTGAGGGCTCAGAAAATTCCTCCTGGATAAATATCTCGGCTTGTCCATCCATTCACACTTCACTCTGTTCTTTCTGTGGTTTTGGAATCCATGCCTTAATTTATTTTCCTGTGACCAGAAAGGACTTCAATGAGGCCGTGATGGATGTTGGCATTAAATTGGATACCCCCCTCCTTTTTTTAAATTATGTTCATCTAAATTTAATTTTGCAATTTCACTTTGGTAAACCTACCTGACTCCGGCTGTTGAATGTGCCTTTTTTTCCTTCCTCTTCCCCTATCAGTGCTCACACATAATTGTAGCTGTGAAAGATTTACAACTGTAGGAAGCGTTTCTGGACTATTTGGGTTGCACTCAGCATATGCTTCCTGGATGACTAGTAACTTGAGCAATTAGTATCTATTCACATTCCTGGAGGTGGTTCTTTTTTTAAAAAAAAACCCAATTCATATCAATTATTAATTTTTCTTATTAATGTTTTTACAGGGAGGAGAGACTCGGTGTTAACCTAAATACTGTCTTCAGTAATAAATTATTGCATTAAACCTAAAACCTGCAACTGTTTGAGGGCGGAGGCTCGCTCTCTGAGCTTGTTGGTTTCCGAACGTTTTGTTACCAGGCTAGGTAACATCTTCAGTGGAGTTTAAGGGGATGTCTTTGTTCTTCAGTAATTTCTAAGTAATTTCAGTAATTCCTAAGTGCTTCAGTAATAATAAAGTTGGAAGTTTTTAAGAAGAGACTGGACAGCCATTTGTCTGAAATGGTATAGAGTTTCCTGCCTGAGCAGAGGGTTGGACTAGATGACCTCCAAGGTCCCTTCCAACTATTATTATTATTATTATTATTATTATTATTATTATTATTATTATTATTATTATTATTTATTCGCGTAGTCAGCCAGATGTTCAGACTGGATTTGGCATTTTGGTCTACCTATTAAGTTTAAGTTTAAGTTTATTGAATTTTTATACCGCCCTTCTCCCGAAGGACTCAGGGCGGTGAACAGGGCATATAAATAGAAATACAAAAGTTAAAAAAGGATTAAATTATTGCCCGATTAAAACAATCAAAATATAAAAAACATTAAAACCCTAACATTCCCCCATCAGGCCAGGCCAGCTTGTTCGAATAGATGGGTCTTTAACCCGCGCCGGAAGGAGAGAAGATCCGGTGCCATCCGGAGCTCAACCGGCAGTTGGTTCCATAAAGCCGGGGCGCCCACAGAGAAGGCCCTCCCCCTGGGGGCCACCAGCCGACATTCTCTGACCGGAGGCACCCTGAGGAGGCCCTCTCTGTGGGAACGCACAGGGCGGAGGGGAGTCGACGCCGGCAGCAGGTGGTCCCCCTATTGAGTCCTTAACAAGGACCTGGGATAGGCAGATGTGGATGTTGGATGGTATTACAGATCTCATCTCAGGATGGAAGCAGTTCCTAGTAAGGCCGCCTTTTGCAATTGACTAACAGTGAATTTGTCAATGGCAACGGTGTTCAAGGGTGCTTCAGTTGTTTTGGGACGGCACCCAAGGCGCTTATTACTATTGATACTACCCTTGCTTACCTTTGCCACGGTCTTTCTATTTCTATTTGTAGGTCTTTGTATTTCATTATCTTCTCTGGTTCTTCCTCCTCCTCCTCCTCCTCCTCCTCATTATTATTATTATTATTATTATTATTATTATTATTATTATTATTATTATTATTATTATTATTATTATTATTTTGAACACTTCCATCTGAGGGCTCAGAAACCACACAGCCAAGCAGAGACATTGCAGACCCTCAACCAACCCACACAAGCCCCCCTTCCCCCCACCAGCAGTTCACCTCTCAGTCACCCTGACCTGAGGTAACCTCACCCATCACAAGACCCTCACTTGACCCATCCCACACCCGAAGCCCTTATAAAACAGAAGGACACTGACACAGACATCCCCTTACACTCCACTGAAGATGTTACCTAGACTGGTAATGAAACGCATGTAACCCAACCCAGCAGCTCAGAGAACAAACCTCCACCCTCATCCTCCACCCGAGCTGCAGATATTCGCCACTATTGCAAACCGACAACTGTTTGGTGAGTTAATTGGTGAGAAGGTTAAACCGGCTATAACCATGTAATATTATAGCAAGAACAGAAAAGCCAGTTAGGCACGATCTTGCAAGGAAGCTCACAAAGACAGATATGGCAAGAACAGATGGCCTCTGTGGGGCACAAATGAAAGAAATGACAAACGCATGGCCAGAATTGGACCAGAATTTCCATTGTTAAGCCAGCTGGTTGCTAAGGGAGTTATGCCTGATTTTACAACTTTTTGTGCCACGGTTAAGCAAATCAGTGCAGTTGTTAAGAGAATCACGCAGTCATTAAGCAAATCTGGCTTCCCCCATTGATTTTGTTTGTCAGAAGCTGGCTGGGAAGACCAGGAATGGCAATCATACGACCCTGGGTTTCTGCAGCTATCCTAAATCTATGTTGGTTGCTGAGAATTTGGCTCATGTGACCACGGAGATGCCCCTTTTTCTACTCCAGAACAAAATGGAAGGTTAATTCATAAGGTAGCCATCTGACCTGGAAATCCTTCAGCTAAATTGGATTTCAAAGCATCTGTACAAATAAGAAAGAGTTTCTTTTTCCCCCCTCAACTTTCTTTTAAAGGGGGTCGGTCTCTAAGAAAGCTCTTGTAATGTAACGTTGAGTAAACTCGTTGTGCTTTCCCAGACCTCCATATATCAAATGAACTGCAAAGCTGAGCAAGTCTACTTTTCTTAAAAGTTTCTAAAAAGGAGTACTTAAGGAGCTCATTTACTCTACTGTAAGGGAGGGGAAAGGAAGAGTAAGGACCAGGTTCCCAGCAGGGTGAAACGTATCGGAGCTTGAAAACACTTGTGTAGGAGTCTGAATGAGATCCAGGAAAGGAAAAAATACTTGGAAATTGCAAAATGACCATGTTACGTTATTCTTCAGTTTGCATTTTGAGGCAGTAGCTACGTGAACGTTTATGCGCACGCACACACACAGCGAGACAGACAGACAAACAGACATTGGGAACGGTTACGTTAAACCTCCAAAGTTTTAAGAATCCCCAATGGGCGTCTGCCAGTGCAGTTGATCCCTGCTGGGCATGGGGGAATGTCAACCATGTTAATATAAAGGGGGTTATTTAGGAGATCCAGTGAGCTGTGAATTATTGCCTCAGTTGTCACAAAAAGAGGGGAAAATGAGTTGCAAAAAGGAGTGGACGTGCGCTGGGTTCTGAAAAGCTTTGGGAGATTTTTTTGGGTGATAGGAGAGAAAACTCATATGTACTTTTCAGTGAAAAGAAATATTTGTTTTGTCAGATTGCAGAGCTGCCAACCCACCTCAATTGCTTTGTAAAATCCATTATGGAAACAAAAGAAGTCTATTTTTATGCCATCTGCGATGCAGAGAGGGGAAGAAAATGGGCCGAAAAGCCTGCTTTTTATCTGACGAGTTTCTAATATTTGCCCACTTGCTAAAGTTAACATCAGAAATGCTAATCCTGCTCTGATGCCAACATTTGGGGCTGGGCCCTAGAGATTCTTTAAAAAAAAATCAAAGGACTTTGTTATCATAAAATACTACCTAGCTGGATAGATGAATGGATGGATGGATGGATGGATGGATGGATGGATGGATAGATTGATAGATAGATAGATAGATAGATAGATAGATAGATAGATAGATAGATAGATAGATAGATAGATAGATAGATAGATAGATAGATAGATGATAGATAGATAGATAGATAGATATGGATGGAGATGGATGGAGAGAGAGGGAGAAAGAGGGAGAGAGAGGGACAGATGGATGGCTAAACAGACAGATATGGATGGAGAGAGAGAGAAGTACAGATGGATGTATAGATATGGATGGAGAGAGGGGGGATGGATGGACAGATGGATGGATACATCTGCAAGAAAACAACCAAGGAACCCATAGGAAGGTTGTTTTCTTTGATAACGCAGTTGATACCTCCCCATTATATGACAACAAGAGGCAGGTTCATGACTATCAACCAGTCGCTCAATATCAGCCCAACCTACCCCACAGAATTCATATAGTGGGGAATAGAAATGGAGGAGAGAGAATTGTGTATCCTATAAAGCCTTCCGAAAAGAAAGGCAGGCTATAACTTGAACAAAAAAAGATCAAGTAGTATTGACTTCCTGTGAAGTATAAAGTCATAGTTGCACGATAGTTGTACTGTGTTAACATTCCTCTTTTTTTGGGGGGGGGACTTAGGCAGGAATAGATAGTTGCCTACGTGGGTGGAATTCCTGGGTGGTGAATCTAGAACAGGGATGTCAAACTCAATTTCATTGAGGGCCGCATCAGCATTGTGGTTGCCCTCAGGGGGCCGGGTGGGTATGGCCAGGGTGGGCATGGCCTACTGGGTGGGCGTGGCTAGAGTGCGTATGGCCTACTGGGTGGGCATGGCCAGCTCTACATCGTTCGCATCAAGAGTGCCTATGGGGGCCTGGGCAGGAGTGGGACAGATCTGAGGGTCTCTGGCAGAAGAAGGGTCTCTGGGCCAGGGCCAAGGCAGTGGTGGCCGTTCCCTCACAGTTTCCAGGATGGCTTCGCGGGCCACATGAAACCACTTTGTGGGCCGGATCCGGCCCCCAGGGCTTGTGTTTGACATGTTTGATCTAGAATCTTTGCATTTCCACAAGGATCCAAGTCCAACCTCTCTGGATTTCCGCTGACTCTTATTTAGCACCAATTTCGTACTGACCATTAGTTGACCAGATTTTTGTGGATGGGCTTCAGTAAATTGTTTATGCTGCAATCTAGACAAATGGTCCTGATCCTTTAGGCCTGAGACATATTTCAGCCATTATGAACTGTAATTATGATTTGTGGCTTAGACTATTGTATGTATGAATCTACATAATGCAATTTATTCAGTGAGCCGAGATTAAGTAAACTGTGACTTAGCAGGATGTGTGAGCTAAGCCATTATCTAAGCTGCTTCCTTAGTAAGTCTTAATTTCTGTTACTCCCTGCTATGTACTCAGGTAAGCCTATTGACAGGCAAAGAGCTGACATAACATAATAAATTAAATTACATAAGCCACTGAGCCATGCCTTTTAAAAAATGCACCCATTTCCATGCTTCACTATTAAAAGACATTAATAAAAAGCTTAATGGCTTTAGCAGCCTAAGAATCAGTATCTATCAACATTTAAATACCCTCCTATTCCGTTAATGCAAGTGATGCAGTAATGTAAAATTGAGCACAGAATATTTGTACAGAGAACGACTGTGGGAAAATTTGTTTCAGACGAAAATCCAGTATATTTTAATACATTTTTTCAGGATTTCAGCAGAATTAAAACAGTGATCCAAGTGATGTGACTGCTTAATGACAAGAATTTTTTAAAAAAAAAGTTTTATCAAAGAGAAGGCTAAGAGAACTTTTAGCATTACTGTATGTAAATATAATTAATTGAATGAATGAATGAATGTGATTCAGGATGGAAAATAATTCGTAAATCGGGATTTAGGTCGGGAAGTGGTCCAATTAATATGTAGAGATTTAATGTTGTGAAGCAAGGGTGTCTCACTTAAAGCAGCCATCAATTCTGTGTTCAATTTTAACCCAACTTGCAACATGTTCCAAAGTAAAACAGGACTACAGGTAGTTCTCAGCTGATAACAACAAATAAGCCCGAAATTTTTGTTGCTAAGTGTTAAGTGATTCTTGCCTTATTTTATGATCTTCCTTGCTACAGATATTAAGCGAATCTCTGGAGTTATTAAGTTAGTGACATGGTTGTTAAGCAGATCTGGCTTCCCCCATTGACTTTCCTTGTCAGAAGGTTGCAAAAGGTGGTCACCTGACCCTGGGATGCTGCAAACTGTCACAAATACCTGCCAGTTGCCAAGCATCCAAATTTTGATCACGTGACCACAGAGATGCTGCAACCATTGTAAATATGAAAAATGGTCATATGTCGTTTTTTTTAAAGTGCCACAGTAGCTTTGAATGATCACTAAATGAGTGGTTGTAAGGACTACCTGTATGCTTGATATTAAACTTTACAGCCCTAGGGTTATTCCTCAGTGGTGGTTGTAAGCGATCTTAAAACATTCTTTTTCGAACAAGCTGGCCTGGTCTGACGGGATGGGGTTGGGTTTTTAAAATTAGTTTTTAACTTAATATGTATTGATTTTATGGGCATGATGTTTAATTGGTTTTTAATGGTTTTTTAATTTTTGTATCTGATTTTTATTGTGTATTGCCCTGTTCACTGCCCTGAGTCCTTCGGGAGAAGGGCGGTATAGAAATCAAATTATTAAATTAAATTAAATTAAATTTGTTGAACCGAGTAGGGAGAGGATGTCGGTATTTTCTCGATGCAGGAAAAATCAACCGGTCTTCTCTAGATGGTCCCCAAAGGGATAGATATTGGTAGCTGAACTACTGAATCATCCTGTCCAGTAGACATGTCAGTAGGGGTGACATGATAGCAGCGTTCCAATATCTCAGGAGTTGCCACAAAGAAGAGGGAGCCAAGCTATTCTCCAAAGCACCTGAAAGCAGGACAAGAAGCAATGGATGGAAAGCAATCAAGGAGAGAAGCAACCTAGGACTAATCCAGGGGTAGGCAACCTTGGCTCTTTTATGACTCGGGGACTTCAACTCCCAGAATTCCTGAGCCAGTCATAAAAGAGCCAAGGTTGCCTTACCCCTGGACTAACCCAAAGTTACAAGGCAACTGGACTTTCTTGTTTTTCTTTTGAAGACATTTTGTTTCTCATCCAAAAATCTTCTTCAGCTCTGACTGGATGGTGGGGAATGGAAGGATTTATACTTCTTACAGACAGCTGGTCATTTGCATTCTTTTAGAGAGTCATAGAGGCTACCCTGTGTCATCAGGGTCACCTGAGTAGTGAGACACCCAAACCTAGGAGTAAGGAGAAATTTCTTGACAGTGAGAACAATTAATCAGTGGAACGACTTGCCTCCAGAAGTTGTGGGTGCTCCCTCAATGGAGGTTTTTAAGAAGAGATTGAACAACCACTTATCTGAAATGGTATAGGGTCTCCTGCATGAGCAGGGGTTGGACTAGAAGACCTCCATGGTCCTTCCAAGTGTTATTCTTTTATAAACAGAACCCAAGTGAGATCAGAAGTTCCGGTGAAGGAAACAGAATAAGAAACGTAGTTACCCCTCCTCTCTAGCCTGTTTGCACCCAAGAAAATATTTATGAGGCCATCAAGACCATTTTCCTTTATTTTCCCCTTTCTCTCCTGACATACCTCTGAAAAAATGCCCTTATTTTGTTCATCTCGACTTTCAAAAAGATAGTCCTTGTCTGCTGTTTAAATTTTTCTCATGCTGAAAGGTTGTTGACAGTTTATGAGGAATGAAGTGAAAGGCAAGGATTAAAAAAAAATCTTTTTCATGCTTCCTAGGGAAACGAGGAAGGGTTGAATTTAGATTTTGCTTACGTTCAGGCAAAACTGAGTTTACTTGCTAATGGAAATCTATTTTTCCCTCATTAATTCTATATGGATGATTAGAGTAAGGTCAGGCAAAAGGGTAAAAGTTGCTTGATCCCTGTCTAAAACGAAGTCTTAAAACATACAGGAATAGCTGGGCTGTAAAATAACTTCATTTACTGGACTCAGGATACCAAAATATAATAATAATTCACAAAAGGAAAACTGCTTTGTTGTACTGTTCAAACAAAGTTTAAAATTCAGTATTCTAAGATATGAAAAGTGTTGAATTGTTCGGTTGCCTAATTTCTAAGCAAAGCACTAAAAACTCCCTTCCTTCCTTCCTTCCTTCCTTCCTTCCTTCCTTCCTTCCTTCCTTCCTTCCTTCCTTCCTTCCTTCCTTCCTTCCTTCCTCCCTCCCCTTCCCCCCACCTGACTGCACCCCACCCCTCGGCTGCTTTACCAAGAAAGGATAATTTTGGTGATGAATTGTGATTATTATTTTTTCTGAATTAATCACATACATTATTCCAGCCAGAGATCACAAACCAAAGCCAAGGACATTGCATTACCGTGTAGCCAAACTAAGAGAGCGCATGGTATCACTAAAGGCAGATGAAAACAATGGAAACAGTAGTTTAAATAGATAAGCAAATGTATTTGTAAGAAGAAGCCAATAAAATTGTTTAAATAGACAGATTATCTTTTGGCAATGTTCAGAAGAACAGCAAGACAGATCCCTAGATCTTAAAGCAACATTAAACCCTTATGTGGTCTGACTTTAATTTAGCGTATTGTGCAAACTGGGGCAATTGTGGTTTATTCAGTAAACCAGTACAGTATAAACAGATTCCATGTTAGTATAATACGTGGAGTTGAATGTGAAATTCATTTTTTTAGAATAATCATCCCAGGAATGCATAGTGTTCCAACCCATATTAAATGGAATTGCACTTAAGAGGCCATAAATATAACTGAAGTGACGCAACATCCATTTGAGTCAATAACCTGATTGGCCCAAGGTTACAGAAGAGTGTGCAAACATTTGATTTCTAGAAGCTTTTTATCAAGCCAGTACATTTTTAAAAAATCTGTCAACAAAGCAAAACCATCCAAGTCTTAACAGGCACATGGAATGACCTGTGGCCAGGAAAGCTTCTCCAAACTTTCCAGATCTGTTGTGTTTTGTCATCCTCACCGCCGACAAACTTGCCAAAATGCAGCTATTCAGTCATTTGTGTTGCAGCTTTATCTGTCCTGCCCCCCAACTACCCCCCCACCAACCCACAGCCTCACGCAGAGCTGGAACTTCTAAAATGAATTTAATCACTGGAGTTGGAACAGAGCAACACCTGCAGGTTTACTTCACGCGAAACCCACCACTGTGCAGGCTTCAACCGATTCTATAATTGCCCCGTTTCCAAGGTATTACCATTTAAGCATAAAATTTGGCTCACTGTACCTTCTTTCTTTTTTATTCATATATGAGCCTTGTACGACAGTTTTGGAACGGGGGCAGGAGGGATAATTCAAATGGTTCGAATTTTGGGGGGGCTTCCTTCAGACGACACCTTTTTGAAGTTGGCTTTCAGCAGTTAGATGTGACCGTTCAGGATGTTTTAAGGGAGAAAGCAGAACGTTATAAGCTGCCATTTTGTTTTTTGTTTTTACCCCATTTCCTCCCTCCCCCCAACCCCCTCCACAGTAAGTATTATTTATCATGTCTAATGACAGATTGATTTAAATTAGCTCTGGCTGAGAAAGCAGACTTTCTCCTGACAAGGAATAATTCAAGACGCATGGGGGGAAAATGGTGTCATTTACTCATTTCCCCCCCTCTTTGTTCCACAGAATGCATGATTAAGATAAAGTAGATGATTGGAAAATGCACAGTTCAGAGGCATTTTCAAGTCTAAACACAAAGCTGAGGTCTGGGCACGAGAAGCAACAAGATTCTGCAGACTTGAATCCCACCGAAGGGAGGGAGGGATCTGTCCCAAATTCAGAGGAGCCCTCCAGGGACCAGACTACAAGATTTTCATTACGGTCAGGTGCTCTTAGGGCAGGCCAGTGGCATCTTTTATGGGGACTTTGGTGGTCTCTGAGCTTTGTGCTTTTCTTGCAGACTTTTCAGGACCCAACTAGGTAACATCATCAGTGTTAGAAGGGAGTGGAGGAGGAGGAGGACTGTAATGTAGTGGGTCCGACGCAAGGAAGAGACGCCAGCCGGAGTATGTGTTCAGCTCTTTATTGGGGGGGTAGCGTACTGGAGAATGAGGGTTACCTGACTTCCTTAAATACCTAGCCAGGTAGGCGGCCAGCCAATGGGGTTGGCCCTAGGGCCGAAACTAGGTTTCCCGCCAAAACTGTTCAGGCCAACTGTTCAGTGCTCTCTGAGCTTCATTTTTTTTTTGCAGACGTTTCATGACCCAACTAGGTAACATCATCAGTGCTAGAAGAGAGTTCCCCACAGCTCAACCCTGAGCTACAAATATTCTCTTCTCTTTGCATTCTTTATCTCTGCCACAGGCATGAAATAGTCCTGGTGGGAGACTCCAGTGCCACCTTGGTCCTAATTAATAGCCAGAGAAGCCTAGGGATGGCTGGATCATCTCTATAATTTTGCTAAAACCCAATTAGTGTACATATTAACTTTTGTCGAATGTTGAAAAACATGTAGTTCTTTCCAGCTATATTCCAGTTGTGGCATGCGGATTGTGACACCTACAAAATACAGATAATTTAGAAAAATGGCACATTAGTTGGCAACTGTATCTGTGATCATGTTTCCTGATCAGTTTTTAAGGCACTTGGGAGCTAGCTCAGGAAAGTTGGCCATGGATAACCCAAAATCCTCAGATGCAGATGGATGAAGATTTTGTTCAAGTTGTTGGAGGTAAGAGGTAACAACAACAACAACAACAAGCCCCACCAAATTGCTCCATAAAATAAAATGTTCGTGGAAAAAGCCTGAACTTTTAAAGCCAAAACTGAGAATTGGAAAATGTACAACTAGCAGTTTTACAGATGCTAAATGGTACTGAGATATTATCATTCCATACTGGGTAGCTTCCAGCATTAAGGAATTGCACAATAGCAATAAAATCTGGTTGCAGCAGGAAAGAAAGACAGTCCACATTTTTATTAGACTAGACTGTCTAGAAAAACGAAGGTCTAGGGGGTGACATAATAGCAGTGTTCCAATATTTGAGGGGCTGCCACAAAGAAGAGGGGGGGTCAACCTTTTCTCCAAAGCACCTGAAGGCAGGACAAGTAGCAATGGGTGGAAACTAATCAAGGAGAAAAGCAACCTAGAACTAAGGAGAAATTTCCTGACAGTGAGAACAATCAACCAGTGGAACGGCTTGCCTTCAAAAGCTGTGGGTGCTCCAACACTGGAGGCTTTTAAGAAGAGACTGGAGATCCATTTGTCTGAAATGGTACAGGGTCTCCTGCTTGAACTTGGACTAAAAGATCTCAAAGGTCCCTCCCAACTCTGATATTCTATATTCTATGTTCACATCATATGGTCCTTGGCTTCACAACTACTGTTTACCAATGCTCCTAAACAGATACCCGCGGCCTTTGAGCACCAAACAAAGAGCATCTTTTGTATGATGTTTCTAGAAGACTGTGATGTTTTATTCCACTTCCATCTCCTATACACTCACTTTGAGAAGCAGCTGGAATATGTCGAACGTCTGGGATGAATGTAGAAGCTGCCAAAGAAATGAAGAATCATGAACCTACTCTTGATTGAAGCCAGTCCTCTTATACAGACATTTCAAAAACAGCACAAATGAACATTGGCCTGAAACGTGTTACTCCAAACAGGTCCTGCAAATAGATTTCTCTTTCGATTTCTGGCACCTAACATTATATTTTCACAGTTCCAAATGAATTTTTGGAGGGGGAAAAAAGGGATGCCTAAAAAAAAGGTGATAGGAAATACAGTTTAACTTTGAGACTTATTTTTCTGAACTAATAATCCTGGTCTGTGCAGCACCTTAAAAATGGAATGGAAAGAAGAATATTAATTTATAAATTAATGACATTAATTAATTTGATTCATTGATTATTCTTCATGGGACAAAGAATACCACTGCTTATTTATATATATATATATCTATTTGGAAGGGACGTGGTGGCTCAGTGGGTTAGGACACTGAGCTTGTCGATCAGAAGGTCGGCAGTTTGGTGGGTCGAATCCTGAGTGCCGCGTAACAGAGTGAGCGCCTGTTACTCATCCCAGCTTCTGCCAACCTAGCAATTCGAAAGCACGTAAAAATGCAAGTAGAAAAATAGGGACCACTACGGTGGGAAGGTAACAATGTTCCATGTGCCTTTGGCGTCTAGTCATGCCGGCCACATGACCATGGAGATGTCCTCGGACAAGCGCTGGCTCTTTGGCTTTGAAACGGAGATGATCACCGGCCCCTAGAGTCAGAAACAACTAGCACGCATGTGCGGGGGAAACCTTACCTTTACCTTTTTATCTATTTGGAAAATATATTTATTTTTTGTTTGATTTATGTAGCCATCCATCTCAACTGCATGACTCTGGGTGGCTTACCAAAATTTTAAAAGCTACAAAAAAAGTAATGCAATACTAAACACATAGAAATATAAAACTAATACAAATTAACTCACAAAATCTACAACTTAAGGTCCAAAAACAATCATCATCCATTTTAGAGAAGTAACTCTGGAAGGCTAACAACATGTAAAAATCCATATTAATTGATTAAAAAAAAATCAGAGGCCTTCTTAACTGCTTACCTGCTGCCAAAGAATTTTGAGTAGAAATGACATTTGATATGCACTACAGTGAAACCTTACACACATAAACATGTTCCTAGCTGGAGAACTGAATATGAACCTCGGTTCTGATTATCCTCAGGGGACAAATAATCTTCTGTAATTGATTGGGATTTGATTAGATCCCTGAAGAGTTTCTTAATGGGAATAAACAGAGGGAAAAGAGGGGGCCATTACATTTTTTAAAAAAGTTAAAATTGGATGTTTTTCTTATTGCACTTGCTAAATAAGTTTATACCTCACCACATTCCCTTGTTTTTATCACCTACCACTTAATTGGGAAGCTTCCAATTAGTGTCTGTGGAGACTCTCCATAACTGTTGTTCCAAAGGCAACTGGACTTTCTTTGTTTTTTTTCTTGGAAGACATTTTGTTTCTCAAGATGTCAAGAAAACATGTCGCTTCTTCGATGAGAAGCAAAATGACTTCAAGAAAAAAAACAATCCAATTTGTGCCACGCACAATTTTCAGAATAGCACAATTGCTTAACCAGATCTTGAGGCTGATCATTAAGTTCAGAAGGATGGCATTAGAAGTTACCCACAGCCTAAGTTGAGAGGAGCTTGGGAGATCCACTTAGGCAGTGGTTGCTGGTAGTTGTTTAATATGAACAATATTGCTTTTAGCCTAACTCCTCCAGCTTGCACAATGTGTACATTGGCAGTAGATCTGGGTGTTTTAAGAATAAATAAATGTCTTAATTGTCCTTTTAAAACAGTGAGCAATTACATTAGGCATCGGTGCGACTGGCAGATACTCAAGATCAAGAAAAAATGCAAAAACATAATACAGCATAATGTTTCACTTGGCTGTTATCACTAAAATATTCCTCAAATGAGAGGTTGGCTAATTTTGTTTTCAAAATATGTGCTGTATAAAGTGACGAGTGCAAAAAAAATAATAGACTGTAGGGTGACCCTGAAAAATTGTAGGCTTCCTTTAATAAATAGCCACATACGAGTATGCATATATTTCGCCTAAATATGGTTTTAATTCAGTACATGTAAAATGCGTACATTTGTTTTCAGGTTCAACAATCGATACTATCTTCGGTAAGTTCCAGCTGGAACTGAAATTGATTTCTTTTCATCTAGTTTTGCCAAAACTTAAAAAAAAAAGTTAAATAAGAAATAAGCAGAGCTCTTACGTCTTGTTTTTTCCAGGAGAGAAACACTTAGGTATTAGGTTCAATTTATGGGACTTGATTCAACATGAAAAAATGTTTCTTTTCTGCAACAAGTCAAATTGAGCTGGTGCTGATGGATCTTCCATGTGGTTGTGTGGTTTTGAGAATAGGTGTGGACATTCTCCCCTTGATGAATGTTACTTTCAAAAAGATTGTTAATTGGAAAGGGTGCTACCAGATTCTTGATTTTTCTTGCCAACATAGTTCTTCTTGAATAATGTTTAATGTTAATTGGAGTAATAACTTAGGCTCACTAAGAGTTAGTTGATTTAGTTTGCAAAATAATTGATTTGGGCATACCTGAAACTAGTTTAGTTTAGTTTAGTCTGATGACCATATGAAATAAGGTAAAATAATGCAGCACATTGGGATATAAAAATGTTCAATCAGGTAAGATCATCTCCTTGAGAGTTGGCCCCAATCTGATCTGTTTTTATAGATATACCATCTATATCTATACGGTGGAAGCAGATTTGATTTTTATCCCCATTAAAAACACGAGGGAAGGAGAAACAATGTTTGCCTAATCAATTATGGGTCCGGGTTACTTACGGGAGCACCTGCTGCCGGCGTCAACTTCCCTCCGTCCAGTGCGCTCCCACAGAGAGGGCCTCCGTAGGGTGCCGTCGTTCAAAGAGTGTCCACTAGCGGCCCCCAGGGGGAGGGCGTTCTCTGTGGGCACGCCAGACCTTTGGAACCGTTTACCGGTGGAGCTCCGGACGGCTCCCGACCTTCACTCCTTCCGACATGACCTAAAAACATATTTATTTGAACAAGCCGGCCTGGTCTGATGGGTTGTATTTTAACGCTTTGTATTAATCTATTGAATTGGGCTGTTGTATTTAATATTTCTTTTAATTTTTATATATTGTATTTTATTGTATTGCCCTGTACACCGCCCTGAGTCCTTCGGGAGAAGGGCGGTATAAAAATTAAATAAAATAAATAAATAATAAATAAATTTAAAAAAAGACTATCAGAAGGAAAAAATATTCTATTTGCAGGTTCCTAAGAGAATTCCAAAACTTGGAAGGACAAAAGGGATGGAATGAATTGAGGGAGAAGAAAATGAGATCTGTAAAAATTAATTCAGCCTGTGCTCTCAGAAATGTACGACATTCTTTGAAAAATACATTAATAGAATTCTAAATGTAACTCTGAAAGATGGAACGCCATTGTGTCTATATAACTGTGTATGTCTACATGCTTCTCCACACCAAGTCACTGAGAAGGCCAATATTGATTGCTCTCCCTTGTGACAGTTGGATTTGGAAACTTTTCAGCTTAAAGCAATAATTAATGTTTCTTTAACTATAAAGACCTCCATATGTTCATATTGCCAGACAGAGACTGGTTCTGATATGAACATATGAAGAACAGTTGCAGGAACTGAATATGTCTAGTCTAATGAAGAGAAAGACTAGGGGTGACATGCTAGCAGTATTCCAATATCTCAGGGGTTGCCACAAGGAAGAGGGGATCAACCTATTCTCCAAAGCACCTGAAGGCAGGACAAGAAGCAATGGGTGGAAGTTTATCAAGGAGGGAACGAATCTAGAACTAAGGAGAAACTTCCTGACTGTCAGAACAATTAGCCAGTGGAACAGCTTGCCTTCAGAAGTTGTGGGTGCTCCAACACTGGAGATTTTTAATGAGAGATTGGACAGCTATTTGCCTGAAATGGTATAGAGCAGTGGTTCTCAACCTGTGGTCTGTGGACTCCTAGGGGCCGTGACGTTGTCACAGAGGGTCTGCGAAGGCTTGAAGAAATGGTATGATTTAACTCTTGAGTTAGGTTAGGTCTTGGGGTTCCATGTCCACAAAAAGTGTTTAAAGGGGGTCTGTAGTAAAGAAAATGTTGAAAACCACTGGTGTAGGGCCTCTTGCTTGGGCAGGGGATTGGACTAGAACAAGAGTCTTCAAACTTGGCTCTTTTATGACTTGTGGACTTCAACTCCCAGAATTCCTCAGCCAGCGTGCCTGGCTGAGGAATTTTGGGAGTTGAAGTCCACAAGTCATAAAAGGGCCAAGTTTGAAGACCCCTGGACTAGAAGATCTCCAAGGTCCCTCCCAACTCTGTTATCCTGATTGTATTTGTTGGCTGTGTGATCTTTTGGAGAGAGTAAGAGGTTTGATTCAGGGTGATTTCTTCTAAAAATGACCTTCAGGTGCTGAAAGATTTTTAGACAGAGTAGGTAGCCCAGCTGGGTTTATGTATATGTGCTTCTTTATAAACAGTGAGTACCATTCTCTTGCTAGAGGAAGAAACGGATTGAGGAAGATTCACTTAGTAAGAAGCATTACAGCAAGCATTAAAGACAGAAGAAGGAAAGGGGGGGGTGGGGAAACCAAGTGTCTGGGAAAAAATTGTAGGGAGAAGCAATTAATTATACCAAGGACAATGTTTAGTTCATGCAAAATGTACAATCTTGTCCCAAATGAAGAAAACCATATGGGCAACTGTAGATATTCTACAGTTTTTCTTTTGAAGCTTGTATGCAGATACATTCCAGATAGCAAAGTTTTCCATGCACTAATAATAAAAAAATGCTCATTTTTTTTAAAAAAAACTTAGATGAAAGTGCCATCCGAAATCTCACATAATCAAAATGGAGATTATAAATCATGCACAGGGGAGGCTCCTTGCAGCTGTATTGAGTCACGTTCATCCTTAGTGTATGCAGTATGTATTTAACTATAGAACTGGACCAATCTTTAACACACACCCCCACCCCCGGGAAGCCGGTTGTTTATGCATGTATAGCACGTGTGTAGGTATATAATGCATAATTAAATAATCCCTTCTCAACCCCATGGAAGATTTGGGTCTTCTTCAATCTCGAGACCTCTACCAGAGGCTTGGAAGTTTGAAGGTTGTGTGTTGTAACATAGCTGTGCCTGGCATGGCACTCTTCTGGATGGAGCACTACCTGATGTTGTTCCTAGGATCTGATGGAGTCATTCCCCCAGCCTAGGAGTCACAGCCCCAAGTGCTTCTACCACCACTGGGAACACCTTGGCCTTTACTTTTCATATCCTCTCTGGTGTTTCCTTCAGACCGTGGTGCTTCTCCATCTTCTCATTCTCCTCTTTCCTCATGTTGCTATCATGTGGCACCCCTACATCCATGAGCACCCCTGTCTTCCGTTCATTGCTACCACCATGATTCTCTTTCATTGATGAGTACCTGTCTGTCCATCTGGGTCTGAAAGTCCCACTGGATTGTAGCCCTCTTATTATCTGGCATCTCCCATCTGGCCTTGGGAGGTCTAGTCCAGTGCAGATGTTTCTATGCATAGTGCCAGCTGCTTGATTTTGTCTGTCTGTCTGTGTCATCTATCTATCATCTATCTACCACAATTTTTAGATTTTGTCCACATTTTGTATTCTTTCTGGTATTCAGTAAAGGAGAATGTTCATAACTCAGGGTTGAAATGAAGGGTCCTTGGTGCTCTCTGAGCTTGGTTGTTTTCTTGCAGGCCTTTCATTACCCAAACTAGCTAACATCATCAGTGCTAGAAGGGAGAGGAGGAGGAGGAGCAGGAGGAGAACTGTGGGGTCCTTGGTGTTCTCTGAGCTTGGTTGTTTTCTTGCAGACGTTTCATAACCCAAACTAGGCAACATCATCCTGTGCTTTTTGGTATTCCTTCTTTCTCCACTATTTCCTGAAATTGTTTCTTGAGACCTTGGACATAGATGGAGGACATGCTAGTCTAGTAGCCGGAGCTTCAAATCCTTGCCTGACTATAGAATTCATACAGTAACCTGGCATGGGACGCACACATGCATCATGGAATCCCTTGGAGGACAGGGAGGATGAAAAGATAATAAAGAAATGCAAACAATAATTAGAATTTATATTGCCTTCTGAAAGTGTATAGTGCAGCCTCTGCAACAGACACATCTGCCAATGTGATCGGCTTTATTATCTCCATATTTTCAATTCAGAAATGGAAGCTAAGAGAATCTGAGTTCCAACTGAGAAATTGTAGCTTCTGGGCTATTTTTTTTTGAGATGCCTATCAGCACAGACTACAAGAGTGAGCAATTACAAGCTCTTGAGCCTAATCTGGTTCCTTTGGTTCCTTAGGAGGCATTTGAAGGGGCAAAGGTCATTTTTATGGAAACAATTTTATTTATTTAGTTGATTTCTATACCTAGTCATCTCAACACGTGACTCTGGGCAGCATATATTATTTATTGTTCTAAACATATACTAGTTTTGAGCAAATTGCATCCAAAAGGCAAGCAAGGAGGCAAATGGCTAAAGAATATAACAATGCTGGGACTCAGTAGAACTCCAGAAATTAAATGCTCAGTGTGAAGGTATTTCACTGAGAAAGTCTACCTTGTTAGAGAAATTAATTAATCCTGCATTTTTAAGCAAGTTCACCTAATTCACAATGCCTGGAGAGCTCTTTGTATTAAAACAGTTAATCTTGGATTCCAAATTTCTCTAAATGTTGCGCTGCAGTTCTCAGTTCAAAAACTACAGCCCAAAGTGTGTATGAAAAGGAGAAATGCATACAAAAAAATGCATTTTAGAGAAAGTTACACAGAAAATTTGCATGCTAGAGAAAGATCTGTGTCCTATGCAAAATTGTACATTATAGGAAAACAAATGTTTTGAATGTTATGTTTTAAGTCAAATATGTTGAGTTTTGATGGGGTAGATTTGAAATTTAGTGAAGGCAAAGCTTAAATTGCATCGTGTGAGGGCAAGGCATTAGCCCAGGTGGTGTGGTTGTTGGTGTAGAGTTTGTTCCTTTATGTAGTATACAAACTCCAGCAACTGGTAATCATTCAACAAATTATAGCTAAGCAACCTTCACTGGCATATCTTTTGAATACAACTTTTCTTAATAAATATGCTCTTGTGTATGTTTTCCCTAATATACATACTTGATGGTACAAAGCTCTCTGGAAAACACAACACACCCACACCCCTATTCAAGAATAAATGCATGGTTGTTATCAATTAAGAACAAAAGGTGCTTCTGGTCTGAATCCATTGCATTTCCATGAGTTTTGTGAAGGGGCTCTTAATGCTGTGTTCTACCCATTTCATTAGAGAATAAATCTGTGTGGTTTCTACAACATGCTTCCTAATGTTGGAACGGATTCAGCCCAGCTGAAAATCATTGCAGACCGCAAAAAAACTCACTGCCTTGACTCCTTCCGATTTGGCGGCCAAATAGCTCTAATAAATAAGTAAAATAAACTGTAAATTGCTTGCCTTGGTTCATGATGAATAATCAATACAATTAGATTTCACAATCTGGAGAAAGGTTAAGTAGCGTGGAATTTCTGCTTCGCCTTTTGTCAAATTTGCCAAGTTAAAGAGTCCAGGTTGCTGTAAAACATGATTATTTCCTCTCTTTTTCTTATCTGTTGGGTTTATAGTGGTTGACAGTGCAAATCAGCTGCATGTCTCTAAGCATTATGGACTGCTTTTCCCATCTGAATGTCATTACAAGTGGTAAAGTGGTTTTTGACTTGACTTGTGTAATGTATATCTTCATTGTGTGACTGCAAGGAGCAGAAGAGGCTTATTGTTATGGGTATGCTTTGAATTTCAAAACCCAGAACCCCAAAATATTTACTCGATAAAATTAGGACAGAGTAGCGAGGCACCCCTTCAGCTTGGTACGGGAAAGGGAATGAGCTAATGATTGTTAAATAATTGAAGTTAATGAGATTGTTAAATTAATCAATACATGTTTTACAGACACGCTTTGCATTTGACATCAAACAAAAAGAGTCTCTGAAGACACCCAAGAGAAGGATCAGGTGCGTTGAAAACGAATTAAACCACCTGGGAATGGCCAGCTATTTCTCTACTAAGGTTTCAGTTACGGAAGTTTCAAGCTAAGTAATCCTCACTTAATGACCAGTCAGGGTTATAGCAGATCCCAAAAGCTTTACAAGTCAGTTCCAGAGTTCCAATGGCTACACAGACACACACAGAGAGAAACACACAAGAGACTTACATGACCTCATTTCAGGTGCCAGCAACCTTTATGGCTAGTTGTAGTGTTCCATGGTCACATGACTGTGTTTTATGAGGTTTGTTGGTGTTTTTTTTGGCCAGTTTCTGGCCATTTTTGAACAATCTACAACTAAAAACACTCACAGGAGCGCATGGGTTCACTTCACAATCACTGTGTTCTCTTAAGGAGGAATGGAAATAAAGTTGTAAAACCGAATTCAGCCATGTGGGTGCCTCGACTTAAGAGTGTCACCACTTACTATGGAAATTGTGGCCTGCGTTACAGTCATACATCAAGGACTACCTGCACTAGTTTGGTAGGAACTTATGTCATTTTGGATTCTTTAAGGTAGGTCTGCAAATTCATGATGCCAAATTCAAAACTTGTCCCTATACATCCTGGCAAAAATGAATAGCCCAATGTGGATCAGATTGCCCTCATTGGGATCTTGTGAAAACACAGCATCTCCTCTTGGTCTGACTTATTAAAATACTTTTAATGATACATCAATAAAATCAACTCTGAGGAAGACCAGCCTTCCCAATTTAAAATTGCAATTGTATGCTTTATCTTTCCATGTGTTCTTAATGCTTACCATCAGATACCCGCCACAAAAATAAAAAAAACAACAGCAATCGAGTTGGAGAGAGGAGAAACATTCTTTGCTTTTGATAACAAGCCAGCCACTTATCCGCATTTCCTTTCCTGAAAATTGCAGCCCCCTTTCATTCGATATCAAAAAGCCACTGAGCTAAGTTGCTTCTTGCGTCTCTCGTTTATCCCACAAAACTGGCTTAATTGCTTTGAAATGTGTTAATCAAGGAACCCAGGTAAATTCAAGAAGTTTTGCTAATTGGCCACTCATCCCAGCTTCTTAAAGGAAAATGAACAAACTCCCAAGTTATTAATGCAGCCTCTGTTTTTTTGCAGAGGCCAGGGATGTCTGCCATCAGTTGATACGCATCAAAAGCCCTCCAGACTGTCAAACAGCCATTATTAGAACTAGCCTGAAATGGAATTGATTTGAGCTTTAGTTGGTCTGGTATGTGCTTTGTCCAATCAACTAAGCTCTATTTCAATTTGATAGAAGGGCTAAATTGAACAAGAGGTAGCAGCCGGTACCATTTATCTGGCGCAGCTTCGTGGTATAGAGTCAAGCCTGTTTCCCTAAAGTGGTTATTAGTTGATTTGTACTCCTCCCGCCCTATTTTCCATTCAGGGTTCTTACCTTTAAAGGGTTATATAACTGAGATTGAATTAGCAATAGATGGAAGCTTGTCAAAGGGAGATCCAATCTGAATATAAGGAGAAATGTTCTGTCAATGTGAACAATTAGTCAATGGAAGACCTTGCCTCCTGGAGCTGTAGATACTCCATCACAGGAGGTTTTCAGGAAAAGTTGGACAGCCATTTGTCTGGGATAGAACAAGGACTCCTACCTTGGGCAGGGGGTTGGACTACAAGATCTCCCAGGTCCCTTCCAGCCCTATGATTCTATGAAATTAGGTGTGGTTGAACCCTCCTCAGCTTCTTCTGTCTCTCCATCTGATCATGAATCATGGAAGGTGTCTCAGGTGGAGAGAACTGTATGTGTGTGTGGGGGGAGTCTTAAGTGTCTGGTAAGATACTGTTTTTCTCCAATCAAAGCCCAAACAAAACAAACTCTTTTCTTCTGTCTTGTCTCATTTTTATTTCTGCTAGATTATTTGTTTTTCTTCCCAGTTCTTACTTTGATTTTTTTTTTATTCCATGGTGGAAATACAATTCTTCCCTTCCTTCCTCAAGACATTCTGCATACATGCTTCAAACAAATCCTCCCATAATTTTCTGCTTTTCTTCCTTTCTGACTATATGCACACCACAGACCCAACATTCAATGCCCTGTGCAAACTGGGATAATTCAGGTTTTCTGGGTTGTATGGCTAGAGAATCAACCAAGGTTGGAATTGCTTCTCCTCTTGGATAGGAGTTTGGTTTGAATAGGACTTCTCCTGATTCTACCTGGAGTTGTTGAGATTGAATATGGGATCCTCAACAGCCAAACCATCTTTACTATCAGAACGATTTGCTCTAGACATCATATTCTGTTACTCCCTCTTTGCAACATGGGAGCAAGACATACAAACCCTTAAGGCTTTCATCAATGGAAGGTCAATGGGCAGAAATTTATGGAAGATATGCCTCAAACATCTTCTAGAATCGTCAAATCTCAAAACAACAACAACAACAGCCCTGCACCCTTCTTCAAATCTCACTGAAGATTTACCTCAGTTGTTTCCAGTTGTTTTATAAGCAAAGATTTGTGTAGCATATAGCCTACTTATATTCAGTTGGCTAAATCAGGCAGATGGTAGACATTAGTACAAGGGATAACGCTACTGAGAGCTAAGATATATGAATGATTTCAGGTCTGTGTCAGAGAGTCTTTTAAGAGTCTTTATAGCTTAAGCTGTTTTAGATGTCTAGTCTCATGAGAAGTTTAACTCTTGCATAGGCCTTTTCTTACATTATTAGGATGTAAAGTACAGGAAATCAGGAGTCCAGGCAGTACAAATGAATGCAGGTTTATTATATGCTGATGCTCTCTACAATAATTTGAACTAACATTCAAAGCAAACTGGTGGGGGTCACAGATAAAGAGTCACAGAATTCCAGGTGGGGTGGATTTAGATCTCTTGTGAGCATGAAGGGACCCGAGAATGAGGATACATTTGACCCCTTCCTTAGGTTCAGCTTGGTCACCTGCTACGTGGACTTTAAGATTGTAAACAAAGAATCAACAACATTTCCAGGTGCTGGGCATTATACTACTGTAATGGGACAGGCATCCTTTAAAAAGAGGGCAAAAATCTCACAACGGTTTGGGTGAGAACATCATGAAATGTGATGATCCGCCAATAATTTTACCAACCTGTATGTGGCTTGCAAGTTCTGTCAGTTTCAGATTAGACTTGATCCTAAATCTCATGAATCTCTTCTTCTGCACCAGTGATTGGAGCACAGACTTAGACAATCGTCGTATTAAAGAGTTGCCAGTGAAGTGTAATCAATATTATATAGTCATGGACCATTGTCCCAAAGTAATGTCTTTATTATATCCCTTCCTGACTGGCTCCTTCTTTCGATTGTGTGTCCTCAATAGTAAACTGGGTGGTTTTCTGGACAAAAAGTGTGTTGCATTCCAATCTGTTCAATCCCACAACTCAGATTAACTTTGAAATTAATATAGGTGAATGGATTTGAGGTTTGAATGGTAATATATGGCACTTTAATATAATATGATTGTAGGGGACCTTGGAAATCTTCTAGGCCAATGCCCTGCTCAAGCAGGAAACCCTATACCAGTGGTGGCGAACCTATGGCACACGAGCCAGAGGCAGCACTTGGAGCCTTCTCTGTGGGCATGTGTGCTGTCACCCCAGCCCCACCTCCCCCTCCAGCCCTCGCCTCCCCCCTGGCCTCCTCCTCACCAGCAGCCCCCCCCAGAGGAGAGTTTCCCCTGGGCGCGGCCTGCATGGAGCAGTGCAGCCAAGCACATGGCAGCCGGGCAGCAGGGACAAGACTTTGACCTTGCGCCCCGTTGCACACAGATGATGCTATGGGGTGCAGGGGGAGGGCATGGCCGCCACGGCGACATTGCAGGGATGCCTGGGTGATCTGCTGCAGCGGGCCATGAAGGTGGTGGGTGGCCCTGTGGGCAGGGTGGGGGCGGGAGCAGGGGTGGGTGGGGTGGGTTTCGAGCATTCGGTCTCTTAAGAGGTTCGCCATCACTGCCCTATGCCATTCCAGAAAAAAGGCTGTCAGTTTCTTCTTGAAAACATTCCAGTAATGGACTACTCACAATTTCCAGAAGCAAGCCAAAATTTTGGTTTACCTCTAGTAATTTGGAATTTGCTATTTGGACTGTTTTGAAATGCTTTTCAGAAACTCAGAATTCACTCTCCCCCTCTATGAAAACTAGCAAGCTTCTGGGAAGCATATAGCATTGTTTCTGGAAATTTCAAATTGAGGGTTAGACAAAATGCAGAGGGTTTTGCATGACTCATTTAGGAGAAATCAAAAGATAAAGAAGAAAAATAATATATATATATATATATATATATAAAAAGCATACAAATCTATCCATTTAAACATGTTTACAGTGGGAGTTATTTTGAAGAGCAAGTAACCCAAACAAACCTTACTATTATAACTTGTTTCCTGGTCAGTTTGAGAATAAACCAGTTTTGTGGTGCACAATAAAAATATGCTTGTAAAAGCAGATTTTGGCGTTTGAATTAACACATCCAGTAATCTGGTTTTAACTGTCAGGAAACATTTCTAGCTTGGTTTTAGGCTGTGAGGTGAACTGAATATTTTTCTTATTTTTTTGCTGTCCGTTTTTAGTCAAAAGCACAAGATAGTGTGCTAATTTGGCTTTGACATTACAATTGGCCAGGAAATCCAGTCATTGTATAATTTATTACTCCTTGTGCAGGTACGAAGAAAAACAGAATAGACTGCTTGGTTAGTTGATTAGTTAGTTAGTTTGCTCTCACCTTATGATTCACAAACCACAATGGTTGACTTCATACAACAAGCTCAGTCATAAACAAACCATCCAGGTTAGCAAAACATGGCGTGTACCTATTCCTCAGAAAGCTTCCTACAAGCAACTAAGCCAAAATGTAGCTTCTTTGATTGAGGGCAGTGTGTTGTTGGACCCAAAGTCCAACAAAGTCCGCCCTGTGCGTGCCCACAGAGAGGGCCTCCTCAGGGTGCCTCCGGTCAAGGAATGTCGACTGGTGGCCCCCAGGGGGAGGGCCTTCTCTGTGGGTGCTCCGGCATTATGGAACCAACTGCCGGTTGAGCTCCGGACGGCATCGGACCTCCGATCCTTCCGTCGCGGGTTGAAGACCCATTTATTTGAACTAGCGGGTCTGGCCTGATGGGGGTATATGGGTTTTTATAGGCTTGTTATTATTTTATCATTCTTGTTTTAATTGGGCATTGGTTTAATTTTCTTTTAATTTTTGTATTGTTATTTATATATGCCCTGTGCACCGCCCTGAGTCCCTTAGGGAGAAGGGCAGTATAGAAATCTCAATAAATTAAATTAAATTAAATTAAATTAAAGTGTTGTTATAATCACGCAATGACAGTGTATTATTTGTACCTAAGCATAATGCCATTTAAAGGTTTAATTATTTTAGTGGAGGGGAGATGGACAACAAATGTGGAGATGAGGGTTGTAGCTAGGTTTAACCAGTCCTTGTGTGCTAGAAGACCGTGCAGACTTCAGGATCTCAGCATTATTAATCTTTCTCTGGTTGTTGTTCCCTTTCTCTGTTTTTTTTTTGTGTGTGTGTGAGAGAGAGAGATACAAGAAGGGGGAGATGTTGTCTTCATGTTTCTCATTAAGAAATCTAAAAGACATCTAAAAAATCTTTGAAAGCTTGTTCTGACCTTTGAGTTGGTTTAATGAAGATATTCTCCTAACAACGATTTTGCCATTTTTCTCTAAGCAGCAGTTAACAACTTCCTGTTAAACCAACTTATGCAACCAGCATCCAGATATTGATGGAGGTGGCCACTATCAAGTGTCATGTGAGGATCACTCTTTTGGATCAGCTGTGAGTTAAATAATTCACCCTCATTTCTGGCAACACATTGGTGTTATGTTCACAGTAATGGTCATATAAGAATGATTGTCTTCATATCCCTCATGCAAAGCAATTGTCAGATTTTTTTTATTTGTTCATGGAGATCAGCAGTTGATTTTACTCTTCCAGGGCTTGTCAAAACCGATGTATCATTGACAAGAAGGGATGCATAATCTAACATTTAGTTGGGGCTGTAGGAGAAAAAAAATATTATTTCTTTGGATACTTGTACGTGGTGGGGGAGTGATTAGAATGCAGCATTGTAGGCTAACTCACTGTCCTCAGCCAGCAGTTCGATCCTGATGGGCTCAAGGTTGCCTCAGCCTTCCGTCCTTCCGAGGTTAGTAAAATGAGGACCCAGATTGTTGGGGGCAAATATGCTGACTGTAAATCACTCAGAGAGGGCTGTAAAGCACTATGAAGCGGTATGTAAGTCTAATGCTATTGCTATTGTACGCGTTGCTCTGCCTTTGTTAATTTTTATAAATAACTCAAAGTAGTGAATATACCTAATCCTCCTCCCTTCTCCTTCTCTGAGTTGGAGGAGGAGGACTGCCCCCAAATTACACAAGACTGGAATTCACAGTCTCCTACTTATTGGCCCAAAGTCACCCAGTCAGCTTTTGTGCCTAAAGTGGGACTAGAACTCACTATCTTTTGATGATTGACCTAGTCACCCAGCTGGGTTTTATGCCTAAGGCGGGACTAGAATTCACCATCTCCTAGTTTCTGGCCTGGTGCCTTAATGACTAGCTGATACTGGCTCTCAAACTAGTAGCTTGAGCAGAGGGTATCCAGAAATTACCTGAGCTACAGATTGCCCATTCCGGTTTTAAACAAAGAGAAACAAACAAGAAGAGACTGGAGCATCATTACATGGGACTAGGACCCAAATCTGAGGCGTGACATATAATTGAATGTGTTTGCCTTATCATAATGAAATTCTTCTGGCCGCACAACATTTCATAAAGGTGTCCAGAAAACACCTGTGGCTCCTCACAGCATGTGCCACTTTCTGCAAGATGGCTCTGTATATCTTCTTAACCTCCATTTTGTCTGTCATTGTGTTATTAAACCTTAGACAGATTAAATGCAGATAAGCTTTCTGACATATTTATCAGAGGGAAACAGAAATGATAACAAATTACTTCCCCAATCTTGTTCCAAATGAGAAATGATTATAGTTGCTATGTAATACTCATATTATTTTTGTTTTAGCGCTGGTAAATCGGTCAATTTTAGAGACTAATAGAGAGGTGAGAGGGATGGAGACCAATCCAGACCACATTGAATTAACGTGCTAAGCCTAACACTTCATTCATTGCTCCAACACTGGAGGTTTTTAAGAAGAGACTGGCCAGCCACTTATCTGAAATGGTATAGGGTTTCCTCCCTGAGCAGGGGGTTGGACTAGATGACCTCCAAGGTCCCTTCCAACTTCTTCTTCTTCTTCTTCTTCTTCTTCTTCTTCTTCTTCTTCTTCTTCTTCTTCTTCTTCTTCTTCTTCTTCTTCTTCTTCTTCTTCTTCTTCTTCTTCTTCTTCTTCTTCTTCTTCTTTTTCTTCTTCTTCTTTATTATTATTATTATTATTATTATTATTATTATTATTATTATTATTATTATTATTATTATTATTATTATTATTATTATTATTATTATTATTTAGAGGAATTTTAATTCAATTTATTGCAGAAGGCTTGTGGAGTTTTTCATTGCCTGACTTTGCTCCTGTTCTATACATAAAATAGCCTCTTACTTAAAGTTTTATACCTGGAGTCATATAATCAAATATCAAGCTCATAAAGTATCTTTAGGATGAGAAAACAAAGCAACACGAACAAAAGATTTACCTGATGCCATGGAGACACTGTATGGAAACGAAAAAGTGTTATTTGTTGTTCAAAAAAAGAATTGGTTATCATTCATTTGTATGCCAAGAGGTCTTAGGATCAATTCTCAGCGTCTCCAAGGAGAACTGAAAGTCAAGAACAATGCAATTGCATTTTCCAAAAAGACTGTGTAAAGCAAACCTCAACATTAAAACATATATCTAATGGTAACTATGTTATTCCAGCTGCAGGTTTTAACCTTTAAAAAATAACAATCGGGGAAAAAAATAAAGTCAAATATTTTGTTATTTACTAAAGCTTCCCAAGCAGCCATTGAAAACTACCTTGTTTTGTACTTGAGTCAAAGGAAAAGGTATCCTTGGAGCTTCTTTGAGATGGTAGAACCATTTCCCATTAGACCTGTATCTTCCTTATTAGGCAGGAAAAGTCCTTCAAATTCCCAGAACTGCACTAATTAGTAGAGACCAACTTTTCCAAAAGTACCTTGCAAATTGGACTGACCGTTAAAGGGAAAGGTTTCCCCTGTCCAGTCATGTCCAACTCTAGGGAGTAGTGCTCATAATCTGTTTCCTAGTTGAGGGTGCCAGTACGGTCCAAAGACATTTCCATGGTCATGTGGCCAGCATAGCTATATGCTAAAGGCTCGTGGAGCACTGTTACCTTCCCACCAAAGTGGTATCTATGTATCTATTCGCATTTGCACGCTTTCAAACTTCTAGGCTGGCAGGAGCAAGGAACAGGAGCTCATCCCATCACACAGCACTTGGGTCTTGAGCCTGGACGGTCAGCTTTCTAGCTGACCACCTCAGCTTCTTGAATGCTGAGCCTTCATGAAATGTTGTGAGATGCAACAGAGTCAGAGGACCCCCAAGGTATGGAAGGCTGGGCTAAAATTAGTTTAGAGTAGATGGGTTGGAATAATAGCTCTATGGTGAAGTTCTCATGATGTGCGAGCCATTCCCATTTGGCTCATAAAAGTGCTTGCAGTACCAGCTGCCCCTAATATTAAATCAGGGTTGGAGACCTTTTTATTAGTTGTCCAGTTGGAAGCTGCTTATGTTGCCCAGAGGCACAATAGCTATTATTGATAGAATCAGAGTTAGAAGAGGCCTCTTAGAATCTGATCTGATCCCTTGTAAAAAAAAACACAAACAAAAACAACAACAACTGCATTTCTGGTTAGGGCAAACATCCCTTTCCAGTTACTACCAATAGGAATTTCAAACCATGTGCTGTAAATGCTTGAAATTGTAGTCAAATTAGCTGAGGAGAAAGACTTATGGAAACATTATAGAAATGTTACTTACGAAATGCTCCACTATGGGGAGGAATAGTAGCTACTGGGGAAAGACGTATCTTCTGGTACACCACCCCCAATACTTCCCATGAGAAAGGTGTCAGGACCCACCCCAAACCACGTCTTAGGAAGACAAAACTCTTGGAGCCAAATCTAGTCCAAAAGGAATCTTTACTATGACATGCTTGGTTGTAGGAATACAAGACAGGACTTAATATTGTTCTACAAACTAAAACCTTATAAGGAGTTCCCGGTTCAACCCCCCCTTAACCCCATTTGGTCAGTCCCCCATCATTTACCTCGTATCATCCCTCTTGTGGGAAAAAGGAACTTAGGATCTTTTATGTTTATTGCTCTCTTCCTTGACACAAGCCAGATGCTACCTACCCTAACCCTCCCTTTTGTTCCCCCAGTTCAAAAGGCTTCTCTTTTCCTTTGAAATGCCTAATACAGGCTCAATACACATTCGTTCCCTCCTCCTCGGGAGATGGCAGAATCCAGGAACAACGTTTTAAACATACATTTATGAATATGATATACCGGTAAATGGATTCTGACAAAAGGAGTCTTACCAAGCCCTTCTTAGATGACAGGACTGGTCGGGCAGATTTAACTCTGGCATGGCAGTTCCTGGAACATTCCTGTCCTGTGTCCCAAAGAGTTTTGAAAGTAATAACTGACCCCATGGTTGGGTTGCTGACCCAGAAAAGATCCAGCCTTGCACACCTCCCCATCTGATCTCTTTCAGTGGAGAGAAGTGTTTGGGGGGTAGTTTTTGTTCAGAGCATCCCAAATCGAAATATTTATTCTGCCTTCCAGAATGGTTTTCTAACACCTGGCATTTATCTTCCCAACTGGAGATGCAAGTAATCGAACTTCTGACATTCTGCTCACCACACATGGCTCCCCTGTTATTTTCTCCCAACTCTACACACTTCCCTTATTTCTTGGTCTGCCAACCAGGTCAGACGAGATCAATAAACACATGATTACAATTTTTTTTTAAAAAAAACCCGCACGAAACAACTCTAAAAATGCAAGAATGCGACCATAATGAACAAAACAAAAAGTAGAAGCCATAAAAAAAGAACACATCAATGCTTCTGAAAGCACACAAAAAAGAGAGACCAATAGAAAGAATTAATAATGCAGTGAACACTACAATGGTTTTTAAAAGACCCTAATAAAACAGCAAATAGCAGTTTAGCCATTAATGACCTTGGTAAGTGAAACTGTGTTATGACGCCTAAGGCTTCCATCCTACTTCTAAACTCAGTGAAATTGGCTTTTCAATGCAGTTATGTAGAAGTGCTTTTTATAAATGAAGCTATTGTTGGTGTTCCCCCCCCCACCGCCCCAAGTCTAGAGAGCTTATTCTCTAATATTTTAATTCATCCATTATTTATTTGTACAAATTATATACCTCCTGCTCTAGGTTTATACATCATTCATGGCACACAGAAACCTTACTGCCAATCATACGGTGCAGTAACATTATTCCCAGTGACAATAAAAACAAAACTGGGAGAGTCAAAAGTGGCAGGAACAGCTTGATAATTGACTTCTGAACTGAAGCCAAACAAGAGACGCACTTGAGTGACATGGAGAAAAGAAAAATGCGACGCACAACATGGTACCGAGGCAGTAGTGAAATGTTAGAGTACTTCAGGCGATGAAGGAGAAGAGCAAGCAGAGCTGGGGGCGGAATTAAGTTTGTCATTAGCTTAGAATCATTATGTTGCCACAAATGATCCAAGTCCAACTCCTCCTGCATTCCATCAACTCTTACCAGATGTCAATTTAGCATTGAGATTCTTGTGCATAGGCTTCAATAAATTTTCTGTGCTGCAACCTAATCAGAGGTCCTGATTCTTTGTGCCTGTTGGATACTAAAAATTTCCACTGTTTCAAGTAGCATCAAGCTTTTTTTTTGAGTCAGAGGAAAAACTGAATGAATGAAAAATGGTAAATCAATAGCAGGATTGCACTGTTGCTTCAAGATGGCCCCTAACACCTTTGGATGACTAAATAAACAACAACAACATGAACTGCATTCTCTTTGGCTAACAACACTCTCACTGAAATAGTGTTAGTAATAGTCAAATCACTCTCTATTAGAAAACCTTTAGATCAGGGGTCTTCAAACTTGGCCCTTTTATGACTTGTGGACTTCAACTCCCAGAATTCCTCAGCCAGCGTGCCTGGCTGAGGAATTCTGGGAGTTGAAGTCCACAAGTCATAAAAGGGCCAAGTTTGAAGACCCCTGCTTTAGATCTTTGGACCTGGAACTCTTTGACTTATCATCCAGTATGCCTATAGTAGAATTTGGGAGTTGCAATCCTGACATGTTTGAAATGTATTAGCTTGAAAGATAAGTCAATATTATTATTTTTCCCATTACACAGTTGGAGAAAATATGTTTAAGAAAGAATTGGCTTGTCTGTCAGGCAACTTATGAACAAGGCAAGATACAAACCACGGACGTCACAATTTGTACTACACCAATTAAATGTAATTCAGTATAATGTAATAATGTAGTGTTAGATGAATGAGTGGATAATTTGATGCCTTTTCATTGCATATCCCCTCCCATGTTCCAGCTAAGACAGATGGTAGCGTGTAAGCACTCTTTTTTCCCCCCTCAACTTGCACTGAGAAAGCATTGGAGCTTTCAGTGTGTTCCTGTTTAGTAATCAGGTAAACTTAAGACGTGTGTTTCAGTGTTCTTCCATTTTGCTGATCAGTAGAGTGGTCTGTGACCACTGCCCAACTCCTTAACAGGGACAATAAGCAATAAGATACTCATCCCCTCAAAAAAGCAATAAGAGTAGGAAAATACAGAGTTATTTTTATTCGTTATCCGTATGAATTTTATGGCAATAGCTTTGGAGCAATCATGCAAAAAACATTCAGACTTTAGAATATTCCACAGAAAAGGGAGACTCCCACGTATAGAAATGTAGCACTACGCTTGTAATGTACTGTTATGTCTTTTTGTAAAATCTGATTTTTCATTGATTATGCCAGGTGGAAAGAACCAGGCCATACGTTAAGTGGCCGTTAAGAAGATTTATTGCTCAAGCATATACACAAGAAACTAATCGATTAAGGTTAAATACTAAATTGTCACCAGGTAAGGGTTAATGGAGGACAAGAGAGGTTGGAGGTAGACCGTTTGTGAAAACACAAAGATTCTAGGCTGATGACTCGTTTAACTCTGCCCCCCCCTCAGCTCTTCCTGCTCTTCTCCTACATCTGAGAGTGATCTAGATTTATCTGGTTGAGAATGGATCATGAATTTCGGAATTATGAAATGTTTTCTGCAGTTTTCATCTGGCAGTATAAATCACAATCAGCTGTTTAAAAGGGAGAGAGAGTGGTAGGAAGGAGATTATAGGACTTTTTTTTAACGATCCTTTGACTTCAGAAAGGGTTTGAACAGGTATACCGTATATTGTTGAAAGCAGAATTCAGCCTAGCACAGCCTGAAGATGCCCATGTAGGCAAGTCATAGCATTGAACAGTTGGAATCAGAATGATCTCCTTACACAAGCCAAAAAGTGTCATTGAAAGGAGCTCCTTAGGGTTTGGGGAAAGTCCAGAAGGAAACAATAAAATAAGCAGCTCCACATCTAGTAAACATGCAGTTTGCTGCAGTTATAAATGCGGTTAATTGGAAGAACAATTGCCATTATGTCACCATCTCAGTGAAGGGGGAGGTTGGTATGAACTGTGAATCTGAACTAAAGAATCTGAAATAAACAGAAAACAAAAGTTGGAAATGAGGAAAATGAGATGAATTTCCACCAGCTGATGCATTCTCTTAGCCTCTAGGTTGGTTTAGAGAACAAATTGTTGTTATTGGGAAACATTAATAATAACAACAACAACAATAAAGTTGGAAGGGACCATGGAGATTATCTAGTCCAACCCCCTACTCAGACAGGAGACCCTATACTATTTCAGACAAATGGCTGTCCAATCTCTTCTTAAAACCTTCCAGTGTTGGAGCATTCACAGCTTCTGCAGGCAGGTTGTTCCACTGGTTAATTGTTCTCACTGTCAGGAAATTCCTCCTTAGTTCCAGGTTGCTTCTCTCCTTGACTAGTTTCCATCCGTTGCTTCTTGTCCTGCCTTCAGGTGCTTTGGAGAATAGCTTGACTCCCTCTTCTTTGGGGCAGCCCCTGAATTGATTCATTAATACTGGTAAGCTGTCATGCCCATCACTCAGTTTCCCTGCCTTAAGAATTATGATTCCATTTTTCAAAATGCCCCTCTTGGAGTAACCAATATCTTTAAAGAGGTCCAAAGGGATGTGAAGAAGCACATTTCCTGTATTTCTATCATGAATGCTACCTCAGCTAATTAAAAGGATCACAGTTAGGTTCCTTGATTGTTAGATAGTTAATGCCCCCTTTAAATAATGGCATTAATTACCTGGGATGTAGATCAGCTGCTTCAGAAAACGCTTAACATATTATAATTAATTTTAAGATTGATGGTTGATTAAGTGACCCAATAAAAAGAAAAAGTGAAAATAATCTCTCTCGTTTTGGGATATACATTATGAGCATATTGAACCCTTTGCTTGCTCATTCATGGTCTATTCATTCCTTCATTAAATATGTATCCTTCCTTTTATTCAGGAGCTCAAGGCGGTGAATATAGTGTTATTATTTTTCCTAACAACTGTGAAGTGGGTTGGGCTAAAAGAGAGGGACTGACCCCAAATCATCCATTAAGAGCTTCTGTGCTTGATGGTAGACTAGAATTTAACAGAATAACAGAGCTGGAAGGGACCTTGGAGGTCATCTAGTCCAGCCCCCTGCTCAAGCAGGAGACCCTATACCATTCCAGACAAGTGGCTGTCCAGTCTCTTCTTAACCCCCCCCCCCACTGATGTAGCATCCACAACTTCTGGAGGGAGGTTGTTCCCCTGGTTAATTGTCCTCACTGTTAGGAAGTTTCTCCTTAATTCCAGGTTGCTTCTCTCCTTGATCACTTTCCATCCATTGTTTCTTGTCCTGCCTTCAGGTGCTTTGGAGAATAGGTTGTCCTCCTCTTCTTTGTGACATCCCATCAAATATTGGAGCACTGCTATCATGTCATCCCTAGTCCTTCTTTTCATTAAACGTGGGATATCCTGCAACCATTCTAAACATCTTTGTTGCTCTCCTCTGCACTTTTCCCACAGTCTCAACTTCTTTTTTTTATATTGTGGTGTCCACGGTTGCAGTCTTCCAAGTGTGGTCATAGACAGTAGATATTCGTAGGCCAGTACCTTCCAGACTAGACTCACTGGCTGTTGAGCTCAGAGGGTAGGGGGACCAAAGTCCTCCAGGAAGTTTCCATCGATGAACATGTACTAAAATCTGGATCTTCCATCTCAGAATTCCACCAACTTCACAATGCTACCCAACATAAAAGTTCAGTGGTGTGCCATCCACATAGTGATTGCAAGGTCATGTTGCTTGAAAATACATTAGGATCATTATTATCGTCTTATTATTTCCTTGGGGTGGGGGTGAATGTTTACGGAAGATTATCTCCTTCACACACACACCCTCAAATCCCAAGATTTGTGGAGTTCTAAAAAGAGGACCAGGTGCAGGCTAAAAGATGTGGACACATCTGGGGGAAAATCAGCCTGGATTGTAGAAGATGTTGAAGATTCACTAGGACACAACCCTTCATAAATCTTAAACAACAACACAAAAAAGCATCACGGATGTGGGGTGGGAGAGAGGACAGGCCAACATGAGAGCAATTATTATTTAATAGCTCACCAGCTGCTGTACCTAGCAGGCAGTGCAATTTTGTGTCTTGCTAACTGCTAAATGAATTCCCCTGAGGAGGGTGGGAGTGACACAGATTCTCTATTAAAGAATAATTGTAGCCTATTGGCCTTGCCACTTGCATCTACTCTGTGGTAGTCCACAGAGTACACAAACTATAGTGAGGAACAAAATGGGCTTGAGATGGAAAAAATAATGGATGCAGCGTAGGCTGACATCCTTAGTTTTTTATAGCCAAAGAACACCTTTTCCTTTTTCTGCACATTTTGGTTTGGAGGAAGATGCCTTGCGATTTCACCCATAGTAGTATAGATCGGTTGGTCCTCAGTTCCCATCATTTGTAAGCAGCTGGGGGTAATCAGGGAGCCAGTTCAACAAATCTAGTAGACAGAGTAATAGAGAAGATTGGTGTCTATGGGGATTCTCAGTCAATCAGGTCAAGGTTGTCCCCAAAACGCTTTTTCAAAAGGCAACTGGAAGTTGTTTTTCTTTGAAGACGTTTCACTTCTCATCCGAGAAGCTTCTTCAGTTTCGAAGAACTGAAGAAGTTTCTCAGATGAGAAGCAAAACATCTTTAAGGGAAAACAACATCCAGCTGCCTTTTGGAAAAGCATCTTTGGGACAGAGAAGATTGGCACTAAATTGTCAGGGATCAAGTCCAAAAGGAAAAGAGATCAATTGTCATGAGTTACTATAGGGAGGGAGGGAGGGAGGGAGGGAGGGAGGAAGGAAGGAAGGAAGGAAGGAAGGAAGGAAGGAAGGAAGGAAGGAAGGAAGAAAGGAAGGCTCCTAGACTCACCACAGAACTTCTGGCCAGTTTGGTTTGAATTTTTGCATCTTTTTAAAAAAAAACACGTAATAATAAAAATTGAAAAAGTGTAGAAAGTACGTAGAGTGAGCAGTTCCACCACCAGCTTTTCTTTGGGTAAACTGCCGTGTTATGACCACGGTTGTATAGGAGAGGCCTTCCTGCAGAACTCCCTTCCTCCATAAATTAAAACCTTTAACTATTCGGGTTAGAGTGCGCTGCATCGAAGTCTCGCTGCAAGGAAGTGTAAATGCAACTTGCATACAAACACAGAAGGAAATCAGTCAAAACACCTTTCTCCTGAAGAAGTCCTGAATGGGATGGGAAAATCATTCAGCAACTGCTCTTGTGGTTGCTTTCAATTAGTCCTGATTGAAAATTGATTGGTCTTTTTTTTTCATAAATGTGTAGCCAATGGATTTTTAAATTATCGTAAATCAAGTCACCCCAGCAGCCTTGCCCATCACCACGGATAAGCATCAGTTTTGCTTCGTAAGATGCTCGTAGCTGCATCGTCTCTTGAGGACTTAATATTGGAATTTGAGAAGATATACCACCTTTACTGATTTTTTTTTTGATGGATGATTTTATCAATGGAAGCTCTAACTGTCAGTTTTTAAGAGAACTACTGGATCTGAGGTGCAAGAATTAGCATGATTCTAGATGGCGGCAAAATGTTTCTGTGTCACTTTACTAATATCTACTCATGGTCTGAATTTGTATAGCCCAGACAAAACATAGCGGTTGTTTTGTTTTTGTTTTGTTGTTGTTGTTATTTTTAGAAATTTGATGCAGCCTTGAGCAAGGCGATTGTATTACTTCTGACTGTGGCCATTTCCACTTCATAGGCATTATATCATATTGAATAGCTGATTGGTATTATTATAGCCATTTTAAGAGGATGGATGAATTGAATGTGACTTGCCCAAGAGGTTACATAACAAATTCTTTATTCAATATAATGGGCTCTGTCTTTGATAACCAGCAATTTCTTCCTATGTGGGGATGTGGCTTTATTTTGAAATAAGTCCCACACGTTCCTGGTTAAAAATGAGGTACCATTTATGTAAGAAGGAGCTAGTTTAAACCCACTAAGACTTATTTTTCAGGTGGTGCATACAGATTGCCATTGATAGCTTGTTATGTGTGAGATTCCATCAAATTTATTAGTCTTTGTGTATCTCTTCTACATAGTGGTAGTTACAGTCCTTACACTGTATGTTGTAGACGAGTCCTGCTTGGTTTTTTTTCTCCTTCTTGGCTACTAGATCTTGGTTTACTTAAGATGTTTAGCAGACAACATCCATTAATACCAACTAGCAGTCAGAAGTCACAATGAAAACTCCTTAATTTCACATCACATGGATGGACTCAACCATAATGTCAACTGGAAAACTGCAAGCATCCTAGATCAAGCTACATCCAAAACCACAAGGGAATTCCTGGAAACCTAGCATTCAGACAAATCAGCCATCAGTACACATAAAGATAAATCCCAGTTACCCACCATTGAAAAGAGACAATTAAAAAAAGCTAAGAAGGAAATAAAAACAAACACATCCTCTCCAGCAATTAACACCCAGCTAAGGGGGATTAACACTAGACAAACAATCAAGCAGAAAACAATAACTTAATCAAGGAACCATTAAGGAAACAAAATCACCCTTAGTGACACCAGCAGGGCAGGGTACAGGTATATAAACAGGAGCAAACCTCACACTCACTATTGTCATCAGCACTGATGATGTTACCTAGTCAGGTAATAAAATGTCTGGAACAAACAGCCAAGTTCAGAGAGCACCAAGGATCCCACAATTCAACCCTGGGGTATATATATTATCTTCTATTGAAATAGCCTCTTTTTTGTATATTAGAGTATTCTTGAAACATAGGAACATAACTTATGTCTGCTCTTAGTTAAGTGAAAATCAGATGGACGCCAAAAGTGGACTTTCAGTCCTAGGTTTAAACTGTACAGCTAAATTATGTGGAATTTAGCACTGAGATTTTTGCTAGACGATAACCAGAAAATAGAACTCCTTTCAGCCTCTAGTGATGAATACAATCAACAGTTACACATGACTTCTATTCTTTTCCTTGGAAACAGATAAAAGAGATGATGATCATTATAGAACAAATTATGTTTCTGCAGCCCTGGTTCCAGCGCTGTGGAAAAAGAACTCAGTTTTTTTTTTTGGTTTTTTGACTTTGTTTTTAAAGGATAAAATAATTTATGGGTCTTGTAAATCGGTAGACAATTTTGTCTGTAGGTATGCAAGATATAAGTAAGTGTAGGAGAAAAAGACTGTTGCAAGTTGTAGATCACAGAATGTCTTCCCTGCTGTTTCTTACTAAGATCAAACGTCAGCCTGCAAAATATAGTCATTGTCTGCAAAATCCAGGTTTCGGTTTTTTAAAAAATGTTGAGGGCTCCCTACCAAAAGCTTAAAAGCCAATCTACCAGTAAGCATGCTTCCTTTCTGCAGCATATTTTTTAACAAGTATCTGTTAAGAGCCCATTTATATTCTCTGTTTCATAGAACAAAACTTATTACCTCTTCTTCTCCAAAGCATCTGAAAGCAGGACAAGAAGCAACGGATGGAAATTAATCAAGGAGAGACACAACCTAGAACTAAGCAGGAATTTCCTGACAGTGTGAACAATTAATCAGTGAAACAACTTGTCTCCAGAAGTTGTGAATTGCTCCAACACTGGACGTTTTTAAGAAGAGATTGGAGAAACATTTGTCTATGATGGTACAGGGTTTCCTGCTTGAGTAGTGGGTTGGACTGGAAGACCTCCAAGGTCCCTTTTGTTCTGTTACCAGGCATGCCAGCCTGTTAGCACCTTATTCATTTCTCCAGGAAAATAGTTGAGAGCTTGGAAGTCTTCTGGTTCAAAAAAATGTCACCGATGGGCATTTCTCCTTTATGTAACTATTTATGTAACTATTCTCCTTTATGTAACTGTACCATCTCTACAACAGCATATCTTAAACATCTAGTTGCTTCTTTCTGCATAGTAAGTAGAATGATATTGTGAGAACAGCTCAATGAAGGAATCCAGAGGAGGTTTCAATTGCAATACTTTTCCCCCTAAGTTTACTCTTTTGCCTTTGGTCACCCAAGCAAAGCTCCGCCCACTCCCTGTTCTGTTTATTTAGGTTCATGTCTCACACGTTGTGTTGCGTTGACCCAAGACCACAAGTCTGTTTTTAAAAGTTGTGAGCTGAAAAGGAAATGAGCATAGAGTGGATACCATATCAAAATCCACAACCTGACTCCAGCTTTGGATTTTTATTTTTATTTTATTTTGGGTAGTGTTGCATAGTTAGTTCTGTCCTTTAGAAGCCTTGATATATATATATATATATATATATATATATATATATATATATATATATATATATATATATATATATATATATATATATATATATATATATATATATATATATATATATATATATATATATATATATATATATATATATATATATATATATATATATATATATATATATATATATATATATATATATATATATATATATATATATATATATATATATATATATATATATATATATTGTATGTTTGGTTTACAGTAGCCCAAGGCTGTGAGTCCTCTGGATCCTTTATTGCTCTCTTGAGTAGATCTTTAGCAAAGTCTTGTACAGAAACTCCTGCAATATAACTTTTTCACCTTTTACTTGAAAAGGTCTGGCTTTTGTTTCCTGGTTTGTTTACCTGTTCAGCTGGAATATATAGTATTGCTTTGCCTGCAGTTCCTTCTTTGCAGCAAACAAATCAAAACAAAGCAACTGACCGTTGAGATTTGCTTCTGAGTAAGTGAAACAAATTCTCACCGTTTTTAGAATTTATTTATTTAGCCCCTATTCAATCAATGAGCACTATGCAAACTGCGACCCAGTGCCTGCCTATAGGCAAATTCACCTAAGTGTCCACAGCTTCTTTCCCGTGGGCCTTTTTGTAGGGTTTTCCCATCATAATCTGGAACCCGGTTTTGGATGTGTATCACAAGATTTGGGAAATTGTGTCGCCAGAAGTTGGTCTGGGAATAACCAATCAATAGACCGATACAGTTCTCTCCAGTGTATTGTTACAGTTGGTGTGCTGGGCAAGGAGATGGAGAGGGAGAGGCAGAGGGAGAGAGACTTTTTAGATTTACTCCCATCACTCATACTCGGGTGGGTGACCATTTCTTATATGAAGTTACCTTATATATTATATATTAAGGTAACTTCAGTAAGCTATAAAATTAGCATTATGTGGGTTTTATGTCTGCATGTTCTTTATAGCTTGTTTTTTGTTTTTGTTGTCATCTGCTATCCGGAGTCACAGATTGATTTGGGGCAGCCTTATAGACCAAACTGGGGGTGAGATAGCTCAGCAGTTAAAGACACTGAACTTGTTCACGTTTTCCATTTGAAACCCAAGCACTGGGAGATGGGATGAGCTCCCGGTCCTTGCTCCAGCTCCTGCCCACCTAGCAGTTTAAAAGTGTGTGAATGTGAGTAGATAAATAGGTACCACTTTGGTGGGAAGATAACAGCATTCTGTATGCCTCGGCATATAGCTGGCCACACAACCAGAGAAGCATCTTCAGACAACATGGCTCCCTAAGAAATGGAGATGAGCACCATCTCCTAGAGCAGGGGTCTTCAAACTTGGCCCTTTTATGACTTGTGAGGAATTCTGGGAGTTAAAGTCCACAAGTCATAAAAGGGCCAAGTTTGAAGACCCCTGTCCTAGAGTTAGACATGACTGGACAGGGAAAACGGTTATTTTTTTAATCTTTGTAAAGCTAATCAACCAATCAAATAATCTAGGTAGCTCCAGTCTACTATATATCCTTATGTCTGGTCCTAGTTTTTGTGGTCAGGGAAAGTAGTTCCTGATCATCTTCCTGAGCAGGCTACCATGTCTGCTCTGAGTTGTCATTTATTGAGACTGAACATCCCAAGTTCCTTCAACCTGTCTCTGAAGGACAGTCAAAAGTCAATCTAGCCAGCTTGTAAACATGAACTGAGGGGAAAGCAACCTTCTATTCTTTGCCTCAGGCACTAAATATTTCTACAACTCTATATTTCATTTGTGCACGAACACCACCTCTCTACATGGAGTTGTGCTTTGCCCTGTCATGGTCACACATGTTAGAATCACAAAGCTGCACAATAAATGCCCCTAGCCAATTTTTTATTATTATTATTTTGGTCCTTGATGCTGTGAAGAATCTGGAATGTTCCCAGGAGTAACAATACAGAGGCTGCCAAACTGTCTAAAAGTTTGTGTTTCTGTCAGCTGTAATCTATGCACAAACCCTGTGGGTTGTCTGCTCCTCTTGTGGGCAGGAACTGCAAATTAAGCAAAAATGAAACAAGCCTGACTGTTCTGCTAAAATATTCTTTCTTTAAAACAATATCTTTGGGGGAATCTGATGTGCTTAGTTGTTTTTTTTTTAAAGTCCTCCAAAACTCTGAAGCTAATGTTTAATATCGCAGGGGAGAAAGTGGGAAGGAGCATAAGAAATTTAGCTTGAATGTGGATTCATTAGCATACATTTGTTGATGAAGGATCATTAAAAATTCTATTACAAGGTTGGCAATTATAGCCACACACTGCCAATTTTTTTAATTAACTGTGTGGATTTATTTAACTCTCTCTTTTTTTGGTAATGCTGACCTATTGCCCAGTAGTACGTATTTGTGCTAAAGCTGTGATAGATGAGATAATTCTTCCGTAAAATGTTTGGAGCATTATTCTCTATTGTGCATTTTTCATAGAAGGGAGGGAGGGAGGGGGAGGGGAGGAAGGAAGGAAGGAAGGAAGGCAGAAAGGAAGGGGAGGGGAGGGAGGAAGGAAAGGAAAGGAATGGAAAGGAAAGGAAAGGAAAGGAAAGGAAAGGAAAGGAAAGGAAAGGAAAGGAAAGGAAAGGAAAGGAAAGGAAAGGAAAGGAAAGGAAAGGAAAGGAAAGTTCTGGTTCTTGGGGTTTAATTCAAGCTGATGTTTGTATGCTTAAGCATATTATTTTGCCTTATTTAATAACATAAGTTATAGGAATACAAGAGAAAGGAGGACTTTGGCCTTCAAACGCCTTAGCATTTCTGAGGGAAAATCCTCCTTTAAAATGCTATACTCACCTCGCAAAAGAAGTTCAGTTTGTTTATAGCCTTTTTTTTAATGTTAACAATCTCCCTGCCAAAAAATAAAACATGATGCAATTAAGATAACAGTTAGGAAACCATAGAGACTCATCTGCAAAAGCTGGACCTTGGCTCACTTCCACAGGGAAGATTAAAAAGCTCCTTGCTTTGGCTGCTACTTTGATATGGAAATGACATTGGCTGGGTACACGTTCCATGTTAAGCTTGGATGTGTTCTAATCATGGTTTGCTGAATGAGCCCCAGGGATATGAAGCCATTCATCATTTTTCACCAAAAATGGATTTGTGGATTTGTTGTGGATTTGTTGACCAAACAACCACACTCTGGCTTTTCTGAATTTTTGACTCCCACAGAATGATTCCTGTTTACCGGTCAGTTGCTTGGGTCAAGCAGGAAATCAGAAGTACAGGCAATTCAAATGTATATAAGGCTTTATTGTAAACTTATGCTCTCCACAAGAATCTGAACAACTAAGGGTCAAAGCAAATTGGGGGTAGATAAGAGTCAGTGGAATTCAAGGTGGACAGGATTTAGATCTCTTGGGGGTGTGAAGGGACTTGAGACTGCTGATATATTTGACCCCTCCCTCCCTCAAACTCAGCCTGGTCATCTCTTACATCTCAGTGCTAACAGTGGCTCCTAATCCATCTCTCCTCAAAGTTAACTCTACAGACAACAAAACTGATCACATATAAGCAATGTAGAACATGAGCAAACATAAAGCAGCATCAAACTCTTATTAGGCCCAAGTATGTTAGGTTGTATCTGTTCGTATCTGAGACTGTTGTCTGAATGTATTCCCATGTTCAGAATGAAGGGTACCTTTGGATCATTTTGCTGGTTTGGTGGGAGGTGATTAATCAAATTTCTGTGTCATGATTTCACTACAGGTCACAGAGGTGGAACTCTTGTTTTTTTTCCCCCTGTTAGTACATGTTGCATTGAAGATTTAAGACTTGGTTAGAAGGTCATATTGGTTAAAAGCTAATATTGTCATCCACATTCCGTAAATCAGATCTGTCAGACCCAGTTCACACTGGAGAAATTTTTTTTAAAAAAAGAAGAGGCAGTGTTCATGTGTTCAACAGAATTCATGAAATGTTAGATTTTAAGGAAGTCTTAGATCTGGACCTGTCACCCTATTTTCCCTGATCAGCAGCTGGGGCCAAGTCAGAGAAGAAATGACTGTTTTCCATTAACAGAAGGCTTCCTCTTATGCATCAAATCAGAATTTTGATTTTCCACTGTCCAGTTGTGTCTGTCTCTGCGGGGGTGGGGTGGGGTGCTTATTTCTGTCTCTTAGCCAAAGGAGCCAGCATTTCCATAGCCATGTAGCTGGCGTGACTATATGTCAGGGTGCATGGAACGCCATTACCTTCCCACACAAGTGGTACCTATTTATCTACTCGTATTTGCATGTTTGGCCACCTAATGAGAAGGAAGGACTCACTGGAGAAGAGCCTAATGCTGGGAAAGATTGAGGGCAAGAGAAGAAGGGGATGACAGAGAATGAGGTGGCTAGATGGAGTCACTGAAGCAGTATGCGTGAGCCTAAATGGACTCCAGAAGATGGTAGAGGACAGGAAGGCCTGGAGGAACGTTGTCCATGGGGTCACGATGGGTCAGACATGACTTCGCAGCTAACAACAACAACAACAATTTGCATGTTTTCGAACAGCTAAGTAGGCAGGAGCTGGGGCAAGGAGGTCGTGCAGCACTTGGGTCTCAAAACTTTCCAGCAGACAAGCTCAGCATCTTTAACCTCTGAGCCATCTCGCCCCCAGTCTTGTGGAGTCCACCGAATCTCAAACTCTTCTGGTTCCCACAAGAGGCCCTCAGAATATATACAAATGTATGTCAGAGCTAGAAGGGACGCGGTGGCTCAGTGGGTTAGGACGCTGAGCTTGTCGATCAGAAGGTCGGCAGTTTGGCGGGTCGAATCCCAAGTGCTGCGTAACAGAGTGAGCGCCTGTTACTCGTCCCAGCTTCTGCCAACCTAGCAGTTCGAAAGCATGTAAAAATGCAAGTAGAAAAATAGGGACCACTACGGTGGGAAGGTAACAGCGTTCCGTGCGCCTTTGGCGTCTAGTCATGCCGGCCACATGACCACGGAGACGTCCTCGGACAAGCGCTGGGTCTTCAGCTTTGAAACGGAGATGAGCACCGGCCCCTAGAATCGGAAACGATTAGCACACATGTGCGGGGGAACCTTTACCTATGTCAGAGCTAGAGCTAACATCACTTATTTTCCTTCCAGGTACCCAACATCCACCCTTTACCCTCCCTGGCAGGTTTCAGAAACCTGACAGATTTCTGAATTTGGTGGTTCCTCCTCCTCTGCCCCTCCCTCTCCTACCATTGCCCTGTAGGTAACAACAAGCAACCTTCTCTTTTCTGTGTGCTTAAAAGCTTCCTTCTTGTTGCCTTTGGATCATTTCTGCTAGTAATTTTAATTCTTAATAACTGCATATTTTCCTGTCTCCGCTAATGGAGGACATCTGTGGCCTTAGCCTTTTAATTAGGTGGTAATTAGAATCTAAATAACATCTCTGACTTTCTGAAAATGATCCCAGTAGCACATGAATTCTCTTTGAAATCTCCCTCCCTCCTCCCTTTCTTGTTTTAAAGCCATAGGTTCAGCTACAACGGGCAGAACTTTCCTCTCTCTCTCTCTCTCTCTTGTGGACTTTTCAACTATCGAATAATATCATGCAATCCAAAGGAGGAAGGGCTCCAAGTTGCCCATCAACAGTTAGTTTTGTTTTGTTTTTGTTTTTTGAATCACAGAGTCCAGAGGAGGCACCCAGGTCTTCCTCCATAGGGAACAGATGGATTGTATTCGTGTTTAAATTGCAAGATTTGTTTGTTCAATTTAAGGGCGCGTTGACTCAGCAGTTAAAAAAGCTGGGCTTGTCGGCTGGAAAGTCGTTAGCCCAGGCTTGAGACCAGAGTGCTGCCAGATGGGGTGAGCTCCTGTTCCTTGCCCCAGCTGCTGCCCACCTGGCAGTTCGAAAGCATGCAAATGCGAGTAGTTAAAAAGGTACCACTTCCGTGGGAAGGTAACAGTGTTCCGTGCACCTTGGCCTATAGTCATGCTGGCTACAGAAGTTGTCTTCAAACAGATGAGCACCATGCCCTAGAGTTGGACACAACTGGACAGGGGAAACCTTAACCTTTTGTTCAGCTTGAATCCACAACTCTAAATCGATGGAAATATTGAAACCGATGGAAATATTGTGCACATCTGTATCTCTACCTAGTCTGGATAAGTAGTTCTTTTATCTCAAAGGTGCTTTTTCAAAAGGCAACTAGACTTTCGTTTGTTTTCCCTTGAAAACATTTCGTGTCTCATCCAAGACTTTTCTTCCAGTCCATGACCTGGATGACTGAGAATCTCCATGGACATTTAGATATTTTACCCCTGCATCGGGATGGTATAAAAATCCTTGGATTGACCAGACTTTGTAAAAAAAAAACACCACACAATAAGCCCAAGGTTCTACAGTATCAGGAATTGGACTGGTTCCAGCCCAACTACCAGCCCCCAAGTGCATCACTTAAATTAACAACTGCATGATTCATTTAACCACTGCAGTGATTCAGTTAGCAACCGTGGCGAAACATATCATAAAATCAGATGTGAGTTCCTTAACACCTGCCTTGTAGAGCAGTGGAAATTCTGGTGCCAATTTTAGTCATAACTTGAGGACTACCCATCAACTACCCCAGTGAATATTTTACTGAATAGGCCTCGAATTCATCGCGCATGTAGACTAGATATTTCAATGCTGACATTAAATGTGTTGCTCTTAAGATGTTTTTCTTCAAAAAATAAGGACAGGAAATATCAGTCCAAAGAAAATCTTAAGAAAACTAAACGGCATGCAAATTGTCGCCCCGTTTTCTTTCACCGGCCCTCCTTTTCAGGTTGAAATGCTTGATTATCTCTGAGCCATTCAGAACGAAATGTTTCTATATCTAGTTACAACATATAAAAAGGATACGTATTTATATATCTATTCCTATATAGCTGATTGCATCGAGAGTTCTTCCATCTGCAGGCTTTGTGACAGAACGTGTTTCGATTTAGGGATGAATCAGATCTGCAAGGGGAGTGTTTTCAAACAGCTGGAGTTGGGGATGGTGTTTAGACAAAAATTATAAAGCCAAACGTAGCCAAAAATATATCCCATTCCTTCCAAATGGACTCTTCCAACTCGCCCTGCCTGTTACATTTGAGAATGGAGGTCAGGCCAGCAATTTTTACAAATGTCTTTATCTATTTTGGAAATAGAGTAAGCAGTGTAAAAATGCATTTATAATAAAAAAATAAATAAATAAAACGTAGCTGGAATGGTAGCAATTTTCCTAACTTTCAATCCAGAGGCTATCCAGTCTTTTCTGCAGCTGCTGGCAATTCAACCTCCTCTCCACGTCTCTTCTGTTTACATTGTGAATAAATGACATTGTGCATTGTAAAAAGTTGGAACTATGTTTTGACTCATTTTCTCTCTCTCTCTCTCTCTCTCTCTCTCTCTCTCTCTCTCTCTCTCTCTCTCTCTCTCTCTCTCTCTCTCTCTCTCCTTCTCTTCTCTAGCTTCGGTCTTCAGCCTCTGATTGTCCAAAGGAGGTAAGTCCTGTCCATCTTGAGATGTAGTAATTTGTATTGCACGGACCAACATCGCTAGTGCTTTTCGTGTTTATAAAGTGTGACCTGTTTTAAAGGTTGCTTCTCTTCGGTCAACAGCCCAACCAGGTGCAAGGACTTTTTATTCTTCATTGGTTATCAATATAAACCCATTAACGCTGCCACTCCATCAGCCAAAAGATGCAGGCAGTCCTGGACTTACAACAGTTCCATTTAATGGCCATAGAAAGATAGAGTGGCACTGAAAAAATTATTTATGACCGTTTTCATAGTTAGAACCATTGCAGCATCCCCAGGGTCAAAATTCAGATGATTGACAACTGACTCGTATTTATGATGACTGCAGTATCACCTGATCCTCTTTTGCAACCTTCTGACAAGGAAAGTCAATGGGGAAGCCACATAACAGCTGTGGCAAGAAAAATCGTAAAATGGGGCAATTTTTTTGCTCAGTGGCGGTCGTAATTCCAAGGACTCCTTGTGTATTCAAAGCAGTCTTTTAATGAATCTAACGTGCTTTGGGATCCATATTGGCATGTATCATCATATACGACTTCTTGCCTGTTCCATCTATGATGCTAATAATTTCTGAAAGAGGATCAAATCTGAACTGTTGTATTATTGCATTACCAATAGTGATGGTTTATTACTGCTGATTGATTTTGGATGCATATTCTTATGAACTTCAGAGTTTACAGCTACGGCCAATAACAAGGACTGTGCAAAGACTTGATTTGGATATTAAAGGCAGTTTGTTCCAATCTCCAAATTGTTTTTCCTTTCCAGCTGAAGAGTGCCAGTTCCATTTCACTTGCTGGATGAAATTGGATGCATTCGGTTGATTTGAACTGATGGGAAGGTTTTATGCACGTCCACGGGTATTTTTGTGGTCCAAATCAAAGTGAATCAGTATAATCTGGTTTAATTCAACAAGTCAAATGGCCCATCTGAGCACGGCTCAGCTTGGAAACCTGTCCTTTTCCCCTCAGCATGGCTGGCTCAGGAATTCTGGGAGTTGAAGTCCACGAGTCATAAAAGAGCCAAGGTTGCCTACCCCTGGACTAGGGCATTTCTGAGGTTAAGTCAGGCTGTTTCTTTCAGTCTTGAAAACCATATCAGTTTATAGCCAAAATACAGATCGTCCTTGACTTACACCTTTTCATTTGATGACCGTTTGAAGTTACCACGGCACTAAGAGAAAGTGGCTTATGACTGGTTTTCATACTTATGACCATTGCAGCATCCCCATGGTCACGTGATCAAAATCCAGATGCCGAGGTCTACTATAAGCACCTTTTCTATCTATTAGCCTTTGGTTCTAGGACCTAGGTCTTCAACTGAAGCTCTTCTTCATAGGGTCCCCCGTCCCACCAAGTTGGATGAGACACTTAGCCAAAAAGATAGGGATGCACACCATCTGTGGAGCATCCTCTCCACAGGGGGCTCATCTGTATTAAAATCTTCTGAAGACTACACAAACCTTTTCTGTTGAGATTAAACTATAACCACTGTCCTTTCATTTGACCTTGCCGATTGTTTTGCTGCTGGTTTGATTGCAACATTTGACATGTTATTGTTGGGTAGTGAGTGGTTAGGTCTCAGTTATTGACCTACTTTTCATGGTTGATTTATTGTCGCTATTGTTATTTTACTGACACATTTGCTCTCCAGAGAACTCAGTCCTATGAGGTAGCTTAGAAGTGTAATTAATTAATCAGTGATAATGATAGAACCATATCTACAAAGTGAAAGTGATCCAATGTGATCAAAACAATGACTATCCAGACCCAAATTGCTCTTGAGGACCATCCTTGTTTAGATCGAATACATTTTTGAAGCTTTCTAGTCCCTACCAAAAATGAAACAGTCCTTATAAATAGCGGTTACTATTTATCGTTGTTACTGGAAAGAAACTCCCCTTAAATTAAATCCATTTTTTTTCAATAATTGTCTCCATGAATTAAGACAGAATATACACATTAAAGCAGCTTCTTGATGGTTGCATTCAGGATTTAAGCAGTGACACAAAGCATGACTGAACTAAGGGTTAGATCCTTGGAGAAAGAAATACGAGAAGAGCAGAAGAAAGAGTTTTTTTGTCTTTTGTTTTCCTTCATGAAAGGATGAGCTCTTGACCTCTAAAGCTAGATCACACAACCAAAATTTTTGCCGGGTGCATTGATCAAAGTGGCACACCTTTAGAAAAAGACAGGCTTAAGGAAAGAAAGGTGAGTTGCCTTCACTGGATCACTGTAATATAATATTTTAATTATGGTTTTCTGTGCACATCGTATAGGGTCCCCACAAGACTGCCTAATTAACCAGGTTGTTCAGCTTTCATGTACTATCAATCAAAGCATTGCTGGAGATGTCTGGAACTCATTTACAGAGATTACGGTAGAAGGAGAAATATTCTGCCTCATTGTTACTTAACTTAAAGGGTCATCTATAATAACTATATCCTGAAAAGCAAGACTTCTTATTAAAATCTCAAGTAACGGTGATGATTCCTGATCTCAAAGCACTTAGGCTTTTGCTGATTTTTTTTTAGCTCTTCTATAAAAAAAAATAGTCTTTATTTCTCCTATCTCACTTTCTAATATAAAAAAAATGCAATATCTTCAAAAGAGCTTTGTTTTTAAAAAAACTTGCATCGTAGAGACCTTCTTTTTGCTATTGATTATCTTAGTTTTCTACAAGCTGATTGGTTGCAATCAGTTACCCAAGGATCTGTCTCGTCAAAAGGAGAACATCATAATTCCAAACTAGCAACCGGGGAAGGGGGGGCAGAATTCAACAAAGAAAAATAAATGTTTCATAAGAACCAAGGTCTTATGGAAGAACCAAGCAAAGACAGTCTCTGTTGTCTACCTAAGAAATCCAGGCAGCTCATGTGGCCAGACTCTTTTGACTTACGTTGAAATGATACCAATATTTCGGCTGAGGAGGAGCATCTAATGGATTGACATCTTGTTAATAGAGTTGGTTGACCACTAATATCATCAGAAAAGGTTATGTGACCTGAAATGGAAAAATATAATTTTGCATTTACACAAGGGCACATGGGCAGTGCGGTAGTTCCTTTGCTCTAGAATGCTATGAAATTTGATAGAGAACATCTGTTAGCATCTTTTAGACATCTTTTGAAGACATATACATCTCTTCACTCAAGCCATCACCATACCAATGTTGAATGACTGATTTTCTGGTTTATTTCCCCCTCCTTCCCTGTCTATCCTTTTAATGAATGTGCTTTATATGGTTTAAATTTATTGCTTTCATTACAGTACTGCATTTCATAATTCTATTGCAAAGAGTCTCAAGATGCACTGTATGGAAAGCAGTATGGAATTATAATATATGCTATGCATGCTTCAAGCCCATTCTTCATGCAACTAATATTATTTCCCAGTGGGAGCAAAAACAGTGCCACTCAGTTTTTATTCAGGGCTCATGTCACTGCTTCTATTACCACTATCTTTTTATTTGTCCTCTTCCTATGAATTTTGTATATCCCACTGATGCCGTCTAGGCGTGAGTTGGGGACAAGCCCAAAGGTGCTTCTCCAAGGATATTTGCAGGAACGACTGCTGGCAGGAACGACTTCCCATCGCCCGGTGCGCTCACACAGGTAGGGCCTCCTCAGGGTGCCGTCGGCTAGACAATGTCGGCTGGCGACCCCCAGGGGGAGGGCCTTCTCTGTGGGAGTGCCTACCCTGTGGAATCAGCTTCCCCTTGAGCTCCGGATGGCTCCGGATCTCCAGTCCTTTCGTCGCGACCTCAAAACATTTCTTTTCCATCAGGCTGACCTGGACTGATGATAGGGGTTTTTAAAAAAGAAAATGTTTTTATTATTTTATCACTGGGGCTTGTTAGTTTAATCTTTTTAAACATTTGTATTATTGTGTTTTATTGTTGTTAGCCGCCCTGAGTCCTTCAGGAGATAGGGCGGCATATAAGTCCCAATAATAAATAAATAAATAAATAAATAAATAAATAAATAAATAAATAAATAAATAAATAAATAAATAAATAAATAAATAAATAAATAATAAAAGGTAACTGGACTTCCTTGGTTTATTTCCTTGAAATAATAATAATAATAATAATAATAATAATAATAATAATAATAATAATAATAATAATAATAATGATGATGATGATGATGATGATGATGTTGGAAGGGACCTTGGAGGTCATCTAGTCCAACCCCCTGCTAAGGCAGGAAACCCTATACCATTTCAGACATGTTTCGCTTCTCATCCAAGAAGCTCCTTCAGTTCAGAAGAAGCTTCTTGGATGAGAAGCGAAATATTTTCAAGGGAAAAAAACCAAGAAAGTCCAGTTGCCTTTTGGAGAAGCACCTTTGGGATTACCATGATCTGGATGATTGAGAATCTCCAGAGACGAAGCTCATTCAATTATCAGAGTGAACTAGACCACCGAAGGCATTCGGGTTGGTTGAGCATGGGTTTAGTTGTAGCAGTAGTAACTAGACAATCCCCATAGCCATCTAAAAAAGAAGTTTAAGTTTAGAATCTAAAATATTTGTTGCTCAGAGAAGATTCTTGGTGCTCTCTGAGGTCTGATCTGGAGTCCTTGGTGCTCTCTGAGTTTGGTTGTGTTCTTGCAGACGTTGTATTACCCAACTAGGTAACATCATCATGTACATAGATGCCATCAGTGGGCATCAGTGGGATACAAGCCCCATTGCAAGAAAACAACCAAGCTCAGAGAGTACCAAGGATCCCACACGAAAATTATCTATTGTACCATGAAAGCGCTGCCAAAAGCTCTACCAAAATGTGTTAGTTTGCACATTTCAAGAAGAACAGATCAAATCAAGTCTCTATTAAGATCCTAGAGCAGCATAAAGAGTATTCCCCAGCATTAGTAGTAGTAGTAGTAGTGGCCATTGTCAAATTGTTGGCCAAGCAAGATACCAAGGTGAGCATTGATGTCCACCATGTCTCGTTCAAGCATGTCTTCTGAGCTATCTGTAGATTAGTTGCCATTGGCCAATCTTCTCTGACATCATAGAAGGGGCCAGACAGATACCCAGAAATGTATTTTTGATCCTCTTCCCTATATATGTGCTTTAGGTCCACCGTCTGTCATTGAGAAAATTCTACTGCACTGAGTCTTAAAGCCTTTCTAGCTGCTGCTGAAAGTTAATAATGCTTTGCTCAAGGGTCCTTACTATTATATAAACAACTGTGCACTTGTGAACATGAAAGTTATTCTATATATTTTACTGTAGGATATAATTTTTAAACAAACCCTCCAAAAGCTTTCACAGCAATTTAAATTATTCCCATTTTGAACATGTCTTTTTTGAAAAATAAGTTAGTTCTTCTTTTTAAAAAATATAATAATAGGAAGGGGTGACTGCCAGCATAACAACAGTTGAAGCAGATTGTGCTACTTCAGGCTTGCTTTAAAAAAATATCATTAAATTAAATAAAGCCTTTTAGTCCTTCCGTTGTATATTTATCTTACGAATCCATAATGCAGTGCAGTTTTGCAGCTTTAATCCCTTTGAAAGAAAAAGTGGGCTTCTGATTAGGGATTGTTATCCCTCTGTATAAAAATAAACATGATTAGCTTCAGTCATTCACTTAACCTGCTTGTAATTGGGAGAATCTACTGTATGTATCCTCTAGTTCAATTCATACCATAGACTGACACATAATTACAGTACAAGCGGTCCTATCTCTGTTAATTACCATTGTTACCATCGATCCAATTAACTAGGATAACTCCCGGAAACAGGAGTCATCAAAGCTTTGTTGAAAATCCCTCTTGCTTTGGAGCGGAGGTTTGTCAAGCGCCCATCATTCAATTTGTTTCGGTTTCTCAAAATAGAAGGCAGAGACTTTGAAGTGGAGTGATATATTTGTTGCATATGAAGGACCCCCCCTCGTGATGGACATTCAGGTGGAGGGGGGGTGTCAATGGCAACATCTGTGTGATGGTGCCCTCAAAGGGTGTGTTGTGAATATAACAGCATTGCGCTTTGAAGATGGGCTATGTTTTCCTTCTTCTGTTATGTAACTCCTTCCCTTTAGCTAAAATAAATGTTCCACCAGGCAGCGTGCAGTGTCATCACTGCCCCAAGGTGAGTTTTAAAAGTTTTTGATCTAGCTGCACAAGGACGTTTTCTCCGAGCCTTTGAGTGGAACTCTTGAAAAAAAATGTCCTTCTGCGCCAAAATATTTTCTTGCTTGAGATAAAAGACGAGATATTACCCATCTCTCTTCTATCATCAGCTCCATTTTATATTCAGAAGCCAACTGTAAGGACCACAGTTGAATCCGCCAGGACACCAGAGAGTTCTAGAAGAGTTTGGATATGTGTGTTTGGAACATACACAAATCTGTCATGCAAGACACTAAGTGCTAACAAGGGGCAAACAGGAGAAAATATGGGGAATTGGATGGAATTTTCCTTCTCCTCCTTTGAAATAGGTCATGCATGCCCTACTACCTATAAGCCACATTGTACAGGATGCCAACATGCCAGGTTTGCAGCTTTCCCTCTGCCTGTGAATTTAATTGTCTGTAAGAATATAGCAAGCTATCTCCTGATCAGATCCTCTCTCCATTTATCTTAATATTCTTCTACACTGTCTGCCAGACATTCTCCAGTAGTTTTTCCAGCTCTAGTGAATAGTAAAATCAGTTCTGGGCAATTTTAAGGCACATGAAACCTTGATTTATGTAACTTTTTTTTTTTCAAAAGGATAGAAATTTTATGGAGGATCTGTTTCTAATCAGGATAAATGTTGCAAGTTTTTACTGATAAAACCATTCCATCCCGCATCTACATTAGTTGCATGGATGGGAAAAAAGAGAGAAAAGTTCATTTTAAGTTGATATTGTTGCAGCGTATGCTTACATTGCAACAAGTTGTTTTAAAATACATTTAGCCATTATTTCCCTCTGAATGCTGCTGTGTGCTTTGGGATCCATTCATTTGAGCCAAGAACTGCATCATAAAATTGGAAAAATATAAAATTTGAAAGATGGCTGCATCTGGAGACCTACATCTAGGAAGGAAAGATCAGATTCCTTCAATCTGAATTGTCTATCAAATGTAATCCTGAAGTGTGATCCTAATGCCAGCAAAAGTCTAAGAGAGAGTTAATCAAAAAGTGAACCTAGCATAAAAAAAACTTAACTGTGGCTTTTTCTAATTTAAGCTGCTTTTTCTTCCCCTTTTTCATCAAACTGTGCATTGTATTAAAACTTCTGCCACGCTACCTTGGGATTTTCTAGCTTTAATACTAGACTAACCAGACCTTAATGGCAGGAGATCTTCAAACAGATGCTTTTGCAATCTAGGACTGTCCTTTGTAGAAAATGTTGCCCATAAGCAATTTTTCCAATCAATGCTAAGAGATTATATCAAGTCAGATAAACATGGAGTTGGTATCATGGTGTCACTCTGTTTCTCAATTCCATTTTCAGTTAAGTTGCCCAAAAGCTCTAGGCAGGAATTGAGCTAATACTGAATCCAACACTAGTCCCTTGACTTGGCTCAGAATCCCTGTGATCAAGGCTATGTTAGATGTACCAGGAGATGCTAAGAGCCACGAAAGGCAGAATTGCTGTAAATTGTGATACAAAACCTTCCTCCCTAATCAGCAACAGCCTTGAAATACAAATCATTTCATAACTCATGCAGCCAGATTTCAAACCCAAACCAAGAGTGACATATGGTGAAACCTTCAACTTCCAGCACCTATAGACAAAATCGTGCCAGGTTGAAGACTTTGCTATCTGCATCTACACTCGGTACACTAGTAGGAGGAACTGCCTTCACTTTCCTTCTCTCACATTTAACATCTGGGCTGAGTTGCCTCTTCTTTGGAATGCAACTTCTCCCTCCTGTGAATACATTCCATCACATCAGACTACTCATACCTTTATCCTCCAAGATACCTGCCTTCACCTATACCCAACCATCAATATCAGTTTTATCTCAAGGATCTAGTTAGAGTCTGATGTTTCTCCTGGCCAAAACCCTTTTTCTTCCTACCTGTCTGTCTACCTACCTATCTGCCTGCCTGACATTGAATTTGTTGATACCATTGTCCAACTATCTGAACAGCTGCATGATGATCTTCCAAAGGTCTCAGAAACCAAGATAGCCGTGGATTCCATCTTCATGAATTGTCCCTTGGATGAAAGCTTAGCTGCTATTAGACTCCAAATAGTTTGTTTTGGTACTGAGTTCTGTCTTTATGCTTGGCTTCAGAACAGAGCCATCACTCAGGGCTAAAACACATGTTCTGCATTTGGAACAGTCAAGGGCCAATCCATAATCTTTCCAGTTTTAAGTTGCAAATGCCAGAAAAACAGAATAGACAATATTGGGCTGCTAATCAGAGCAGACGTTATTGAGCTGGATGACCAAACTAGTTTAACCTACTGAAACATCCTGTGTTCCATCACAGATTTCTTCTTCAAGTCCCTTAAAGGAAGTGACAACTTGCTGTTCTGGAGAGTTGCATTTGCTCATACCAAGGAATATGGTTCGTATTTTTGGGATGGTTTGAGAATTATTTTGTTGGTTAGAAGAATTAATGAGTTGGGAAACCGCCTTTGGTTTATATTCAGGATGCAGAGAAGAATGAGGAAAGATGCAGCTTCTTCTGTTGAAAGGCCTCCGTACCTTTCCCACCTAGCTTTGGACACACAAAGGAACCATATGGAAAGCTCCGATCACGGGTAAATGTCCCTCTCTGCAGATAGACAAACCATATGGCCATTTCAGAATATGAGTTCCTTTATTGACAAGGCCATAAATTGAATGACTCCAAACAGCCAATATCTTTGGCATCTTTCAAGTTTTGTGATGCAGTATATTTGCTTGCAGCTGTGTGTATTGTGCCAGTGAAGAGCAAATATATGCAGGATCCAGTCTGGGTTGGTCACTGGGACTAGAGGTTTTATATTCCAAGCTTTCAAACTCATATGGGAGTCCATTTTCAGAGAACTTCTCTCTAGCCCAGAGGTCCCCAACCTTTTGGGCATCAGGGACCGGTTACGTGGAGAGAGGTTTTTCCACAGACCGGAGAGTGTGTGGTTTTGTGTGCTGCCTGCATCCCATGGATGGGGCTTTGCTTGTTTGTGCAGACTGGTTGCTGGCATGCTGTGGGCCGGTACTGGTCCATGGACCAGGGGATTGGGGATCCCTCCTCTAACCCCCATTAGCTTCTCTCCAGCAACATTATTCTGGGATGCTTATATTTGTCTTCATTTGTGAGGACAGTCATCATGAGGCTATACGTACTATTGTATCTTACACAGAAGTACTCACATGTGGCACGCAAAGATAGATGGCAACAGGCCACCTATTATTAGTCCCAATTATTAAATCAAAGAGGGAAATAGTGATGTGAGACAGGAAAAGACGATCCTTATCTGGTGAGTCATACTCAGCCAAAGAAAGAATCGAACATTTATTATGTTTACTTTGAGGAGACCACTTTAACCCGCTCCATACTGCATATCCTATCAAAGAGGAGCCCCTACATCTTTAAAGAGCCTAGGACTGTGTAGTGAGAGCAGAGGGGGATAAAAAATCTCTGCAAGTATAATTGGCACTTTATGGATAGATGAGGTTAATCCAAAGTAGGTGGTTGCTTTATTAATTGGGTGTTTTTTCAATAAACCTGACCAAGAGGTAGGTAAAGTAACAGAGTTACTGGCTGAAAGTTTGCTTTGGAAGCAGCTCAACTTTTTTTAAAAGGGGTTTTTTTAAAGGGGGCCTTCAAAATGTGGCTTAGAAAAATAGATGCTCTAAGACTGCGCTTTTGGGGATACTTACTTGTACATTGAAAAATCCTGTGATTTCCAACACAAACAAGATCCAGCTAGATATGCATAAGGTCTGGCTAGCAAAAAGGAGCTTTGCAGGAGAATGAGCTTTGTTGGATGGTTGCGTTTGTGCTTGCTTACCTCCAGCCTAGATGTTGCATTTTTAGATGGAAATGGCCTGTACGGATCAATCGTCAATTGCTTAAGTCAAAACAATGTGCCATCAACACTTGCCATTAGGTGGGATCACTGTGCTTTTCTCTAGGAATTTGGGTTTTGCAATAGTGGCAAATATTTGTAGCTCAGGTGTAGGATGAGGGTGAAGGTTTCCCCTAAACTCTGCTGGAGATGTTACCTAGCCTGGTAATGAAATGTTCAGAAATCAACTCACAAGCTCGAAGAACGAGCCTTCACCCTCCATTTGGGTTTTGCAATTGGGATGTTTTGACGGCTTTTAAGCCTATTTTCTTCTTGTGTTTGGAATTTCCCAATTGTCTGAAATTTACTGAGAGATTTCTGCCTTAAGAATTGTCCACTGTGTTCATTCTTTGAATGTTGTGGTTTTATTATGGCTGTTATTCCACTATTACGGCTATTAATTCCCTCTCTTTAGAATTGATTTCCTGAAGATTGCACGTTCTTCGTTTGTTTGTGTCTTCCCCTCCTCCTTTTCTGCATTACGATTAGGCCTGCGACAAAACGCTGCATAAAATCAATCTTGGTGTGATGTATGATTGTGTTCACTGTAGGGGCGGCGAGGGAGGGAGAGGAAGTTACAAATGTCCCTGGGTACGTCAGGGAAAAAAAAAATGCCGTTCCAAGGAATATTGATGTAATTGTGTTATATCAAGAAGCACTTTGTTTGTTTGCTTTTTCTGGTGTGTATCGGTAATGTGGAAATACGAGATGCGAAGGAAATGAAATGTGCCAAATGAGGCTTCTTCCAGTTCGAGCATTAATTTCACAAGTGCATTAAGATGAACTGGAATCTGAGAAGAGCGAGCAGGTTCCGTGGCTGAAAGTTGGCAACTTTGTGAAAGTGTTTTCCTGTCAGGGATTTTGGCCTCTGTTTCATTCCCTCCCGTTTTCCCTCCAGTTCCAGATAGCCCTGGAGTTACGACCATCGTGGAGCCTGTTCATTAAGGTCATAAGTCGTAAAGTTTGAAAAAATGAATCTATCATACCGCAGACCTGATTTTACGATGTTTTTGGTCGTAAATGTGAACCCTTTGTTTGCCTATGGGTATGGTTTTGCCAAAAATCAGAAATAAATGCTGGCTTTTGGCAAAACCATCATAAAACAAAGTCATGTGACTGGGGGTCAGGGCAACGATCACAACTTCTGATCCAGGACTTATGACCTGGACTTTCTCAGGTAGATTGTAAATTCACATGGTTGCTAAGTGGCTGGGTGAAAGCAGTGGTGGGATTCAGCTGGTTCGCACCACTTCGGCAGAACCGATAGGTAATTTTTTGTCCCCCAAGGCCCAGAACGGACTCCCAGAAGCGGCATCCACACAGAGAACCAGTTGTTCACATATTTGAATCCCACCATTGGTTGCCAGTTGCACCTAGTTCTAGTCACTCGTCTGTGAAGAAGAGTATTGTGGAGCTAGAAAAGTGTTATGACTCAGGGCCAGCCGGTGGGTCCGGCAGCCGGTTCAGATGTATCGGATGACTCAGATGAGGGGGAGGAGGAGGGTGTGGAAGACGAACCGGCTGATGATGGCTTGGAGGCTTCGCAGAGCCCTCAGCCGGGGCCCTCTTCTCAGCTGCGTGAGCCCGATAGTGCGGAGGATGATGACCCACAGCTGGCCCTGTTCAAGGACGCCCGACGCAGGAGGCAGTCGAGCAGGAACAAACAAAGAAAGGCTGTGGGACTCCTCGGGAGGAGGCACAGGGAGACCACGCCCTGAACTCTAAATAAAAGGAGTGTTTGGGGAGGGGCTGGTTGCTGAAAGCAACCCTTCCGCTTGAGGATTCAAGTTCCTGTGTTTCTTGTTCTGTTGTTTTGCTTGTGAATTAAACTTGGCAGACGCTTTGCAACCTCAGACGCTCTCCAGTCTCTACTGCTTGAACAGGGGTTTGCCTTATTACAAGGCCGGTAGTTGGCTGGTTCAGAACAGTAAGGTGCAAGAGAGAGCAACCAAAATTAGGAGGGGCAAAGCAGCTCCCTTGTGGAAAAAAAAATAAAGGCAATGGTATGTAAAGCGCTTTCAATGAGACATTTTACAGATGGTCAGGAAGCATACAGTCAAGGTGGATCAAACTATGTTTGCTGTAAATATGGACAGAGAATGGTTTCCTTTGTTTAAGCCGTTGTTTCTCAACTTCAGGAACGATGTCTGCACTTCAACTCCCAGAATTCCCCAGCCAGATGCCTGGGGAATTCTGGGAGTTGAAGTCCAGAATCTTCAAATTGCCAAGGTCGAGGAACACTGGCTTAGGCTATCTGTTGAAGATCGATGCCTGGAGATTCAAAACTGCTAAAAAGCAGGACTTTTTAACTGGTTCTTTAATACTGTTGGACTAGGAAATCAAATGTGGAGTTAGCTGCCAATTTTCTAAAGAGGCTCCTGCTTTAATGGCTCTTTGCTCTTTTTCCCAAAGCACAGCTTTAGATACCAGCAATGATGGAGCATAATGGACAAAAAACGATCACCCTCCTAGCTCTACTGAATTCATCTGATTGGCTTAGGGAGAACATTAGGGATTCTGCTGCTGCTTTTTCTGCTCTTATTGTAACAGTCAAAACATTAGAGCCAAAACCAGCTTTTTTCCCCCCAAAAAAGGAACAGTCTAAACCACAATGAGTGTGATCCGCTGGCTGTACTCTCCGGCATAGCTGCTACCTTGCATTTGTTTTGATGATGCCTGGAGCAGCTTATGCAAGAGGGAAACTCTGGAGCAACTGCCAGGAAGCCTGCAAGGATTGTTGAAAGGAATTACGAGTGTAGTTAATCTGCAGCAGCCTGGGTCATGCTCAGGTCACAACAGCTTCGTTTCACAATCCACGCACCATGTCCTGGTCCTGCCAAAACACGTACTCTCTCCCATCTTAGTGTTTGTTCTCTACTGCCCGCCTGTTGCCGAGAGTCCTGATCCTGCAGAGATGTAGGAGATGTAGGAAATGTAGTTTGTTTCTGGCACGTACATTGGGGAGGTAGGTCAAACAGGTCAAATTGTGTCAGGCACCAAAGATCAGGACCGTAGGTTAAGTTGCAGTTCAGAAGATTTATTGCTCAAGTCTATATACAAGAATCTAGTCAACTAAAGTTCAACACCAAAATGGCACCAGGTAAGGGTCTAGGGAATTCAAGAGAGGTTGGATTTAGACCATCTGTGGGAACATAATGACTCTAGGCTGATGACGCACTTAACTCCACCACCACCCCAGCTCTGTCTGCTCTTCTACAGATTGGGATATACCATCCTGCCCAAGCTGAGGTTGTTATTGTCTTTGAAGTGGCATTCCTTGTGAAGGGAAATGGAGTTTCACAAATGGGTAGGGACAAGATCAAGAAATTGACAACAAGACCAAGAGAAAAATATGTCATCAGATTTTTTTAAAAAAATGGAGTTAAGGTATTTTTACTTTTGCAGCTCAGATCACAATATAAGTTTGTGTTTGGTGACAGCCTCAAGTAGTCCTCAACTTACAACCGAATTTAAAGTTCCAAACATCCCTCCTTCCTATTGTAATGTAATTTGGCCCCCAATACTTGGCCCACGTTTTTGACCATTTGCAACGTCCCATTGTCACATCCCCATGTTTTACAATAGTTTACTTATGGTTTGGCAAAGCCAGCCCCACAAGCAAACTTGGTTTGCTTAACAACCACAGTGTTAAGGACTGCTACAAAAAAAGTAGTAAAATTGGGTCTGTCACATGACTGGCCTGCCTTATGATCGTAATGGGTAAGCATGGCTGGCTGGGGAATTCTGTGAATTAAAACTCACAGGTCTTAAAGTTGCCAAGGTTGGATATACAGTAGTGGCCAAAATTGTGGAAACCTTTTTAGAAAAGTATACAGTAGAAATGCCACCTTTGGTTAAGTTTTCACTGATTTTTCTTCTAATTTCTTTATAACTTGTTCACTTAATAATACTATTTTACAACACTTTTTTGGCAACCAGTCAACTCTTTGACTCTTTACTTTAATTTTATTATGTTTTATAAGCTCACTAAATGAAAGGGGGGAAAAAACCCCAACCAACTTGACAGTGATTGTTGTGATTCAGGGCCAGCCTGTGGGTCCGGCAGCCGGCTCGGATGTCTCGGATGACTCAGACGAGGGGGAGGAGGAGGGTGTTGAAGACGAACTTGCTGATGATGGCTTGGAGGCTTCGCAGAGCCCCCAGCCAGGGCCCTCTTCTCAGCTGCGCGAGCCCGACAGTGCGGATGATGATGACCCACAGCTGGCCCTGTTCAAGGACGCCCGACGCAGGAGGCAGTCAAGCAGGAACAAGCAGAGAAAGGCTGTGGGACTCCTCGGAAGGAGGCACAGGGAGGCCACGCCCTGAACTCTAATAAAGGGAGTGTTTGGGGAAGGGCTGGTTGCTGAAAGCAACCGCTCCGTTTGAGGATCACAGTTCCAGTGTTTTGTTTCTTGTTCTGTTGTTTGTGTAATAAATCTTGACAGACGCCTTCCAGCTTCAGACGCTCTCCAGCCTCTGCCGTTTGTACAGGGGTTGCCTTTCTGCAAGGCCGGTAGCAGGCTGGTTCAGAACAGTGATCACATAACGCACTGATAAAAATCCTCCTCTCAGCTTCAATACATGACATCAATAACTGAATCCCACTGCGATCTGATTGGCTCATTGCCAAAACAAGATGACACCTGATTGGCTGTCTAAACACTCGTCCTCATTGGCTACAATCAGATGAAGGAAAGCTAGCTGATGTCAGCCTAAGCAAGTTGTGCTTCCTTTTTCTGGTTATTTGGCTATAACTTTTCATAGAATACAGTACAGGTAATTGAACAAACTTTGTTGCATTACATTCGTGATTAAATTATCTTTCTATTGATATATAATTTCATGGTACTACTCCAAAAAAAAGTGATGTTATTAGCCATCAAACCTCAAAAATACACTTTCCCCAAAAGGTTTCCACAATTTTGGCCACTACTGTAGACGGAGGTGATATTCTAGGCAACCTCGGCTCTTTTATGACTCATGGACTTCAACTCCCAGAATTCCAGCTGACTCAGTTATTCTGGGAGTTGAAGTCCATGAGTCATAAAAGAGCCGAGGTTGCCTGCCCCTGGCATAGACATTCTGCCATTCTCCTGTTAACTCCCTCCCCAACTGCCAGTATTAAAAATAAATATAGGACCACCCATTGGTAGGAAACACTGTAATATGATCTGACCATTGACTGAAATAAAATTGCTAACGATGGCTTGAGCCAAAGATTAAGTGTTCAAGTGGTAACTTCTGGAAGGGATAGAAAGAAACCTTTATAAGAAATAATTTTGGGTTTCTTTGTCTGGGGGAAAAAAACTGTATACAGTCACTCAACTTGAATATTGTGATTCCGGGCAGCGTGCTATCAACCCAAAGCAAAACAAGATAAGCAAATTCAATTAAAATTCAATCAAACATTAATGGGCAATCAGAAACTTACTTTTACATACCCCTCTGGATAGGGAAGCGGGAATTTATTGTCTTTTTGAAGTCCAGCAGTATTGAAGCCAACTGGATTTCAGGGAGCTGAGGAGTGTCCCCCGAGGCAGGCATCACAATGGAAAATGTTGTGACCTTGTCTGCATTGCAATTTGTTCAGTTGCTTCTCAAGCAAAGCAGGCTCTGTTTTTCTAAACTCCTTGTGGGTTTACTAATAAAGGAAAATATCTGTAGCTCAGGGTTGAAATAAGGGGTCCTTTTGTCCCAGGATGTGCTACTTAGAGATGACTCTGTCCATGACCCATCTAAAGGGACGCGGTGGCTCAGTGGGTTAGGACGCTGAGCTTGTCGATCAGAAGGTCGGCAGTTTGGCGGGTCGAATCCCAAGTGCCGCGTAGCAGAGTGAGCGCCTGTTACTCGTCCCAGCTTCTGCCAACCTAGCAGTTCGAAAGCACGTAAAAATGCAACTACAAAAATAGGGACCACTACAGTGGGAAGGTAACAGCTTTCCGTGCGCCTTTGGCATCTAGTCATGCTGCCCACATGACCACGGAAACGTCCTCGGACAAGCGCTGGCTCTTCGGCTTTGAAACGGAGATGAGCACCGGCCCCTAGAGTCGGAAACGACTAGCACGCATGTGCGGGGGAACCTTTACCTTTACCTTATGACCCATCTGTCTATCACCTGAAAGCCTTCTTCACTGTCTACACTTTGCAATCTGACAAAAAAAAACAACCTATGGGAGAAGTTCCTTTGTGGTGATGTGTGTTGGGATTGAACAGAAATGCCAGAATCTGCAGTCTACTGAAGAAGGGAGTTTCATTATTGAGGACAAGAATATCATGTTCTTCCCTGAAATCCTTTTTTCCTCTGGAAAAAAAAATACCTTACAAATGTCCATTATTTTTCATCAAAATGCTTCTCACCTAAGGAGGGCATTCACAGCGATAACCCTGATGGTGCCCATCCACTGATGAAAGTGTAACCAGTGTCTGTCAAGTACCTGGACAAGCCTGTTCCAGGCTAATGGGAAAAATCTTTGAAACCAAAAGAGGGAAGATTGGTATGCAAGGAAGACTGTTTTGCAGAACTCTGCTTTAGGCTACAGTTTTATCTCCTCGTTCGTGGTAATGCAATGGAGGGATGAAACTTGAGTAATGATCGCATTATTGGCTGGCGTTATTGGCTGTTTCTTCACTTTCACGTTGAGACTGGATTTTTCAACAGTTTTGTCTTTAATTTGTTGTAGGTGTCTTGTGCAAATTGCTCATCCCAACAGCAGCAGGGTTTTTTAAATATATATGTCTCAACTGGGAGAGCAAAAAAAACAACCCAAGGAAATGTAGGTAGCGCAGATTTTAACAAAACATTTTAAATAAGATTTTTTAAAAAAAGAGAATATGTTTTTAAAAAAGGGGGAAAAATCCAACTCCATGACTCTAGACTTATCTTTCCACTCTTGTGGTTTTTCCACACGTGTGATTTTGATTTTGATGAGGTAGGAAATAGGTAAATATTTGGCTGGATCCAGCAGGATTTTTTTTCTGATCTTCCATCAAATGACAAAAGTTGGTAGAGCAAAGAGGGTTCTATAAAAATTGAGGGTATTTACCAGAATAATTTTTCATCTAATAATGGGTCATGAACAAGCTTAACTAATCAATAAGATTCCTTGAAGGATGAAAAAAAAGGAAAGAAGCTACATCTGCAAGCAAAGCTAGCTGAGGAATTCTGGGAGTTGAAGTCCACAAGTCATAAAAGGGCCAAGTTTGAAGACCTCTGAATTATCACATCTTAATAGCTCAATAGCCTCAATTCTTAGCTATATTGTCCAGCCTGGGACTCCCAGACAACCAAAGACCTGCTCAAATGTTGTTGAAGTGGCCATTTTTAGCCTCCTCCTCCTATAGTTTGTACACTTCACTTTTATGATATTTATTAATAAGGTTTCTTATATCGTACATTTTTGTCTTTATTTATTGTTTGTTATTTTATTGCTGTTCATTGCCCAGAGTCACCTTCATTGAGATGGGCATCCCGTAAATTTGATTAATAAATAAAGACCCAAGTGAAGGCTTTCCAATTCACACTTAAGCATTCAAAAGCCCTCAGACGTATTATTGCAATGGCGTCCGCCAGTTAGGTTAAGCAGATAAAATGCCCATTTTACAGCGATTAAGGCTGAAGTTGAAAGAACGGATTATTCTGCTGTGGGAATGGCTTTAGGAAAAGTGTTGGAGGAAGCAGCTAGAAAGAAAAGATTGCAATATTTATTTCTGTATCTAGTGATCTGCTACACAAGGTTCACTTATTTCTTTTAAAATGGTGGAGAAAGGAATTCAAAATGGAAGAAAAACATAACTTCCAGTCCTATTAGGAAAGGACTATTAAAAATGTCTACTATTTTGGAAGTTTGGGGTGGGTGGGTACTGATTCCATAACAACTGTTACCATAGTCTTGCGTAGGGAAATAACCACAATAGTTGGTTAAGAAATTCCCTGGCTAAACAGATGATCATTGCCTGCCTGAACAAAACATGCTTCATTTCGTGGATGAATTAGCTTTTTTGCACAATACATAAAGCCATAAACTAACCACCAAGGAGAAAGCCATCCTTAACAAGGCTAATCCTAAGCAATGGAGCTTGCCTGACCTGAATAGCAAATGAACCCAGCTGTTTCTGCCTATAAGAGGGAGGGAACGCCCAAATTACTCATCCCTTCATCTGCCGGGGTTCCTCCAAAAACCCCAAGAAAAAAGATACGGGGACAGGCTAAACCAGGGGTAGACAACCTTGGCTCTTTTATGACTCATGGACTTCAACTCCCAGAATTCCTGAGTCAGCATAAGGATGAAAAGGCCGAAACCAGAGAGGAAGAGGTGACATCTAATGCTAAATTGATTGCATCAATCATAAGGTAAAGGTAAAGGTTCCCCCGCACATGCGTACTAGTCGTTTCCAACTCTAGGGGACAGTGCTCATCTCCGTTTCAAAGCCGAAGAGCCAGCGCTTGTCCGAGGACGTCTCCGTGGTCATGTGGCCGGCATGACTAGACGCCAGAGGTGCACAGAATGCTGTTCCCTTCCCACCGTAGTGGTCCCTATTTTTGTACTTGCATTTTTAGGTGCTTTTGAACTGCTAGGTTAGCAGAAGCTGGGACGAGTAACAGGCGCTCACTCTGTTACGCGGCACTCGGGATTTGACCCGCCAAACTGCTGACCTTCTAATCGACAAGCTCAGCGGCTTAACCCACTGAGCCACCGCGTCCCTTTCATCAGTCATAAAAATGGTGAAATAAATGTGAAACGAAATGAATGTGGCTTCCTATAAAACAATCGTCGTTCCCTAGTACCTTGGATTGGTATGGATAGTAGATTGTACTATTTCCTGCTTGAGCAGGAGACTCAATATCATTCCAGACAAGGGGCTCCCCAGTCTCTTCTTGAGCGCCTCTGGTGATGGAGCACCCACAACTTCTGGAAGCAAGCAGTTCCACTGGTTAATTGTTCTCGCTGTCAGGAAATTTCTCCTTAGTTCCAGGTTGCTTCTCTCTTTGATTAGTTTCTATCCGTTGCTTCCTGTCCTGCCTTCAGGTGCTTTGGAGGATAGTTTGAGACCTTCTTTCTGCTAGTCCCTAAGATATTGGAACACTGCTGTCATGTCATCCCTAGTCCTTATTTCCGTGAAACTAGTCCTACTCAATTCCTTCATATTTTACCACCAGGCCCCTAATCATCTTTGTTGCTCTTTTCTGCACTCTTTCCAGAGTCTCAACACCATTTTTATATTGTGCTGACCAAAACTGGATGCAGTATTCCAAGTGTGGCTGTACTAAGGCTTTGTAAAGCAGTAATGGATTGTCCTCCTAATTTCAAAATTTTCTTTTCCTTTAGAACTCCTGTTTCTTATTTCTTTCTCTCCTGCTCATTTTGTCCTTTTTTTTTTCTCTCACTCCACAATTTTCAGCGAGTCAGCCAAGAGTAATCTTCTGTTACAATCACAGCTCTTCGGTAATGGATATTTTCGAGTCATAGATTATAAGTACTTTAAAGAACATAAGCCCCAGCAAAACAGAATTAAAATGGCTTTCTCAGGAGCAGCGGGTGAGGAGCAGCAGAGGCAGTAAGGCCCGAGCAATGAAACCTGATCAGGGAGATTTGTGGCAAAAGATTTAGTTCTGTCTGAGATGGGGAGGGGGGAAAAAGAGGCACTAGATGACAGCAGAATTATTATTAGTGCCCTCACATTTTCCCCGTCTTGCACAGGCAAAGAATGCGTCACTCACACGTTGCAGGGTGATAGGTTTTGACAAGGTTGGCTATGGGGAAGGGAAGGGAAGGAAAGGAAAGATCATGGGAGACAGAAGGAAGAGCCACAGCCTAACCAATAAACAGATAAGAAGCAGAGGAGATACTGTATGCACTTTCAGACTTGCAAAATTCTGTTAATGTAATCTTACAATGAAATTAGAGCTGGTACTTTTGATTGTGCTTCTTGTCTGGATTACCTCGCAAGTCTGACAGGAAGGAAGGAAGGAAGGAAGGAAGGAAGGAAGGAAGGAAGGAAGGAAGGAAGGAAGGAAGGAAGGAAGGAAGGAAGGATCTTGGGAGACAGAAGTAAGAGGCAACAGCAGAGACGAGGCAAAGGAAATAACGTACTTTCAGACTTGCAAGATTGTGTTAATGTAAGTTTACAATGACGTTAGAGTTAGCACTTCCGGTTATGTTTCTTGTCTGGATTACCTCACAAGGCTGATAGGAAGGAAGGGAGGGAGGAGAGAAAGAGAAAGAAAAGGGAGGGAAGGAGAGAGGGAGGGGAAGGGGAATAAACGCTCCTTTCCCCTTTAGATACCCCTGAATTAAAGATGCCCAGGTCTGATTTCTTTAGTGGTATTTGCCATTTATTGAGCATAGAATGAAGATGCTGAGTTGACAGATGCCTTTCCCTCTTTGAAGCATTGGTAATTATTCTGATACAGATAACAGCTTTGGGCTTGGATTGCCCTGATGTATTTGCAGTGACACTGAGCAAATCCAGGCCAGCTACAACGTGTCCATCTTGAGATATTTCACTATACATATTGCTGATGCGCCAGTTTTTAGGCAGCGTCTAATGTGGTTTCAGTTGGTGCTCATGGCTTCTGCTTTTTCTTTTTTTTTTTTAGCTTGCAAAAAAAAGGGGGTTCTTTAACTGAGGGAGGCAAACGGGGACCAAAATATACAGGCGAGAATACAACAAATCTTTTGCTTTTTATTTTTTATGCCATGGCAACATATGTTCTCAGTGAATTGCCAATGAGACTTTTTCATAAGCATATGGATAATAAAGCTACATGCTTTGGGTTAAATATGTATTGGTATTTTGCCTTCTGCTACTAATTAAAGAAAGCGAATGGGATAAAAACATCATCCTAGCCTCTAAAGCTTCGTCGCTCCATTGTTCCATATAATCTTTTGATTATCTGCACTAGTTGGCAGAAGTTGAGCCAAACCATGAATCTCAGGTTGCTTTGCCCAGAAGTCCTGGGAACTGACTTTTAGCATGCAAAGCACAGATCTTGCTTCTGAACAAGATGTGCTTACCTATCAATTTTTCTACTGTTTTTTTTTCTGTTTATTTTCTCAATACCTTTTTTTTACTTACTTAGATTTTCTGTCCCAGTGCACCATAAGCGTTTGAAATTCTCATTTGTAGTCTCCTTTTTTTGTGTCTCTGTGTGTGTGTGTGTGCATGTGTGTGTATGTGTAAATTGGGTGGTGTTAAAAACAGACACTTTCCACAGTATTACAACACTGCAAAATGTATTTATGCGGGTGCGTTACAAGCACAAACACAAGAGTGTGGCTTTGATAGCACAGGGGCGTGATTTGAAAACGCTGCATTTGCTGTCAAGTAATGTTTGACAATAATCATATGATAATGAAATGTATAATTAATAATAAAAGTGCCAACATCTGTTAGTCTACTATTACAGACTGATCCTGACTGCGCTGTTTAGAAGATGTCACCACTGACTTAATTTATATTAAAGCGCCTCGAATGCAGTCTGCTTTCATTAGCTTCTAATTTAGGGCAGAAAATGTCAGCTCGGGCAGCGACTTGTTCTGGCATTTCTAAAAAGACCTACAGGAATACTATTACTATACTAGTAGTAGTAGTAGTAGTAGTAGTACTTCCTTCTCCTCCTCCTCCTCCTCCTCTTCCTCCTCCTTTCTTCTTCTCGTGTGGAGAGACTTTCACCCCATTCCCTGTGAAAGGGTACAAATGTTTTTATTAGTTTAGCAAACTATAAAATACCAAAGTACAAAGAAAAATGAAGATAATGGGAAAATAGGAGAGGAAAGTTGCTCGAGCAGGGGGTTGGACTAGAAGATCCCTTCCAACTCTATTATTCTATGTTCTATGAAAAGGGAAACTGGAAAAAATGTGGGATAAAGGGGAAAAGACAAAGAAAAGCATTGTCTTCTGACTCCATTGACTTGGCACAGTAAAATAAGGTAATAACATACAGCCCCAACTTTTTACTTTTAAATAATAATAATGATGATGATGATGATGATGATAATGATGATGATGATGATGATGATGTTAGTTGCGAAGTCATGTCCTACCCATCGTGACCCCATGGACAACATTCCTCCAGGCCTTCCTGTCCTCTACCATCTTCTGGAGTCCCTTTAAGCTCAGGCCTACTGCTTCAGTGACTCCATCCAGCCACCTCATTCTCTGTCGTCCCCTTCTTCTCTTGCCCTCAATCTTTCCCAGCATTAGGCTCTTCTCCAGTGAGTCCTTCCTTCTCATTAGGTGGCCAAAGTATTTGAGTTTCAACTTCATGATCTGGGCTTCTAAAGAGAAGTCAGGATTGATCTCCTCTAGGACTGACCAGTTTGATCGCCTTACAGTCCAAGGAACTCGCAGGAGTCTTCTCCAGCACCATGGTTCAAAGGCCTCAATTCTTTGGCACTCAGCCTTTCTTATGGTCCAACTTTCACTGCCATACATTGCAACTGGGAAGACCATAACCTTGACTATACGCACTTTTGTTGGCAGGGTGATATCTCTGCTTTTTAGTGTGCTGTCTAGATTTGTCATGGCTTTCCTCCCCAGGAGCAAGCATCTTTTGGCTGCAGTCCCCACCTGCGGTGATCTTGGAGCCTAGGAAAATAAAATCTGTCACTACCTCCATTTCTTCCCCATCTATTTGCAGGAATTGAGAGGGCCTGATGCCAAGATCTTGGTTTTCTTAATGTTAAGTTTCAATCCAACTTTTGCACTCTCCTTCTTCACCCGCAACAAGAGGCTCTTTAGTTTCTCTTCACTTTCTGCCATTAGAGTGGTATTATCTGCATATCTTAGGTTGTTGATATTTCTCCCGGCAATCTTAATTCCAACATTTGATTCATCTAGCCCTGCCTTTCTCGTGATGTGCTCTGCATATAGGTTAAATAGGCAGAGTGACAGTATACAGCCTTGCCAGACTCCTTTCCCAATTTTGAACCAATCAGTGGTTCCGTGTCCAGTTCTCACTGTTGCTTCTTGTCCTGCATATAGGTTTCTCAAGAGACAAATAAGATGGTCTGGTACTCCCATCTCTTTAAGAACTTGCCACAGTTTGTTGTGATCCACACAATCAAAGGCTTTAGCATAGTCAATGAAGCAGAAGTAGATGTTTTTCTGGAACTCCCTAGCTTTCTCCATGATCCAGCGTATGTTGGCAATTTGATCTCTAGTTCCTCTGCCTCTTCGAAATCCTGCCTGTACTCCTGGTAGTTCTCAATCCACATACTGCTGGAGTCTAGCTTGTAGGATTTTAAGCATAACTTTACTAGCATGGGAAATGAATGAAATGTTGTGATAGTTTGAGCATTCTTTGGCACTGCCTTTCTTTGGAATTGGAATGTAAACATAATATATATAAAAGTATAAAATGCTGCACAGCCATTTTTATAACAACAAGCCTCTCTAACCAGCAAAACCCCAAATCAAGGTTTTGGGGGTTTTTCACCTCAAGTCCACAAGCGGTTTCCAAGCCTGTGAAACATGGGTTTTCATTCAACATAGAGTAATTTGCAACACACTATTATGTGCATACAAGAGACTACATGTCAATTAATCCAACTTATGGTCTTGGAGAAGACCATTAAAAGCCTTTGATTGGTCAACCAGATGTCTTTGCTAAAATGCAAAATGCAGGTTTGTGACAATTAAGGAGAAAACTGTAGGACTCCAGGGATCACGTCTTCTATGCTGAATAAAAAAAAAGAACTGTAGCTTGTGGCAGCTTTCCCATTCATGTGTCAACCGTGAGGTGAATTTTGCATAGGGGACTTGGAGAAGTGACAGCAAAGGAACTTACAAAGCTGGGCTATATCTTTTAGTATGCAAAGAGTGCTTATACTCTTGTCATTTAAAAATAAGAAAGTTCTGGAGATTGTTGGTGAACATTTGAAGATCACTCTGAGCAGCAGTGATGCAGCATCCTGACCGCTAAGATTCCTGATGGTGATCTTCTAAGGAGAAACCATCTTGACAACTGTGCCAGATCACTGAATATTTTATCTCTTTTGTTTTAAGGAGATGATCATATCCTAGAAAGATGTTGGGAGGTAGGCAACCTGTCCCCTGTCCTGTTGAAGAAGTTGGTTAAATAAACTCAAACACACAAAGCACAAATTCTCCTCTAATTGTATGATGTCTCTTCTTTCCAGTATAATCCCTTGTGCATTTAGGGGCCCTTGGTGCTGTCTGAGCTTGGTTCTTTTCTTGCAGACATTTCATTGCCTAAACTAGGTAACATCATCATTACCTAGTTTGCTAATTACATGTCTGCAGGAAAACAGCCAAGTTCAGAAAATACTATTTGAGCCCTGAACTACAAATATTCTCCTTTATTTGTGCATTCATTCAGAAATTAATCTCACTGATTTTATTAGGGCTTATTCCACGTGTAGAATTGTAGGTCTTGAGGATACAAGATGTTATCTAAATCATTTCAATTACAGCCCTTTAAAAACTGTTCAATATTCCTCCACAGTATTTAGGAGAATAGGAGCTTAAGGCCATGTAACATCTTCAGAATATATGACATCCAAGTGACAGATTGATTTCTTCAAAATCTCAATTCCACAGTAGTTTTCATGGACATCTCCAGAACTAAGTTAACCAGTTCTCCCCACAGGTTTTCCACTATTGGGAGCTTCAGAATATAGCATCTTAAGAGCAAATCATTTTTGTGGTTGGCTGTGATCTTTTAAGAATGGCTATCAACAAAAGAGGTTATCAACAAAATATGAGTTAACAAAAAGGACAAGAAGATGAGATCTTAGTTTTATTATTGCATGACTATTGTTGGAACAAACAGATGGATCTTCATGAAAACAGGCCCTGAAGATATTCATTTCATCCAACCACTGAAAGCCAAGCCAAACCCTTAAGAGCAAAAGGTTTTGTACAAATAAATGTGTGCTTTGCTTTGGTAAACATGGCAATGGAATTGTTATATTTAATAAACAAAGCATTCGCCAAAGAAGAATGTATATTTCCTTGTTTGTTTAATGAAAGACAAGGTAATGCCTGGTTGAAAAGCCATTTAATATATATTCGTGTGGCATTCAGTTTAGTATTTCAGCAGCTTCCTTTTCCCATGGGATTCCATGGTTGGATACAATCAGTCGAATAAAATGGTTTATTGAACAGGTCATCCATTAACAAAGCACAACACGGTAAAATGTTCAGGTTGTGGCAAAATGCTCCCCTTTTTTTCCCCATTTCACTTCACAAAGGCCAAGCCAGAATGCTTAAAATTTAGATGGGAAGAACCTATGCAGAAATTTAGACTATTTTCCTTCTCAATGTCCCCCAACATCACAGAGCTTCTGTGCATAAAGTTAATTTTTAATACAGATTTGTCAAGTGCCTAATTTTTAAAGGAGGAGGGAGGAGGGAGAAGAGGAAGAAGAAGAAGAAGAAGAAGAAGAAGAAGAAGAAGAAGAAGAAGAAGAAGAAGAAGAAGAAGAAGAAGAAGAAGAAGAAGAGGAGGAGGAGGAGGAGGAGGAAATATATAATATAATATAATATAATATAATAATATAATATAATAATATAATATAATATAATATAATATAATATAATATAATATAATATAATATAATATAATATAATATAATATAATATAATATAATATAATATAATATAATATAATATAATATAATATAATAATATATGTAGGGACGCGGTGGCTCAGTGGGTTAGGACGCTGAGCTTGTCGATCGGAAGGTCGGCAGTTTGGCGGGTCGAATCCCGAGTGCCGCGTAACAGAGTGAGCGCCTGTTACTCGTCCCAGCTTCTGCCAACCTAGCAGTTCGAAAGCACGTAAAAATGCAAGTAGAAAAATAGGGACCACTCCGGTGGGAAGGTAACAGCGTTCCGTGCGCCTTTGGCGTCTAGTCATGCCGGCCACATGACCACGGAGATGTCCTCGGACAAGCGCTGGCTCTTCGGCTTTGAAACGGAGATGAGCACCGGCCCCTAGAGTCGGAAACGACTAGCACGCATGTGCGGGGGAACCTTTACCTTTACCTTTATAATAATATAATATAATATAATATAATATAATATAATATAATATAATATAATATAATATAATATAATATAATATAATATAATACAATATAATAAATATACCGGAGTCCATTTTTATATAACATGCAAATCCATCCTCATGGACAACTGGCATTTTGATTCACAGCCTGGGACATGCTTCATATTCCTACATTCAAAGAAATCAATAATTCCAACACTGGCTGCCTTGAACTCAATGAGAGCAAAGAACATGATATTAGATTGGGATATAAATAAGGAAGGAAGAGTGGTCATAACTGCAAAGAGTTAGAAGGGAATTCATAGACCAAGTAGGCTAGAAAGAAAGCTTTTAAAGCTCTTATGGGGGAAATCAGGATTACTAGGCGTTTTCATTAGCTGTGCTGGGCAGCCTTGAATTCTGTTCCACCAAGCCTTCCAAAACCCTCCATTTGTTCTTGCCATATTAATCTAAGATCTCAACTCCGGTTACGGCTCTCCAAATATTTTGAGCACGGAGGGCATTTTATGAGGTATTGGATTTTAACTACCGAGATCTATGCCTCCATAAGCGCAGGTTATTAAAACAATTTAATAGTATGTCACCAAGGCCTGATGCGTACATAAAAACAAAACTGTTTTCTTTTTTTCATTTGTTGAGGCTGAGCTTCCTATGGCCCATTAACAGCTATTGAGAAGCAGGCAGAACTAACAGGATTACATGGCTGGCATTGTGCGTCGGCCCTGCCATCTCCATTTGTCCAAAGGCTGGCTTCGCAGGTTGAAACCAGGCAGCCTGAGTGACCTTGTGGTGAAAGAAAAGAATGGGGCAGCTGTGTGACAAGTTTGGCACCAGCCACCCCCTCAACGTTACTAGGCTAAAGGTTGACTCTGCAGCCTCCAAAACCGCAGAAGTGGAGGGGTCAACAATAAACAATTCATTGGACTCATTTGGACACTTGTGTCTTCTTTCATGAAGAGCTGACAATCCAGTGGTCTCCTTCAAATGAATGCATTGCTTGCCTTTAATGGAAGCAGGGTCCTCCTACCTGGTGCCCACCAGACAGGTTGGATTTCATTAATACTTTACAGACTTTGGAAGTTGAAATCTAACTTATCTGGAGAGGAGAGATTTGGGTGGAAAGACTAATGGAGGAATAGTTCCCATTTTTCCAGATTCAGGGTTTAAATTTCCAGTAGTACAATAATAGCAACAAGAGAGTACATTTAGTTTGGTTTTATTTTATTTATTTTTTTGTTAACCCTTGGTAGTCATTGTTCTATGTTTTGGTCTAGGGTGAATGGAATAAAGACCGAGGCCATCCTGTATATACAGGGTGAAAAGGCTACACTCACCTTTTGCACAGCTGCAGTTCAAGTCTACACTTGTCTGCTCAGAGTTTTGTTCTGCTTAATTTACTCAGACTTAATTCCAGGTAGCATTGCTTCATAAGATAAGGAAGTATATTTCTTTGGCATTAGATCTCTCTCTTTCTCTTTCTCTGTCTCTCTCTCTCTCTGTCTCTCTTTGTTTCTCTCTCTCTCTGTCTCTGTCTCTGTCTCTGTCTGTCTGTCTGTCTGTCTGTCTCTCTCTCTCTCTCTCTCTCTCTCTCTCTCTCTCTCTCTCTCTCTCTCTCACACACACACACACACACACACACACATTTTGCTCTCTTTTTGCTATTGTTCATTTTGCTTCTTTGGTTGCAGTGTTTATCAACTTAACAACTGTAGTGATTCGCTTAACAGCTGTGGCAAGAAATGTCATAAAATGGGACATAACTCACTTTGCAACTGTCTTGCTTAGCAAGGGAAATTGGGATTGTAGTCATAAGCCAAGGACTAACTGTACTAGCCATTTCTATAATGACAAACTCATCAGCAACAAAACTGGCCTATTTCAAATTACCTATCTTTGGCTTTGAATGGGTGGGTTTCTCAAAATTGCTTCTCTCCACTCGAGGCTGCCTGACGTAATTCTGGAAGCTGCTTTGTAAAACTGCACAGCTACATTCATAATTATTGCTTGAAGGTAACTCCACCACTCCACAGGAGTGCAGCCCATAAATTCAACAGCTTGTTCTTTGACTGACTTCAAGGGGAAGCCAAGCAATATTTCAGGTCCTGCACTAACTCTTTCAAACCACAATAAACTTCTCCGGGCCTCTTATCTTTTGCCAGCAGTTATGTCTGTGCATTTCCATGTGATAAAATGTACCCACTCACTTTGCAGAAAGTAAGGTGTACTCTTATGTTTTGCGAGTGGCTAAAATTGAAGAGATAAAGGAGGTTGGGGAGGGAAGGGGGGAAATGCTAAGCTTGTAAGCCGCCCTGAGTCTTCGGAGAAGGGCGGGATATAAATGGAATTTAAAAAAAATATGCTTAGGCCATACAGTCACTCAAAAGAAAGAAAAAAGTCCTTCGCGTGGAGTCCTTGGTGCTCTCTGAGCTCGGTTGGTTCCATTCAGATGTTTCAATACCCAGCTAAGTAACATCATTAGCACTGATGATGTTACCTAGTTGGGTAATGAAATGTCTGCAAGAAAACCAGGGTACCAAGGACCCCACAGTCATTCTACTACTACTACTACTACTACTACTACTACTACTACTACTACCACCACCACCACCAAGGAGCCTTGGTGGAGCAGTGGGCTAATGCCTCCTTAACTAACACCAGCTGCCTGCAATTAGTGCAGGTTCGCATCCCACCAGGCTCAAGGTTGACTCAGCCTTCCATCCTTCCAAGGTAGGTAAAATGAGGACCCAGATTGTTGGGGGCAATTAAGCTGACTTTGTAATAATGCCGCTTGGGTGTGTGTGTGTGAAAGCCCTAATAAGCAGGCATATACATAGAATGAAGGCTACTGCTAAGCTTGTAAGCCGCCCTGAGTCTTTGGGGAAGGGCGGGATATAAATGGAATTAAAATAAAAAAAAATAAAAAAATACTACTACTACTACTACTACTACTACTACTACTACTACTACAACTACTCCCCACAAGCCTAACTCCTTTCTAGCACTGATGGTGTTACCTAGTTGAAAATTAAACTGTGGCTATCTTCAACTCCTGGAAATGCACTTGCGCACCATACAACTGAAGCAAATGAGGGAATTCTCAGCCTTTGAATTGACTCTATTGATGTAGAAGAAAGACTTGAATAATACGATCCCCTGCAGATGGATTCAATTTGTTTAAAAATTGAATTGTAGCCATATTTTTACACACGTAATTATAGCATTGGATGTCATGTAGTTTGACTTGGTCTTTCTTTTCTCTTTTTCTGTTTGTTTTTTTAATTTGGTTTTTAAACATGACCTTTTATTTTATATGCATTTATGTTCTTAAACTGTCCTTCCTTCCTTCCTTCTTTCCTTCCTTCCTTCCTTCCTTCCTTCCTTCCTTCTTTCTTTCTTTCTTTCTTTCTTTCTTTCTTTCTTTCTTTCTTTCTTTCTTTCTTTCTTTCTTTCTCTTTCCCAAATCAATAAAACTGATAACAATGTCCGAAAAGTCTCTGCTCCTGATAAAGTCTTAGGTTCTTAGGTGTAATGACAAATTTATAATTTAGAAGAGGCTTTCCCATAAACTTTTGATTTAAAAAAAATATGGGTGGTAGATAATTAGGCATAGCAATAATACTTCTTGGTTTATTAATAATGGGAAAAAAAGAAAGAAAGAGTGCAATCATCCAGAGACAAGATAGGGCACTGAAACAGCAGCTGGTAGACTGTAAAGAGTCTTCCTACAGATGGTTTCCTAGGAGGAGATGGCTGGTTTGTTCACAAAATAGCACTTAGCAGTAGCATTTAGACTTATATACCACCTCACAGTGCTTTACAGCACTCTCTAGGTGATTTGCAGAGTCAGCATCTTGCCCCCAACAATCTGGGTTCTCATTTTACCAATCTCAGAAGGATGGAAGGCTGAGTCAACCTCCAACCAGTCAGGATTGAACTCTGTACTGTGGACAGAATTTGCCTGCTCTGTCTACTGAATTCTAATCACTGCATCACCAGGGCTCTTGGTTGCCATGATGCATTGGCCAATCACAAAGGTCCCATTGACCAGAGAGAAAGAGAGAAACTCTGTCAGGTGTTCAAGATTTGTTCTACCCTACAACAATAAGACAGTCAGGCAGTTCTTTTACAGTATGTTTCTTTACCTGGCCTACTTCAGTAGGTTGATAAGCGGGCAGATACACTTCCAAACAAAGCACTGAGGCTTTTTGGCCAATAACACTGATATTGGATGTTGGCAGTTTACTTTTATATAATTGTATTGTTTGTTTTTAATTAAGAGACTTCTAAAGGAACATCAATAAATTCAGGCGGAACGAGGAGACTAGCAGACATCAAGAGAAAGCTGTAGGGAACACAATGGGGCTGCCATTTTCTGCTGTGTTTCCATTCATTGGCTCAAGAGGTAATGAGGGCAAACAGTGAGGTGGACTCCACAGGGCATCGGAGCTGTTGCTAGACTAATCATGTATTTCTCAGAGCTGGTTTACTAGAAATAAAGCATGACAAAAGGGCCTGTTGAATTCTGCTTGGATGTGCCCTGAGGTTGAATAACAGCCAATTTGATGGAGTGACTTGTGCCACAACTTGGTGCCGCTCAGACATTGAAAAACAAGCCTGGTTGCCAAAGAAGGCAGGTTATTTATAATAAGCCAGAGTAGATTCCCAATACATTTTCATCTGGATTTTACCTCTATAGTTCAGGAAGCTGGGAAACTCTGGAAGCTTTGTACTTAATCCATACCAAGGCAATCCTGTACATTTTTCTTTGGAAGTAATTCCATTCATGTTCAGTCTCATGTAGATGAATGTATGGCAGCCACTCTGGGTCAGTTTTGACTCCTGGCAAGTGCCTGGATGAAGCCCTGCCATTTTGGGGGCAAGGCTTTTAGTACTAGTCAGCCCTTGACGTCTTCCTAGGGCTGAGAGAGTAATTGGCTCAATGTCACCCATCTGACTTCATGCCTAAGGCAGGACTAGAATTCACAGTCTCCCAGTTACTAGCTAGGTGCCTTTAACCACAGCATCAAACTGTGCTCATGTAGGGTAGCAGAGAAAGGTTATTTCCATACTTAAGAGTGTTTTCATAGCGTAATTGTCAAGCATGGGAAATCAGAAATCCAGGCAGTTCAAATGAATATATACATTTATTGCAGGCTTAAGCTCTCTATAAGAATCTGAACCACCAGCAGTCAAAAGAAATTGGCAGTAGATAATAGTCAATGGAATTCAAGGCGGGCTGGACTGAGATCATCTGTGGGCAGAAAAAGGACTCAAGGCTGATGACACGTTTGACTCCTCCCTCAAGCTCACTCTGGTTATCTCCCACAATAACCTTGTCTCTGCTTTTCTGGTTTGCTCCAACAGGCTGGATCCACTCCAGGTCCCATCTATTAAAGAAAGGCATTGTTTAGGACCAGGAAGTGCATCCACTCCATTGCAGTGTCTGCCTACTGGGATGATCTCCTTAAGATTCATGTGGCTTTCACCTTTATGTCTTTTGGGACATCTTCGAAAATTTAGTTGTTCTCCTAGACCTTGAAAACAGGGTGATTGTGGAGCCCCTATTTTGCTCTGTTTGATTGTAGCTTGGTTTGGTCATTTGTACTTTGGTCTCCTAGTCTGTTGCATTTTTCTTTTAATAAATTGGTTTTTAGTTGTGATCTGCCCAAAGTCATTTGGGAATCCGTTAGTGTATCAAATGAACAAACAAAGGCAAAACAAATTATGTTTCTAAGAGAGAGAGAAATGGCAATTGCCATTGATATGATGCTATTTCCCCTGTCCCCCCGGCAATGATTTCAGCATAGAAGCTGGGAAATATTGGCAGAATAACTCCCCAGAGTTGCTTTACAAATGCCCAGAAATCAAGAAACATTAATGTGGGCCTTAGCAATAACAAACTTATATCACTGCTCCATAAAGCATTGCAGCACTTTCTGAGTGGTTTACAAAATCAGCATATTGCCCCCAACAATCCGGATCCTCATTGTACCAACCTCAAAAGGATGGAAGACTGAATCAACCTTGAGCTCTGCCAGGATTGAACTCCTGGCTGTGGGCAGAGTTAGCCTGCAATACTGCATTCCAACCACTGCGCCACCAGACTCCTACACTAGTTAACTCATCTAAACAGTGATTTAGATGTAGGATTAAATTTGAGATGAAACATGGGAATCCCATCAAGGGAATTCCATCTGCACAAACCTCACTGTTGAGCCTTCTAGATGATGGCTTCTTGTGGGGAAAATAGCTTGGCCCCAGATATTCAGAACGCATCCTGTCTCTTGAGTTTGCAAAGAGCCATGAAGACATGGCTCTTTAGGAAAAGATGTTAGCCTTCCCTTAATTCATGGCAAACTGAGTTGTCATTTGTGAGAGTTATTGATACTAGTGGTTTTTTAATCCTATGCTTATTTTCAATGTATGTCACTCCAAGCATTTGAGAATTGAGTAGCGCAGAGGTTGCTATAATATATCTACAGTGTGGAGAGAAGTATACCTGAATGTGACACACAGACATCTGTCTTTTTCTTTTCAAAAGGCAGAGCAGGGCAAACCAATTCAAATAAACCAGCCAACCCCCAAATACACTTTTATTGTCCCTTTGTGCGGAAGCCTTGAGCTATGAAGAGGTACAAAAGAAAGGAGCCGATGTTAAGAGTTGCATATCGCTTCCCAGCAGCAGTTTGACGTAACTCACACTTTGCTATTCCTCTCTCCTTTCCTTCACTCCCAGCTGTGAAGTTTGGCAGCATCCTGTAAAGCAGTTGGGTGAACTTTCATCAAAGATAAAGCAGGTGGATAAAGATGCTGCTCTTGCAGCAGCCAGCTCTGGAAAAAAAACAGAGACCTGTTGGTTCTGATGCATATTTTCCTCGAAGAGTGGAAGAGTCCTGTGGCTTCCTTAGAAATAGGTAAAGGTAAAGGTTCCCCCGCACATGCGTGCTAGTCGTTTCTGACTCTAGGGGCCGGTGCTCATCTCCGTTTCATAGCCGAAGAGCCAGCGTTTGTCCGAGGACGTCTCCGTGGTCATGTGGCCGGCATGACTAGATGCCAAAGGCGCACGGAACGCTGTTACCTTCCCACCGTAGTGGTCCCTATTTTTCTACTTGCATTTTTACGTGCTTTCGAACTGCTAGGTGGGCAGAAGCTGGGACGAGTAACAGGCGCTCACTCTGTTACGCGGCACTCGGGATTCGACCCGCCAAACTGCCGACCTTCTGATCGACAAGCTCAGCGTCCTAACCCACTGAGCCACCGCGTCCCTTTCCTTAGAAATATCATCTGCTAAATTTGGTGCAAAGTCATGCAACCCAATCAATGGGCTGCGAATGTGAATTAAACAGATCCAGTTGTTTTTATCTTGGTGTCACCTCTGCTCTTCAATTTCTGTTTGTTACTGAAGAACAACATCAATCCCTCCACAGAAGGGATAAATTGGCCCCAAGCTCAAATTAACAGAATAACAGAGGGAGGGACCTTGGAGGTCTTCTAGTCCAATCTCCTGCTCAAGCAGGAGACCCTAGATCAGGGGTCTTCAAACTCGGCCCTTTTATGACTCATGGACTTCAACTCCCAGGATTCCTCAGCCAGGCATGCTGGCTGAAGAATTCTGGGAGTTGAAGTCCATGAGTCATAAAAGGGCCGAGTTTGAAGACCCCTGCCCTAGATCATTTCAGACAAATGTCCAGTCTCTTCTTAAAAACCTCCAGTATTGGAGTACCCACAATCTCTGAAGGCAAGCCGTTCCACGGGTTAACTGTCCTCACTCTTAGGAAGTTTCTCCTTAATTCCAGGTTGCTTCTCTCCTTGATTAGTTTCCATTGTTTCTTGTCTTCCTTCGGCTGCTTTAGAAAATAGGTTGATCCCTTCTTTTTTGTGGCAGCCCCATGGAACACTGCTATCATGTCAAGCCTAGTCCTTCTTTTCACTAGACTAGCCATACACAATTCCTGCAACCATTCCTTCATATGTTTGAGCCTCCAGGCCCTTAATCATCTTTGTTGATTAAATTAGTTGAGGGTTGGTGGAACAATTTAATAAATACCTCCATAACCTTCAAAAAATAATGGCCAAGAGAGGAGATAGGAATTCCCCTGGTCTTTCTATAGCACAGGTTACAACCTCAGAGCCTCCCAAGGTCTATCTGACTTCCTAGTTCAATGGTGGCGAACCTATGGCACGTGTGCCAGAGGCAGCACCCATGCGTGCCGTCGCCCCAGCCCTGCCTCCCCCCCGTGGCCGCTGCCTCACCAGCAGTCCCCCTGGAGGAGAATCACCCCTGGGCACGGCCCGCGTGGAGCAGCACAGCAGAGGACATGGCAGCCAGGCAGCAGAGACAAGACTCCACCCTTGTACCCCGTCACGCACAGATGATGCTGCGGGGTGCAGGCGGGGTAGTTTGGGGGCACTCAGCCTCTAAAAGGTTCACTATCACTGTCCTAGTGTGTTCATTTGCAGGCAGAAACTAGGGTTATTTTGGCCGGTTTGGGCAACCGAAAGAAGGCTGCCTAGATGAAGAGAGTTTGCAACTGTGTCTACCTGCATTGCAGATGTAATGTCTCTGCAAGGGCCTCGGAGTGCTATTACATTTTTTTTCCATGCCTTCTAAACCAGGCATATGCTAAACAGAAAAAGGAAAGGGTTGTGTATTCTTGCCATGTCTGTTGAACCTCATTGATCTTGGCTCCAGATTACAGGTTCAGAGAGATGTCAGATCTCATCCTGAGGAGTGCCTTCTCTCCATCCGTCTGGCAGTCAGAAGGAGAGGAATCCATGGTCCCCTAGTTCCATGCAAGGACAGAAGATCTATGTACTGCAGGAGGTTGAGCATCTGACCTATTTGGGGACCTTTCCTGCCCCTTCTTCATCACTGGTGTTTTTGGCTATCCTACTTGATGTAGCCTTTGAAGACTTAAAGATCTGTACAATAGTTTATGTCAGGGGTCTCCAATCTTGGCAACTTTAAGTCTTGTGGAGTTTGACTCCCAGAATTCCCCAGCCAGCATGGCTATCCTGGGCCTGTTCAACACAGTCCTCTGAGCACAGCTCGATGGGGAATTCTGGGAGTTGAAGTCCATAAGTCTTAACGTTGCCAAGTTTGGGGAGCCCTGATTCACGTCATTGTCATTGGTCCTGGCAAAGACAGTCTACAAAAATGACATGTTATTTTTCATGTGTTAACAAACAACATGCAAGTTTATCCCCAATGTTCTCTTTCCCCCAATAACTTCCTTCTAACAGCACAACAGAGACACTTCTGTCTCAAAGGAAAGAATTCTGTGCTAGCTGAATATTGATACTGAAAGTGTACATCTGGCCTTGGGAATGAAGCAAAAGGGCTGCAATCACAAATCCCAAACTGTGATTTAAGCTATTTCTTCAGGGTTACAACCTCAGAAATCGAAGCTGGTGAGAATAAGCCCAGATGTGATTTTTCTCCCAGGAAAATCATTTTGCAATCCATATTGGGACTATCTCAGCGGGAGATCTTTCTATACAAACACAATTGAAAGGAAACACTACGGTGGGAAAATGTATTTAAACATTATCACTGTTCATTTGGAACAAAGAAGTCGTAAATCTTTATTTCACCAGGTTGTGAGCTTCAACTGGATATTTATCCCACTAACTTTCATCACTTCAGAATAATATTTCTCCTTACAGACAAGATGACCTTCATCTTAACATCACAAACTGTTCTTTTCTTTCAACAAGAGTTGGAAATATGGTCAATAACCCTTAAAGCAGGCATAAACAAACATAAATATAAACATCCTCATGTGCACACATATGTACCCACCATTCAACAAGGTCAAACTGTTTCCTGGAAGTAAGTCAAGGAACAAGGGAGGTGAATCTATGCTTGCTAAGAGCTTCCAATTGGCATCAGAGGAATGTGTTGAGCAGACCCAGGAGAACTTTGATTGTTCAAGAAGTCATAAACAAACTCTGTATTGGTCTGGAATTCAACTTCTGACAGCTACTTCCAGAGTTCATGAAAGCTTGTTATTGTGCCTGTCCAGGAATATTAACTGATAACTTAGTTATAATGCAATTGCATTCAAGAGCCTGCAATCACCGACATGGTCCATATCTGCCTATCTAGCATTCTTGATATGGGGAAATAAGAAGGACTTGCTAAGCTAATCTCACAGTGTCAAAATTGTTTTCCACAAATATATTTATTGCAATGCTTGCATGTAGAGCAAGAGAAGCTGTTCCCTGATGAATTCAGTAGAGTTGTACTATGTAGCGAGAACCTATCAATAATAAGATTTGCTAGTATGCTAAAAATATGTATGCTGTTCAGTTTTATCTGCCACTAAGTCAGGGCTCCTCAACCTTGGTCTGTGGCCCGCTACCAGTCCGTGGGATATTCAGAACCAGGCCCCACAAGTGATGGACCAGCGTGCGCACACGCACATGTATACGCACACACAGCTCAATTTGCGCAAGTTGAGTTGTGTGTGCATGCGTCTGTGCACCGGCCCACCACTTGCAAAGATTGCGGACCGCTGCACTAGCCTTAACTGGTTCCATTTGATGAGAAAGCCATATTTTCCAATCTTGGGTCATTCTTTTGCTACAGTATTTAGATATGCATTGCATTGATAGATTTCAATGCATCCTGGTTTGTTGAATACCTCCCCAATTGGCTAGTTTCTAGCATTTAGATACTGATTGCTTTCATAAATTGTACTACATCCTAGTTTGTTGAATACACCTGAATCGGCTAGATTCTTATAACATCATCTTTAATCACTCATGGTTTACAAACCACAGAGGCTGGATTGACACAAAGCAACAAGCCTAAACCAAACCGCGTTATAGCTTTGCAAAGCTAGGCAGCCTTTTGTGTGTAACTATAACCATGCATCAACCCTGTGGGGCAAATTTTTACCATCCACATCCCAAAGGGCAGCAAAAGCAGAGCAAAATTGGAATGTTCTTTCAATTCCAATTTCCAAACTTTAAGGGAAGCAGAAGCCTGCTGACACCCAGGCCAATGATTCTATGGTATCACACCAATCTCCATCTGACCAGCCTTCACAATGACCAGATAAATTCCTCCAAGAAGACGATAGACTTGTCCAGTGCTGTCCCCAGCAGTTAGCATTCCAGGTCACGTCTCCTCTAAAGTTGCAACATACCATCCCGATGAGTAGTGGCCGCTGATAAATTTATCCTCCATGAATTTGTATAATCCTCTTTAGAAACCATTCAGCTAATCCTCTTTGTGTTTTTTCATTTTCCATTCACCGGTGCCATTGGTTTATATAGATACCCCTGGCAGGGAGAAAAAGAAAATGCCTCTGGATTTTGTGATGAGCAAGAATGTGATAGTTGTGGCTGCGATTAAAGCATTCAAAGCGGGCTCCAAAGTCTTTGCCCAGGACAAAGAAAGAACTGTCATGATCCATCAAGCCTTTAAGAGCTCCATTTAATAAAAGGAGGATATAGCCTCGAAGGCACCAAAATGATGGAATGAGATACATTCATCCTTGTCTTGAAAGCCGGAAGATGCCACAATGGTTGGTGCCTTGTGAGCGGCAAATGAATTTTGTGCTGGAAAAATAGCAGCGCATTTCGTTAACATTAGAAGGCAGTCATGCTCGTTCAGTAGTAGCGGAAGTGTTCCCCACAGCTACTCTCCTAAAGATCATTTACACTTAGGCCCTTTATACTTGGTTCAGGAGAAGTTACTCCCAAACTGCAAGTCCAACCATCTATCGTATACTTAGGAAGGATAGACAAAAGAGCCTTACAAATATTGGCTACAGGTGGCATAAAATAGTGCAAAGCTTCTGGACAGCATGAGTTGGTACCAAGAGAAGAGACGATTTGTAGCTCGGGGGTCAAGTTGTGGGATCCTTGGTGCTCTCGGAGCTTGGTTATTTTCATTACCCAGCTAGGTGACATCATCCTACCTGTGGATCACCTCAACACCCTCAGAGCACTGATGCTGTTACCTAGCCAGGTAAGGGAATGTTTGTAAGAAAAGAAAGCAAACTTGGAGAGCGCCAAGGACCTCACGGTGTGAGTTGGACAGATTGCCTCTTGCCCTGGGTTGCTCCTGTCCTTTCATACCCAGTTGACCAACGAGACCTTTCAAAAGCTGGTAGCCAGAGGCCAGCTTACTTTACATCCTGCGGGATCTTTTTGTTGGCCTCGACACTGTCTTACTTCGGCAGGGTTCAGCTGCCATAGCTTAGCCAACTGCCTTTTTTTCCCCTCCTGGAATTAGTTTTCCAGCCTTGTCTGTTCGACTCTTAGCTCGAAGGAAACTTCCATCTCTCTTTACAGAAAATTGGAGGTGGGGAGGTTGTGCATTCTAGTTTCACCTATCTGTATCTTCAGGAGAAGAAATCTTCTCCCGTGCGCCTCTCATCTCTCTGCTGACCTCTAAACTTCTGCCTTTCATCTTAGCAGCTCCATCGGCAGAGGAAGAAAAGGCACCGAATAACAAAAACAACAGAGAAAGGCAGAGATTTCCTTCCCAACCCGTGCAGATCCTGATAGAACTTTGAATGCTTGCCAAATGAATGGGGATAAGGTCTACCTGTACCTTTTTAAGCCTTGTTTATGATAGCTTGTCATTGCTCATATCAGTTGGGCACTCTGTTGCATTCTTAATGCACAAAGGTGTTGAAAAAGAAATCCCTGTGTGTGAATGAGCATAACACTCTTGAAAAGGTAAATTATTATTATTATTATTATTATTATTATTATTATTATTATTATTATTATTATCATTATTATCATTATCATTATCATTATCATTATTATCATTATCATCTACAACAATAATAGAGTTGGAAGGAACCTTGGAGGTCTTCTAGTCCAGCCCCCTGTTCAGGCCAGAAATCCTATACCATTTCAGACAAATGGTTGTCCAGTCTCTTCTTAAAAACTTCCAGTGTTAGAGCATTCACAACTTTTGGAGGCAGGTTGTTCCACTGATTAATTGTTCTAACTATCAGGAAATTTCTCCTTAGTTCTAGGTTGCTTCTCTCTTTGGTTAGTTTCCATCCGTTGCTTCTTGTCCTACCTTCAGGTGCTTTGGAGAAGAGCTTGCCTCCCTCTTCTGTGGGGCAGCCCCTCAAATATTGGAACATGGCTATCCTGTCCCCCCTCGTCCTTCTCTTCATTAAACTAGACATACCCAATTCCAGCAACCCTTCCTTATATATTTTAGCCTCCAGTCCCCTGATCATCTTTGTTGCTCTTCTCTGCACTCTTTCTAGAGTCTCAACATCTATTTTACATCGTGGTGACCAAAACCAGATGCAGTATTCCAAGCGTGGCCTTACCAAGGCATTATATAAAGTGATATTAACACTTCATGTGATCTTGATTCTATCCCCCTGTTAATGCAGCCTAGCACTGTGTTGGCTTTTTTGGCAGCTGCAGCACACAGCTGGCTCCTATTTAAGTGATTGTCCACTAGGACTCCGAGATCCCTCTCACAGTTGCTACTATTGAGCAAGGTACCACCTGTACTGTACCTGTGCATGTATGTCCTATGTTCAGCCCTAAAAATAGTAGAGTTAGCAGATGGGCCTGAAGTCCTCTTTTGATCAGATGTCCATCTTGTCTACAGTGTCTTCAGCCGTTCTGCCTGTCGGTGGCAGCACAATAAGAGATAGTTGTGTTTTTCTCTTTTATAAGCCCTTGAGCTCACATGTAATTTTATTTCTGCCAAATATGTGATCATAAATACAGTTTTCATCATTAAAGAGTTTTCAGGTCTGGTTCTTTCTTTTTAAGCCCTTGTGCTCGTGTATAATTATTTTTCTGCCTAATGTGTGATCATAAATGCAGTTTTCATCATTAATGGTTTTCAGGTCTGGTAGACACGTCACTGAGCAGCCATTTATGGCTTCACATGCTACCGATGACCTTCCATTATGGTTTAATGATGCTGAAATAAAATAAAGTTATCCAATCAGATGCCTGGCATGCAGAGAGAGTTACAGAATCTCAGCAGTTTGATTGATTCCAGCAGCCGCTTGGCAGGTGCTCCGTTGTGTAGAGAACGAGGCAAATGTTATAGCTGGATGACAAGGGTGTCTGTGTGTGTGGGGGGGTGTCATTGCATCTTTGGGAGCTGTGTGTATTTTTTATTTTTCAGTATATAAGGGTGAGGAAAGAGAGTGAAATTAGGGGGCCTCAAACATGACAGGTTACCACGCAGAGTCCTCCAGATGAGAAATTCTGAAAAATAAGGGAACAATAAGAAAATCTACTTGTCTGAATTAGGAACTTGTTTCTTTTTTTCTTCCCAACTTTTATGAAAATGGAATGGAACGGAACAGAACAGAACAGAATAGAATAGAATAGTTGGAAGGGACCTTGGAGGTCTTCTAGTCCAACCCCCTGCTCAGGCAGGAAACCCTATACCATTTCAGACAAATGGTTGTCCAATCTCTTCTTAAAAATTTCCATTGTTAGAGTATTCAAAACTTCTGGAGGCAAGCTGTTCCACTGATCTTACTGACAGGAAATTTCTCCTTAGTTCTAGGTTGCTTCTCTCCTTGATTAGTTTCCATCCGTTGCTTCTTGTCCTGCCTTCAGGTGCTTTGGAGAACAGCTTGACTCCCTTTTCCTTGTGGCAACTCCTGAAATATTGGAATACTGCTATCATGTCACCTCTAGTCCTTCTTTTCATTAAACTACTAGACTTACCCAATTCCAGCAACCCTTCCTTATATGTTTTAGCCTCCAGTCCCCTGATCATCTTTGTTGCTCTTCTCTTCACTCTTTCTAGAGTCTCAACATCTTTTTTACATCGCAGTGACCAAACCTGGATGCAGTATTCCAAGTGTGACCTTACCAAGGCATTAATTTGACTATTTGCTGTTTATAGAGTGTCCCAGAATTAAACACAAATCAAAATTTGGCAGGAGATTTGTGGAAAGTAAAAAAGGATTAAATATTTATTTAAAAAGTTAAGTAATTAGGTATCTGTGCAGGAGACAATATTGAAATAACAATAGCAGTGATAATAACTCAGTGGGAGCAACACTTGAACACCCTCGGCATTGACAGAATCACCATCAGTCAATTGCAAAAGGCAGCTTTATGCCGAACTGCTTACATCCTCAACAATACCTTTAACACCATCAAACAACAACATCTGCCTATCCCAGGCCTTTGGAAAGAACTCAGTAGGTGGATAAAAATGCCAAATCCACTCTGAACATCAGGCTAAGTATACAATCATCCATAATAATTGTGGTGACTGATATATATTTTGGTGACTTAGTCTAATTATTTCTGTGACGCTGTATATTGTTATTTCTTGAATCTTCATGACAGGCGTCTTAACTTAAAACAGAATTGTCCCAAAATATGTTAAATAAACAAGTCTGTTTTCATATTTTTAAACATTTTTTTTCCATAGGCTACATCTTAAACAGGATGAGGATGAAATGACAGTGATAATATATTATCGTATTGATGTATTCTCATCCCGTTCTCTTTCATTGTTTATTTTGTTGCCCTATTATGTTACTTCTGTTTACACTCTTTTCATCTCTTCCTTGTTATTGTCATAAGCCGCCCACGGCGAGATAGGCGGCAAATAAATTTAACAAACAGAGAAATAAAATAATATTTGTTTATTTTATTTATTCATCCAATTGATTTGCTGTCCATCTCACGATTCAGGCAATTCTGAGCTTGAATAATAACAGCTAACTGGAACAAGGTATGGAGCATAAAAGCTAGATTTTCTTTCTGCGAAATAAACTGTGGATAAAGTAATATGTAGAAATCAGGACTAGAGTAAAGATAAATAATTCACTTCTTCCCTCCCCTCCACCTTATAGGCCTTTCTAGCCAAGAATTCCACGGAGAACACCTGTTTCCTTGGTCCTGTACAAATCGATGAAAATCCCTTTCAAATTGTCAATTGGATTCAAAATGTGTATCTGTTTCAGAATCGTCAAAGAGAGTTGATTCGATTTGAAGCCTAAATGAGATTGAAAGAAGCTCTTTCCCCTTCCTGCGCCCAAATCTGAATCAATTTCTTTTGATTCGATTTGGCAGTTTTACACTTCCATCAAACTGTCTTCCAACTAAATCTCGGAATTGAATATTGGCCCAATTGAATATTGGCCCAGCATCAAGTGCCCTTTGTCCAGTGCGCTCCCACAGGGAGGGTCTGCTCAGGGTCCCACCGGTAAGAGATTGCCGGCGGGTAACGCCTAGGGATAGGGCCTTCTCAGTGGGGGCGCCTGCCCTCTGGAACCAGCTGCCAGTGGAGCTGAGGACTGCCCCCGACCTCCGTTCATTCCGCCGGGGCCTGAAGACCTGGCTCTTCGAGCTCTCTGGCCCAGGCTGAGGATTAATTTATTTTAACTGGGGTTTTAGCTGCACAGGGTTAAATTTAATCTTTTTTAAACTGGTTTTAACTTTTGTATTTTTGGTCTTAATTCCCTGTAAACCGTCCTGAGTCCTCAGGGAAAGGGCGGTATATAAATGTAATAAAATAAATAAATAATTTTGCTATTGGTTTTTAAAAAAACCACCACGCACTAATCAAATATGGGCCATCTTTAATATAACACTTTGCTGCGGTGTTTGTTCTTATTTGCTAAATGAAGCTTTTGCAATCTGGTAGCCTTCAGAAGGAGAGGATCTTTCGAACACTTAGTTTTTGACTGTCGTAACTGAGATACGATGTCCAGGCTATTTATTAGGGCAGGGGTCCCCAACCTTGGCAACTTTAAGACCTGCGGACTTCAACTCCTAGAATTCCCCAGCCAGCCATGCTGGCTGTGGAATTCTGGGAGTTGAAGTCCACAGGTCTTAAAGTTGCTAAGGTTGGGGAGCCCTGTATTAGGGGAATCAACCTACTAGGGGGAAAAACTGAAAGATGGCAATTGTGTTACGTAATAGAAGCCTCCTAGTTCGACTTAGAGAGTCCATTTGGTATAGTGGTTAAAGCAGCAGGCTAAAAACCCTGTGAGCTCTAGTACTTTCTTAGGTACAAAGCCAGCTGAATGACCATGTGCCAGTCACTCTCGCTCAGCTCTAGGAAGTAGGCAATGGCAAACCACTTCTGAAAAATCTTGCCAGGAAAACTGCAGGGGCTCACCTAGGCAGTTGGCAGGAGTCAACACTGACTCGAAGGCACACATCCACAAAGACAAAATGTTCATTCCAGAAGGAATCCACTTTGGTGTAATGGCTAAGACAACAGGCTAGAAAGTGGGAGAACCATGAGTTCTAGTCTGATCTTTGGCATGAAGCCAGCTGGGTGACCTTGTGCCAGTCACCCTAGGTAGAAATAGGCAATAGCAAACCAATTGTGGAAAACCTTGCCAGGAAAACTGTAGGGGCTAATTTAGACAGTCACCTGATTTTAAGGAAAACACCACCACCCCCCAAAAAAGGTAGATTTACCTCTGAAATGTTTCACGTTACACTAAGGCTTTAAACATTGAGTTGGATGATATATATGTAGAAAAGCAATGATTAGGGGACTGGAGGCTAAAATATATGAAGAACGGTTGCAAGAATAGGGTATGTCTGGTTTAATGAAAAGAAGGACGAGTGGGGACAGGATACTCTTTCAATATTTGAAGGGCTGCTAGACCAGCCTAGAACTAAGGAGAAATTTCATAACAGTGAGAAGAATTAATCAGTGGAACGACTCACCTCCAAAAGTTATGGGTACTCCATCACTGGAGGTTTTCTTTTTTTTATTGAAAAGTTTTACAGTACATTTTATTTATAACAAAACAAAACAAAACCCCTCCCAACCCCCTCCCCTCTTCCCAACCCTCCCCATCACCTCCCTCCCTCCCCCTCCCCCCTCCCTGACTTCCCAGAGCTAAATACAAGGTATAAAAGTAGAAACAATCATAATCTACCATATGCAAACAACAATAAACTATTAAATCTATCGCACTTTAACTCTTATAAAATGACTACAAGCAATATAAATATCACATCAATACTTATTCAAATGCTAAATGAAACTTTTTAGTCCCATATTTGTTCTGGATGTAATCAATCCATTTTTTCCACTCCACAATATATCTCTGTTGCGAATGGTCTTTCAAATACGCTGAAATCTTTGCCATTTCCGCCAGGTTGGAAACTTTTAAAGTCCATTCTTCTATAGTCGGCAGTTCTTCCTTCTTCCAATATTGCCCTACTAAAAGTCTTGCTGCCGTAATTAAATTCAACTTCAACTTAGTGTCCACAACAGTAGTGTCAGTAATAATGCCCAGTAAAAACAATTGCGGGCAAAACTTTATCCTTTTCTTAAATATCTTCTGCATATTCCACCAGATTTTAATCCAAAATGCTTTAACCTTCTTACAGGTCCACCATATATGAAAATATGTTGCGTCTTCACCACCACACCTCCAACATTTAGGCTGGCAATTCGGATACATACTTGCTAATTTTTTTAGGATCTAAATGCCACCTATAAAACATTTTATAAAAGTTCTCTCTTAAATTTTGAGCTTGCGTAAATTTTAGGTTCCTCACCCAAATCTTTTCCCAAGTATCCATTGTGATAACTTCCTGAAAATTCTGAGCCCACTTTATCATACAATCTTTAACAAGTTCTGTCCATCACTGGAGGTTTTCAAGAACAGACTGGACAACCATTTGTCTGAAATGGTATAGGGTTTCCTGCCTGAGCAGGGGGTTGGACTAGATGACCTCCAAGGTCCCTTCCAACTTTGTTATGGTGTTATTCTGTTATCTTTTCTGAGTCATCTCTACAGAGTAAGGCCAAGCAAATTAAGAAAAATATTGGGTGGGAGGTGGATGGATTAAACCTGCTGATATAATTACAGCAACTGGACCCAGAGGAAGATTCTCTTTCCATATTACTCCATTTCATCACACAGATGACTTTTTAATCCTTTCATGCTCTTTCATCAGTACCAATCTTTACATTTTATTTAATTTGGTTTGATGTTTGTGTAGGTATGTATTTGCTCTGCTTTCAGAAGCCGAGATCAAATGTCTCAGCCTGTGCCGAGAATATTTAAGTGATGATTTTTTTAAATAGAAAAAATAATGGATGTATATTAGTCCATGAATGATTAATTCTTCTTGGTGACTGCAAGTGGCTATGGCTGAGTAAAATATTGATGGTACAACGGAAATGAGCTGCTGCTTAATTCACTGTTTTGTTCTTGTAATGTGTAACTAATGTTGTTTCCTTCCAGCAATACGCATTTAGTGACTCTTTTAAATGTTCATTCCTGAAGGTAACTAAGCTGCCTGCTAGGTAAGGAAAATGAAAGTTGAAATTCAGCTGAGGCCAAACTGAAATTCTGGAATTTGCTGCTGCTAGATGTGACCATGTTCAGCAACATATCAAATGGGGTTCTTTTGAATTACTGGAGGTAATCTTGGGTAGATCACTCTGAGAATGTCGGACCTGCCACTACTTAAATCACTAAATAGAAATGATCCTTGGCTCCATTTGTTGAGACAGGTGTAGTTTACTAGAGATCAAATGTGTTGCAGTATTGCAAAGCCAGAACTGAGAATTGTACAGCAAAATCTCTAAGTTCTACTTTTCCCTCCCTTAACTGTCTCTCATTGCCCACCCCAGTGTAACCAATCGGGTTCAGGCAAGACATTTTCATAATGGTCAGTCCAAATGCAGTTTGGTATGTGGGTCCCTCCTTCTTCAAGCTGGGTGACCTTGAAGCAGCATCTCGAGGAGATACAGCATGTAATTTCATTTTCCCAAGCCTTCCCCACTTCATTCCCCCTCCCCACAGTTCATGGCAGTCTGTCACCTCATAGCAGCAAAACCAGGGCTTTTTTTTCTCATAGAACGCTCAGAACGGAGTTCCAGCACCTTTTTTGGATGTAACCTTGTAGGGTAGGCAAGGCGGGTTGTATGACATGTGTGAGTTCCGGCACCTTTTTCTTTTACAAAAAAAGCACTGAGCAAAACGCAAGCACAACATGGCACCTGAGAGCAAATGTTTTGGTTGGGTCCTTGTTGCTCTCTGAGTTTGCTTGTTTTCTTGCAGATGTTTCATTACCCAACTCAGTAACATCATCAGTGCTAGAAGGGAATGGGGTTACTGTTGGTTTATATACTTACATATAAATAGAGAAAAATCCCACTGCCTTCTCGCACTGCTGATGTTAGCTGGATAATGAAAGTCTCTGTTTATCTGCTTATCTCTGGAGATCCACGTATTGGCAGGGCTGAAGCAAGCAGATATATCGGACACCTTGGCCTGTATCTCCAAAGCAACATTTCATCAGAAATTGGTGACTGGATGGAAAACGGAGCAGCACAGACACTGTTCAAAGATTTCAATGCTACAGTAAGCATTAACTGAGCTGTGGTGGCGTGGTGGTTAGAATGCAGTATTGCAGGTTAACTCTGCCCACTGCCAGGAGTTCAATCCTGATCGGCGCAAGGTTGACTCAGCCTTCCATCCTTCCAAGGTCAGTAAAATGAGGACCCGGATTGTTGGGGCCTATATGTTGACCTTGTAAACCCTCAGAGAGTGCTGTAAAGTACTATGAAGTGGTATATAAGTCTCAATGATATTGCTAGTTTATTGTATTTCTATTTAAATGAAATATGTTTCTGAATGTCTGCTTGTCTTTCTTAATTAACCCATACCCGGGCACTGTAAGGAGGCCTTGAAAAAGTATGAATTGGGGAATAGCATTAGACCAAGATTCCAAGTTCATAACTAGTGTATATTTCCACAAATAAGATATTCCCATATGGATTTATGGGTAGGTGTTTGGAAAGCATACATGCACCTTCCAGTTCATATGTGATGTGACATGCATGATGTACCTGTGAGGTTGCTTTTCCTGTGAAGAAAGACCTACCGAGTCCTGTGGATTTTGCCAAAAGTAAATAATTTTCTTTCCCTTTCTCTGTCACATTAGAGAGTAATGTTACCGCTATTCCATTGACCTTTTCCCTCCCAAACTAAACAGTGTTTGGCAGCCTTCCTAATAATATCAGCAGAGTTCAGTAGCTTATTGTACAATTTGCATTGCTAATAACACCGGCACATTTAGTGAATGTGAGTGGATTTTCCATAATTATACTGATGCTTTTTAAGAGGAAAAATGGATCGGCTTCTGATTGACTTTTCCCAAAACCTGCTTACTCACAGTCCCAATTTCTTTAGGTCTTGTTGCATCTTAATGGCACATCCCTGAAAGCTGAAAGAAAAGAGCAAAATCACGTCATCATTTGGAGCAGCCTTCTCAAACCCTTGTCCTCCAAATATAGTTGTATTTTATTTCCCATAATCTCCCATCAGCATGCCCTTGATTAGGTTGAGAATAATAACCTCACTAGTCAGTGCCTACGTGAGAGGCTCTGCTTGAAGCTTTCAGATGCTGGTTCTACTCATAGTACAGATAATCTGTAGCTGTATTGTATGTTGTATAAATCACATCATATGGTGGTTTCTCTAAAATGGCATATCTACTGCAATGAAAGGTTCAGTTTGATGGAGGCAGCACACCTGATGGAACTTCACAACCCATTAAGATGTAGGATGATGAAGGTGATGGACATTTCCATGCTGCTTTTCTTCCTGGTTGAGCCCAAAACAGTTTACAAAGGAGCCATTAAAAAAATCTTGAACCGCAATAGCACTTAGACCTATATAGGGCTTCACAGTGCTTTACAGCCCTCTCTAAGTGGTTTACAGAGTCAATATATTTGCCCCCAACAGTCTGGGTCCTCATTTTACCCACCTTGGAAGGATGGAAGGATGAGTCAACCTTCAGCCGGTCAAGATCAAACTCCTAGCAATGGGCAGAGTCAGCCTGCAGTGCTGCATTCTAAACACTGCGCCACCACGGCTCTTCCTCTAAAACCGTCAAGAATTAAACCAGCAATCCATCAAAACCGATTGTAAAAATTACAGCAATATAATAATTATTATAAGTTACCATTTATATACAGTAGTAAATACGTAATGCGATGAAACCTTGATAACAATATAAGATCATAATAATAACAATATTAGGGTCCCAAACAAGGGGCCACGATGGCTCAGTGGTTAAAAATGCTGACGAGACTGAGGGCCACACAATGGCCCTGTTCCTGTTACTTACCCCAGCTCCTGCAAACCTAGCAGTTTGAAAGCATGCAAATGTGAGTAGATAAATAGGTACCACTTTGGTGGGAAAGTAATAGCATTCCATACACCTTTGGCATGTAGTCATGCTGGCCACATGACCACGGCAAATGTTTTCGGACAATGCTGGCTGCCTTGGCTAAGAAATGGGGATGATCACCACTCCTTAGAATTGGACACAAGGTTACCTTTAAGCGTTATTCAAAAAGGAAAGGAAAGGCAACATATCAGTTTGAATGACAATCTAAATCTAGAAGTGTCTGTTATTCATACGGAACCAAATTCAGTTCTCCTTAGTCCATAACTGGATGGGCTGAGAAGGCAGGCATTTTAAAAACCAGGGTCCAAAGCCATTCAGATGACCAGATGTCCCAGCTACCCAGTGCCCAGTATGTTTTCAGAACCTGGTACTGTATGTTTGCATTTAGGTGTTCTGCCCGTTTGGGTCATGCCTTTTTTCCCACCCATTTTGTGAACGTGACCACCACAAGCTTTCGACATTCCAAATGTACCTTAAAAAAGATTGCCAGGTTCCGATTCGGACAACATAATGATAGAGGAGTCTACAGTCCATTTTAGTGTAGAACCATCTGCCAGTTTGATTTTAAAAAAAATGAAAAGCCTATACGATTTTAAAATTCTTGAGGATCTCAATCAAGAATTGATAGGGCTGATCTGGGGATGAATAATTGATTGGTTGGTTGGTGTTTTGAATGCTGCCTTTGCTCCAAGAGGCACTCAAGGTGACTAAAGCAGTTATAAATAGAAATGTAGAACCAACTACAATCTGAAGAAAAGATGAAAAGAACAGTCAAAGCCAAAGTGCAGGCATCTAGATCAAGCACAGATTAAATGAAGAGAGAATCCAAAGGTAAATAAGAAAACCAATGAAATGTAAACATGAGTTCAAATGATAGGCGTTCAATTCTTAGATAATTGTCTTGTGTTTCCACATTAGCTTGTGATATGGAAATGAGTTTGGTTCATGTTAATATGCTCATCTAAGCATGTCACCCCAACCCAACCTGTCCCGTCCCCTTCCCAGCTCTTCCCAGAGCCTTGGTGGAGCAGTGGGCTAATGCCTCCTTAAGTAACACCAGCTGCCTGCAATTAGTGCAGGTTCGAGTCCCACCAGGCTCAAGGTTGACTCAGCCTTCCATCCTTCCGAGGTAGGTAAAATGAGGACCCAGATTGTTGGGGGCAATAAGCTGACTTTGTAATAATGCCGCTTGGGGGGGGCGAAAGCCCTAATAAGCAGGCATATACATAGAATGAAGGCTATTGATAAGCACATTGATTTGTGCTTAGATTGTAAGCCGCCCTGAGTCTTCGGAGAAGGGCGGGATATAAATGGGATTAAAAAAACAACAACAGAGAAGGTGGAGAAGAACCTTGTATTTGGTTGGTAGTCTCCGTTTCAATGAGGAGGAAGATTGAATGTTGAGGACGTTCCCATCCCAAGGTCTAGACTGTTGATCAGGAGACCCTCAGAATCAGATCATGGTTTTTCTGCTTTATGATCTTACAGTCAAAGTATAGTCCCAAAGAGTTTTGACCCAGGGTCTTCAAAGTTGGCAACTTTAAGACTTGTGGGCTGGCTGAGGAATTCTGGGAGTTGAAGTCCACAAGTCTTAAAGTTGCCAAGTTTGAAAACCCCTGGTCTTGATCATCAGTTGGTCCAACATGCTGAACGTATGCAAAAACCTTTTTGTCAAACTGGAATGATTAGCGATGGAAGAAGAATGATTAGGTTGTGAGTGGGTGTTTCTTACCTAACAGTTCTGAGCAACTATTATTAGGACAAATGAGCATAAAGGGGGAAAATAAAATTTCTTTCCACAAAATTTCTTTCACACTGAGAAACCCAAACAACCAAGAATTCTTCAGCCAACCAGAAATCTTTATGAGATCAGGAATGGTGACAGCTAATTGAAGGGACCGGCTAACTGAAGGAATCCAGCTCTGGAAAGAAAACTTTCTGATGAATGCTCAAGTGCCATGGTTATTGGTAGAAAATCTTGGGAGCATTGTCATAGATCAAATGTGACATGTCATTACAGATTACTCTTGTATCTTCAGTGAATTCTATTTTACAGGATCTCCAGTGATTTATAGTAACTCATTTTTATTTCCGTCTGGTTTACAAATTTACCCATACACAAAGACAAACACAGCTTTCAGTTTGGGAATTTAACACTGCCATAAAAGAGCTTGGACAACTCACTGGTCTTATTTGGACCAGCAAACAAGCCAGATGGTTGATTTTTTCTCTTGTTCTTGAGAATATTACGCGAAGCCATTTCTCTGACATAACAGCTACATCAATTCTTACACAAAACCAGTTCTGTAGCAACCTTAGCACATTTTTATCTTTGAAAACAGTACAGAGGGAGGGAAAAAAGTCCTTCGCTCTCATCAATATCATGTCTGATGCTCTAACATCTGCTTTATTTGCGCCTCTTTCCGGAATGTAATTTGTTACTTAGGACAAAAACCCCCCTAAGAGCTTCTCTATCTTTACTTCTGACAATCAAATTGCAATATATGAGGTGATCGCTCTTGAGTTAAAGACCCCTGAAATCCTTCAGGCACCCAATTTCTGGGTAATAAGAATTTACTGTACGCGGGTATAGACCACGGATTCCCTTCATGAATGAATTCCGAGAAGACCTACAGGTGTCCTTCCACAGGACTTAACTCTCGTTTCTTCCCATCAAGCTCCACGAATGCATTAATCAGATTGTCAGGATTAACCATATTTTTTTTTAATCTGGTGAACGTGTGTTCCTGGGCGATGGGCCAGAAGCACTGCTTAACCTCACGGTGACGCCATAGTCTTGAAAAGTCTCAGAGCCCCCCCCCCTCCCGATTCTGAATCTCAGAAGCTAATCAGAGTCTTTTTTAGAACAAGGGTCATTCGTGGCATTGGAGGGACACATTGGGGGAGGAGGTACATGACCAGAAGTAGGCCAGAAAGAAAAAGTGAGTATGAACATGGATTTCATTCAGATTCATTCATTATTAAATTGATGGTTAGGATTTCATAGGATCGGTCCTGTCTCCTAATGGTTTTCCTTTACTAGTGTGTCAGCCTTCCATCCTTCCGAGGTAGGTAAAATGAGGACCCAGATTGTTGGGGGCAATTAAGCTGACTTTGTAATAATGCCGCTTGGGGGTGTGTGTGAAAGCCCTAATAAGCAGGCATATACATAGAATGAAGGCTACTGCTAAGCTTGTAAGCCGCCCTGAGTCTTCGGAGAAGGGCGGGATATAAATGGAATTAAAATAAATAAAATTAAAATAAATAAAATATAGTTAAGCATTGTAGCAAGGTTTGGAAAGGTTAGGGGATGCTGGAGGTTTTTTTTTTAGAAATAGTAGCGTGCCTTCAAGATGGTTGATTAAAATGTGGCAGGACCTACCACCCCTGGTCATTTTAACAGAAATAATTGAGACTATGCTATTGGGGCTGGGGTGTCGTCTGAACCAGAGCTTGGACTATCCATAGCTATCAAGTATAACATGGTGAAATATCATTGGGACAAATCTAATATATTACTCTTATGTGCACTTTCGGCAGTTAATTTATCTTTGTTTAGCCGAGTTGTGAAAATTCATATTCTTAGCTGTGGGTAGTGAACCCAGCATAAAGTACACATCTGTGTCTAATAAAATGTGGATGCCCTTTATTGATAACCAAATAAAGAGTAGGATCCAGCCTTAGTTAGGCTTATTCATTGAAACTGATGTGATTTATTAGCAATGATTTGAATTAAATCCCAGTGATTGCAATACATGTAGTAGCTTGGAGCCAATCATATATAAATGAAAAATAATTAAAGGCGCACATATATACTAGAGGCATTTTTCTCCCCTTTTATAGTTCACTCTTGTTCTTGGTTTCTTATAATAAATTCCTTCAGCCTGAGAAGAAAAGTCTTTTTATAAATGAGCAGACCAATCTTGTGAATGTGTTTTTTGAATACCAGAAAGCAAACAAAACCCTATCACAAACCACAAAATATGTAGCAGAATACAGAAAAATAAACCCACTCTATACCAAAGAAGAACCTTGAAATCCTCTTATAGTTCAATAGTGAAAGAATTTCCAAATTATTCTTGAGGATCACTCAAGATTTCCACACACGTCTTGTCTGTCTATCCATGATTTGCCTCTGGAAAAACTCCCTATGTAGCTATTGAGAGGAAGTCTGAATTTTTCTACCTCCAATACATCCTTCCCTTCCTTCCCTTCCTCTTCCCAGTATTTAAAGCCATACATCAAAATTACAGAGTTTTCTCTAAACTTCCTTGACCAGAGGCCTCTGCATATGGGGAGAAACAGGCTTCGTCTCAATCCTGCCAAGACTGAGTGGCTGTGCATATCGGCATCTTGGGTTAACCAGACCATTCCACCTTTAACAATGGGGGGGGTGAGGTGTTACCCTCCATTGATAGGGCTCGCAACTTGGGCGTCCTCCTTGACTCCCGGCTCAATTTTGAAGACCATATAGAGCAGACATGTCAAACACAAGGCCCGGAGGCCAGATCCGGCCCGCGAAGTGGTTTCATGCGGCCCGCAAAGCCATCCTGGAAACAGTGAGGGAACGGCCCCCACTGCCTTGACCCTGGCCCAGAGACTCTCCTTCTGCCAGAGACCCCCAGATCTGTGCCACTTATGGCCAGGCCCCCATAGGCACCCTTGATGCGAACGATGTAGAGCTGGCCATGCCCACCCAGTAAGCCATACGCACTCTAGCCATGCCCACCCACTAGGCCACACCCACCCAGGCCATACCCACCCGGCCCCCTGATGCTGATGCGGCCCTCAATGAAATTGAGTTTGACACCCCTGATATAGAGCCTTGGTGGAGCAGTGGGCTAATACCTCCTTAAGTAACACCAGCTGCCTGCAATTAGTGCAGGTTCGAGTCCCACCAGGCTCAAGGTTGACTCAGCCTTCCATCCTTCCGAGGTAGGTAAAATGAGGACCCAGATTGTTGGGGGCAATTAAGCTGACTTTGTAATAATGCCGCTTGGGGTGTGTGTGAAAGCCCTAATAAGCAGGCATATACATAGAATGAAGGCTACTGCTAAGCTTGTAAGCCGCCCTGAGTCTTCGGAGAAGGGCGGGATATAAATGGAATTTAAAAAAAAATATCTCTGAATAGACTACATCCCTGGCTAAGCATGGGTTTTCCAGGTGTGTTGGACTTCCTAAGAGCCATCATAAATGAACTTCAAGATACCTGGAGAGGGTCATCTTGCATCTTCCTATTAGAAAGGGAAAATAAGAATGTCCATGCAATTGGACTAAGACAGGTATACTCACAAGGGCAGCTATTTCCCATGGCCTAATGTTTTCACTACATCTCAGTGAAAAGGTTTCCAAGCAGATCAGACATATTCTTTTCAGTGGACGTGGCAGCTGGGTCACCAGACCATAGCTTTCCTTTTAGGTGTCTAAAAATAAGAACAAACATCAAGGAACATGTATTACAATGCCTGAATGTCAGGACCACACATTAAGTTGTAGCACAGAAGACTTGTTCAACCCTATACACAAGAATCTTGTTAGCTAAAGTTCAGTACTAAATTGGCACCAGATAAGGGTCAACGAAATTCAACAGGAGTCAGACTTAGACCATTTGTGGGGACATAATGACTCTCAGCTGATGGCATGTTTAACTCCACCCCCCAGATCTGCCTGCTCTTCTTCTACATCAAGATCCCCTCCTCTGCCATGACCTATCCCAACCTTCAGAAAAGTTTTTGATTAATATCTCTCTGAATGTAGAGGTTTTCTTACGGCAAAAGATTTGGCTCTCTTCTAAGGAGAACTAAATCGGACCAACCCCAGTAAGAAAATTGTTCCAAATCCTGAATCATGTTACTTGCATTACAGCTTTGCTCAGTCTGTATTATTTCCTTGAATGGGGCAATTAAATCTGGATTCATGATTCTAAATAATCTCGCTTTTAGCTATTTTGACCCAGAGAGTAACTCTTTGCGTATCTACATTACAATGGGAAAAAAGTTTTTATTCTTTTTAGAACTTTGCAAAACTATTAAAAACACATTTCACCAAACTAAACAATCATCGGATGTCATCACTTGCTTTCTATAGAGCATGCTTTTGTTCAAGATTTGAAATCTGAGCCTTCCAGCCAAGCTGATTCATGCTGCATTTTATGTAATTTAGCCTGAGTAATACAATACTAATCTACAGATAAATGTATTGCTCAGAATTTAAATGGAATGAGTAATTACTTATCCTACGAACCACATATTTTATTGCACAATGCTAAGTTTCCTGGGAGGTTCTGGAGTTCCATAGCATTATTAAGAAAATAAGCAGCACAATGCTATGCAACCTAGGAAAATTCCCTCGTTGGCTGGCTAAGAATTTATAATTCAGTGTGCGAAAGTAGCAATGATTTGGTTGCAAACAAAGACAAATATACATATCAATAGGATAATGTTGCAGGATCCAATCTGGGTTGGTCACCGGGACAGGAATTTAGTCTTCCAAGCTTTTGGACTTGGGCTGTAGCCCATCTTTAGGGAATTTCTCTCTGTGCTTTGGGCTATTCTATGTATATGTCGCCTGTTGTATGTGGCTTTTTAGATGTTGATTGGGGTGTTGATGTCTGGCTATTAAGTTGTTGGTTGTTGTTTCCTTGTGCTTCCTTGTACACAAGGAAACAACAACCAACCACTTAATTGTACATAAGGAAACAGCAACCAACTACTTAATTGCCAGCCATCAATACCCCATTCAACTTCTGAAAAGCTACATACAACAAACATTCAGTTCTGTTTTTGTATTGAATTTAATGGATAATTTGTTCGCATTTTTACTTGATGTGTTGTCCACCATTGACACTTTATGATAAGGAGTTAGGTAGACATACAAGATAGGACTCAGAAACCGTTTAACCTAGCACTATATAATGATGATTACACCATAACCATGATAGCTCTGAAAAGATCAAAAGGGGAAGGGAAGGGAAGTCCAGTTTCCCTTTACAAAACAATTGAATAAATGCTTGATTTCAAATTCCTTAACACAGAAATCTATTTCTGTCCTCTCTTACTTTGAGGAATCTCATGGATAACTGTTAGTCTTAGTAGTGTTAGATTATTATTTGGATGGAAGCATCATTTAGAGAAACTTTTAAACCCTCCTCAAATTATTCCCATTTCTCTGTTGTTTTATCTCCATCAGTCAGCATCTGAATAGACAATTTGCAGAGCTTCAACCGTTGTGACCTGGCTGATTTTCACAATGGTATCTAACTTGCGTAGAAGAATCTTGACTTAGCTAATGGGCGCAGCACAATAGATGACCACAAACTCTTCTCTGTTGCCTTAGAATCCAAACACAAGACAAAATTATGGCAAGGCAAATTTTGGCTGAATATTAGGGAACACTTCTAGGGAGGTGTGATAGCTCCTGCTATCAATCTACGTACGTTCAAGGAAAGACTGAAAGCCATCTTTAGGGATGCATTTATTTGGATTCCTGAACTACAGCCTTTTCCAGTACCATGGTTAGGTTTGCATAATGCAGCAAACCTTGATTTATTGGCAGAACTACAGCAGTCTGGGCTCTCAGCATGCAAATGCCAGACCAAACAGACCACAGGAGACCTTAGCAAAATAGATGAACCATCTCCTTTCATTCCATGAACTCAGTCATGGACAAACTTTTAAGAGTGCTGCAGAACTTCCTCCTAACTTCAGACCCTTTGCTCATGTAATGGAAAACCAGTAGTTTTGTTCCCTTTCTGGAGTTTGGATTAGCATATGCATCCCTCCCTGGCATGTCAAGGATAACTACCCTCAGATCTGATGAGGTTCGAACTTCATAGAGACTTTGCCACTGATTTAAATAAGTTCCGGATCAAATCTGGAAAGAATGAGTTAATTCATCACAGCTGGGCTTTGGCCTCTGCATATCCCAGTATGTCAGGGATACTCCTTGTACTAAGATTGTGCAGCTGGGGCCCTTTCCTCCCCAGACTGAGGCTGCCCTTTCTCTGCCAGTCACTGGGTGTGATCTATACATCCCTGTTACACTCGGCCCTTTATGCAACAGCTCTGTTTATCAATTTACAGAGTTTCCATCACCAACTCATGTTCCGTGGCCCCGTGGCTGAAATACTGTCACCGAGCAAACCAAAGGATTTCTGCTTTTTGCAAAACACAATCAGGCATAGACTAGAAACTTTATTGATTTGGTTGTTTGATGATATCAGAAATATAAAACTGATACAGACAGTCACAAAGAAAACAATAGGACATGTTCGTAGTAAGTCGTCACCTCTACAGTTAACCTATAATTAGGCATGGTGTTTCTAAGGGTCTGAAATATATTTCTGGTAGTGCTGATTTAGCACATAGAATAACAGAGTTGGAAGGGACCTTGGAGGTCTTCTAGTCCAACCCCCTGCTCAAGCAGGAGACCCTATACCATTCCAGACAAGTGGCTGTCCAGTCTCTTTTTGAAAGCCTCCAGTGATGGAGCACCCACAGCTTTTGAAGGCAAGTCATTCCATTGATTGATCGCTCTCACCGTTAGGAAGTTTCTCCTTAGTTCTAGATTGCTTCTCTCCTTGGTTAGTTTCCATCCATTGTTTCTTACCTTGCCTTTAATTTAATACTTGAAGCAAGCTTTTAGCATTAAATTCCATGAAATATCCATTGCCCCCTCCCCAAAAAGTTCAGGCTATGAACCAGTAGGGTGCAGGATGCTTTGCATATGGAAGACGCTGAGTTCAAGGAGGAAATGAGAAAGACTTATGTCTGAAAGTTAGAGAGAGATAGATCTGGCCAGGGATAAGACAGCACCGAATGTTGCTATGCTTACAAAAACCCATCACTTCTTTCCAACGTCCTCATTATTTTTTTAAAGTTGCGAAGCTGCCAGGTTTTCTCTCTGTATGTGTTTATGTGTACACGTGTGTGTGTGTGTGTGTGTGTGTGTGTGCGTGTTCAAAATGCTTCCAGCTGCCAAACCTTCATTTGGAAAAACGTCTCTCTTCTTCTCCAGCCTTTCTCCCCATTTTTTGATTTGCAGAAAGTGCAAGTAATCGGCCTGTCACCACCGAGACGCAGCAATAGGTTTCTGCCAACACCTCTGCCATTTGTGTCAACGCTTTGGTTAGCTGACTTCAAGTATACGCTGGAAATTCTTTGCAATTCTTTTTCTTGTTTTGAGATGGGGTGGCATCTTTTTTTATTATTATTGCATCAAAATGCCACAACCAAAAGCAGACATCGGTGTAATGGGATCTAAACATCAACAGCATTTCCACAACATCAACAGAAATCTCTCTTCAGTTAAATCTATTGTCCTTGTTGTAACTCCCACATACGCTCTTCAAGTAGCTATACAAAACAGTACAGTTTCTTAAGCATCAAAATCTTTACAGGCTTCACTCTTGCTTTCTTCAGTGCAAGAGCCTTGGTGGAGCAGTGGGCTAATGCCTCCTTAAGTAACACCAGCTGCCTGCAATTAGTGCAGGTTCGAGTCCCACCAGGCTCAAGGTTGACTCAGCCTTCCATCCTTCCGAGGTAGGTAAAATGAGGACCCAGATTGTTGGGGGCAATTAAGCTGACTTTGTAATAATGCCTCTTGGGGTGTGTGTGTGAAAGCCCTAATAAGCAGGCATATACATAGAATGAAGGCTATTGCTAAGCACATTGGTTTGTGCTTAAATTGTAAGCCTCCCTGAGTCTTCGGAGAAGGGCGGGATATAAATGGGATTAAAATAAATTTTTAAAAAAGTGGGAGGTAGATATGCAATCTCCAGTTCCCCCAGTCCCCAAGCCTTCTCAAAGGAAGGAAAAGCTAAAAAGAACTAGATTGTAGCTTAAATAATTGCCTCCTTCCGGGAGTACAATTCTGCTAAACGTCTACGGAGATTCTCAGTCATGCAGGTCATAGTTAGCTCAACAGGTGTTTTTTTTTTCAAAAGGCAACTGGACATTGCTTCTTCTTGAGGGAAACGAAGACATTTCACTTCTCATCCAAGAAGCTTCATCAGTTCTGGCTGGATGGTGGTGGGGAGGGGGGGGTGAGGAAATGGAAGGATTTATATTCCTTTGGTTTCAGGAATGTCTGAAATTCTTTGGAATATAAATCCTTCCATTTCCCTCCCTCCCCCCCATCATTTAGTCAGAACTGATGAAGTGAACCGTCTTCCTCAAGGAAAAAAAACAAAGTCCTGATGCCTTTTGAAAAAAAAGCACCTTTCAGACAATCAACATTGTCCAACATGAAGCAATCTTATAGCAGCGGGAAAAACCATCATGGTGAGCTACTAAAGAAGTCACAGAAATGTGTAACCACAGAGTAAAATGTCCGCCAGCTGGAACGAGCATCAAATCAAACTGTTTGCGGAGGGAAAATATCCTATAGATAGTATATGCCTTTTCCTCCTATAAGCATCATTTCAGATGGAGCAGAAAGTCAAAAGTTGTCACATTAGAGTTAGCGGAGTGTTTGCATGAGATTCCGGCTATCAATATTCATGCTCCTGGGCCTTGTTTTTAAGGGAAGTGTGAGCCTCGTAGCTAGTGAATTACATGGGGGTTTTTTTGTGTGAATGCAGGGCTTAGGAAGACAAATGGCTACTTTCATTGCGAGCCTTTGCCCATAAGATAGCGATGGATAGGCCCCATGTTTGCATTCTCTAAGGGGACAGAGATTAGGAGAGATGAGCAGGAAACCTGGATCAAATCCCTGGTGACAGATTGGAGATTGGTCTTATTGCATCCAAAGGGGGTTTAAGAGAAGCTAAATAGGATAATGGCTGTGAGGTTAATTTGTGAAGGGAGGAGCAGGAAGAGTAGAGATTCATTCACAATTAATTGAGAATATTCATTCCCAAGGAGGAGAAGGATTTGAGTTAATGGGTCATGCCATTAAAGAGGAGGAGGAGGAGGAGGAGGAGGAGGAGGAGGAGGAGGAACTGTAAGGTTATATGCAACATGCAGTAGGAAAACATCAGAGGGAAACAAAGGTCTGGATGAAAGCATGCATCTTGCACAATTAGCAACATTAAAATATTGAAGCAGCCTGATAATTCTATAATCAGGAAGCCCAACCAAGATGTTCCTTCTTCCTTCTTTCCTTCCTAAAAAAAAATAGAATAATTAAAAGCAATAAACAGGCCAAAAAGAGGTGCATGGGGAATAAGTATAAGAGTAACTTTTATTAGTTACCTTGTGAATGAGCAGGCTGTTGCTTTGATATAATTCTGGCTTGGCATCTTCTGCCTGTCTGCAAAGGAAAACAACTAAGCAAACCTGGATAGCTCCAGCCATAGTTTGTTCAGTTTTATGTGCAACCTGATTACTCAGCCTTGCTCTTGGCTAATAGTGTGTCCTTGGATTAGGATTTGTTAGGAGGGAAACAAGCCAGAGTTCCCAGTCTTTACATAAAACTAAATAAACCATGGACAGAGCTGTCCAGGTTTGTTTAACCACTCCTCTTTATTTAGCCATTGGGAACAACCAAGCAGCTCATCACTATAAACCAGAATTTAACATGCCATCTGACTAAGGCAGTAAGATAAAACTGTTCTTAGGCAGTTTTTTGCTTGCAGCCAGACAGGGAGCTTTAAATCATCACCACAAATCCTATATTTTTTTTCTTATTATTTTTCCTGCTACTTATCTACAAGCTACAGATAATTTTGATTGGATCTGGTGCTTCTGATTAATGGATTCTTCCCAAGGATCGAGGATAGTTACAGACATTATTGTAATGTGTAATGTGCTCTTGCAAGTAATTCAAATTGACTTGAGATCTCATTGTCTCCAAGAGCTTTTCCAGATCTTTTGATCTGGGATTATTGTAGCTGTTATGTACAGTAAGTACATAAGTTATGTAAAGTAAGTTACATACAGTATTGTAGCTCACTTACCTAGAGCAGTAAGACTACTTCCTTCTTTTCAATAACTATTACATCAGACATGCTGTGAACGATATCTTAAAGTCCCATAAGATCTTAACCCATTGATTATTGTTGTTATGGCTGAACACAAGTCAGCCAGATGTTTAGACTGTGTTTGGCATTTTTCTCCACCAATTGAGTCCTAGGATAGGATAGACAGGGACCTGGGATAGACTGATGTTGTTTTTTGATGGTGTCAAAAAGTAATATTGGAAAACGTAAGCTTTTCCAAGTAAAGCTGCCTTTTGCAATTGACTGGTGGCAATTTTGTCAATGGTGGTGGTGTTCAACTGGTGCTTTAGACGTTTTGGGCGCATGATTATTTCACCAAATGCCCTTCAGAAATAAACCTCATCATGTTCCTGCAGTCTAAGCCGGATAATTTTTTAATCCTGATTTTTTTTTAAATTTTAAGTCCTTGCTTCTTTTTGGAAAAAAAGTAAAAAGAAATCTAGAGACATCATTAGGATCAGAGGGGGGGGGGAAGACGGATAGCATGGGAACTTTTGCAGAAAAAAAATTATGGCTTGTCAGTAGTTAACAACACATAATTCACTATAATAAAGAGAGAGAGATACCAGAAACAGTACACCATTAAACTGTTCTTGGAATTAGCTTTTAGCCTTGATGGCAGTGTGACTATTCCTGAAGCCCATCTGCTGGGTAACTAGATGGTTAGTTGACCATCAGGAGAACAGATGCTAGATTAATGGAGCTAGGGGTCTAATCCAGTAAGCAAAGCTTATGTTGTTCTGTTCTAAGTAAAAGAGAAGATGGGTTTTCTCTAATTAATCTGTGATGACAAAGCTCCCTTTTCTCTAGAACATGTTTTAGTTTTTCAGGTTTTTTTCTTCTTGTTTATTTTTCCATTCTCGCTCCTTGGCTGCCTTCATATGCAGGATCCTTCCATCTTTTCAGACTTGGGAGGCTCTGAGGAAGTCAAAAAACTTCAATGAACATGATTGAGAATTACCAATCTATGGTAAACTAATATTATAAGATAAGGATTGATATTTACCAGTGACTTCACTTATGGATTGCAAATTAGTCTCTAAATACCCGTTTGAATGCTAATTTTTAGCCCTAATTATAGGCAGCCTTAATAATTACACCCTATTTCATTGTTATAATTATCCCCAGTTCACGGCAAGACTCTTCCTATGCATTTTGTAAGTGTGATTCCAAAGCCGTTAGCATGATAAACAAGTATTAAAGCTACATGGTAATTAGTTGCATACTGATTTACATTTGAATTGTGTACACTTGGGGAGAAAATAGCATGAAAAGATTTCAGGAGCCCTCAGAGCCCCAAGAGAAGCTTCCGGAACAGAGAAGAGAGTTGTTGCGTTGACGGTGGAAAAACCAGAAATGCAGCAGGTTGTTTTGCTAAAATGGCACAAACACCTCCTGGTTAAAATTTGTGATCTGGTAAGATTTGGTACAGGGACGCGGTGGCTCAGTGGGTTAGGACGCTGAGCTTGTGGATCAGAAGGTTGGCAGTTTGGCGGGTCGAATCCCGAGTGCCGCGTAGCAGAGTGAGCGCCTGTTACTCGTCCCAGCTTCTGCCAACCTAGCAGTTTGAAAGCACGTAAAAAAATGCGAGTAGAAAAATAGGGACCACTACGGTGGGAAGGTAACAGCGTTCCGTGCGCCTTTGGCGTCTAGTCATGCCGGCCACATGACCACGGAGACATCCTCGGACAAGCGCTGGCTCTTCGGCTTTGAAACGGAGATGAGCACCGGCCCCTAGAGTTGGAAACGACTAGCACGCATGTGCGGGGGAACCTTTACCTTTACCTTTAAGATTTGGTAGAATCATGTCCTCATGGGAAAGTGGGGCAAGTGATCAGTGCTTGCAGTTCGTTAATTGTAGATTTCAGACTACTATTTTTCATTCCCACCCATTTGGAAGCTAACGTCTAGTACCTTATTTATTTTAGTAGTAGCAAGCTATGTTCTCATTGGAACCTTTTCTCATTTTCTTAAGTAGGGCTCTGGACCTCTGCCTCCACGTTGTATCCTAAGTGCAGCACTTAATCTTTTCTCTAAGCCAGCCCCAAACCAGCTATGACTGGGCATTGTTTATGTCCATTAGATAATAGGAATATTTTCCCAGATGATAGAAATGCTTTTCCAGTATTTCCTTTTCCTCCTGAAAAGAGATCAGTGGTATTAAGGCTTCCTTTACATGCTAGGGAACGCTGATGGTCCTTCATTTGCGGGCATCTTTCATTTTATGTCCCCCAAATGGGCAAGGGAAGAAAAATGGAAAAAAAGAAACATGGGAGAAGCTAATATTGCTTTCATATACTGATTAAAACTACTATAGGTAGTCCTCGGCTTAACAACGATTTGTTTAGTGGCCATTTGAACAGCACTGCAAAATGTGATTTATGACTGTTTTTCACCCTTAGGACTGTTGCAGATAGATAGATAGATAGATAGATAGATAGATAGATAGATAGATAGATAGATAGATAGATAGATAGATAGATAGATAGATAAAGAAATTAGATGATAAATTAGAGTAGAAAGAGAGAGAGATGATAGAGAAATTAGATGATAAATTAGAGAGTAGAAAGAGATAATAGAGAAATTAGATGATAAATTAGAGAGAGAGTAGATGATAGATAGATAGATAGATAGATAGATAGATAGATAGATAGATGATAGATAGATAGATAGATGATAGATAGATAGATAGATGAGAAATTAGATGAGAAATTAGAGTAGAAAAAGAAAGAGATGATAGAGAAATTAGATGATAAATTAGAGAGAGAGTAGATAGATAGATAGATAGATAGATAGATAGATAGATAGATAGATAGATAGATAGATAGATAGATAGATAGGTATTAGATGATGGATGGACAGACAGACAGACAAAGTAAGTACTGGCTGCCCAACTTACTATAAGGTAACTCTGGGCAGCTTACAGTTATAAATATATATCTACATTGAAACCTAAATAAATTAAAACCAAAGATTAAAAAATGTAAGGATACGTGGGAAGGGGGGGGGCAGAATGGAGGGATGCTGCAACAGTCAGAAATACATGCCAGTTGCCAAGCATCTGAATTTTGGTCATGTGACCCTGGGGATGCTTCAACGGTCGTAAGTGTGTAAACCAGTCATAAGCCCCTTTTTTCGGTGCCATTGTAATTTCGAATGATTGTAAGTCAAGGACTGCCTGCATATAATTCTGTCCGAGTGTCCCAATAGCATTTTAGTAGATCAAAATGCCACCTGCATAGTACTGAGGGATGTGTTTTGTTTGTTTGTTTGTGTGGATTCCAAAAGCACGGATCAGAATCTTCAGACGCTTCCTGCAATTTGGTTGCTGAAGCTGCGATCCTGCCATCTGTAGTTCTTGCCCTTCCTTTTGTTGCGCTTGCGGTTTTATCCCCTTGCGCCCTTTCTCGGGTTCTTTGATAGCTTTATCTCTTTTATAATGTGTCTTGAATTTATCTGCTGCCAGCCTTGCTGAGCCGTCTAAAAGTATGACACAGAAAGCGTGGCCAATGTAGAACCTATAAATATAACAGAAGTGAGACTTGACTAATGGGAGATGTTATGCCCAACTTTAGAGTACAAGAGAGTTGGGTGGAGACATTTGTGAAAGACTTTCTTGGCTGGATTGTTTTTAAGGATGAAAGTTTTTTTTTTAAATCCCATTTATATCCCGCCCTTCTCCGAAGACTCAGGGCGGCTTACAATCTAAGAAGCACAAATCAATGTGCTTAGCAATAGCCTTCATTCTATGTATATGCCTGCTTATTAGGGCTTTCACCCCCCCACAAGCGGCATTATTACAAAGTCAGCTTAATTGCCCCCAACAATCTGGGTCCTCATTTTACCTACCTCGGAAGGATGGAAGGCTGAGTCAACCTTGAGCCTGGTGGGATGCGAACCTGCACTAATTTCAGGCAGCTGGTGTTACTTATGGAGGCATTAGCGCACTGCTCCACCAAGGCTCCACCAAGTGTCTGCAGACACCTAGCAGAAGAACCTTACAGCATCTTTTTTTTTCATTTATTGCAATGGATTTAACGTGGCGTGGGCTTCTTTGAAAATTCAGTGTCCCCTGCCCTCACCACCACTTGCTTTCTGTGTCAATGTCACACTTTCTCTCCATTGTCCATTTAAACCAGCAGCCCAGGAAACAGCCCCGTGTGGGAAGAGCCCAATAATCAGAAATAATTCTGGCCATTCCATTTTCATTGCTTGGTTTGATTGTTTGGTATGAAATTTATCTAGTTCATCTGATAATATTCAAATATTGGACTGTAGTGTTTTCTGGTGAGACCAGTCTATCAGGGCCACCTGGTCTACCCCAAATATGGGATGGAGCATACTGCTTCCGCTAATACATCTGCCTGACGTGCAAGTGGCCTGGCTTCGAATGTCAGAGGGGCATGGCTAGTTGATGAGAGCTAAGTAGCTCGAAATAGCTATACTAGTCTCCCTTTAATTCTTTGTCAGTAAATTTAAATTTCTTGGACTGTAGCATGCAGTTGTGTCCCCCATTTGGGTGATCCAAAAATCCAGCGTGGCGGGCTGTGTTGTTACAATTGAAGCTCTCCATGTTTTCAAGTATATTATGTATGAAACAATAGGGAGAGATTTGATTGTGCCATTGTGGGGCATTTTTTTAAACCCTACTTTTTTTTCCTGACCATATTTTGTGGACACACCTGTTTCCACCTCTGGGGCCATGTCCACACTGCCACTCTCCCAGACTTCTGCCCTCTTCTTTTTTTTATCTTTTATCATTCTTTCCCCTTTCCCCCCTGGCATTGCCTCTTCTTCCCAAATTGGCATATAGGTTGTCCTTGACTTATGACCACAGTTGAAACTAGGATTTCTGTCACTAAACAAAGCGGTTAGGTGAGGTGCCCCTGATTTTGCAACCTTTCTTGCAACCTTTCTTCTTAAGCCAATCACTTATGAAGGGAACCCCGCAGTCATTACGCAAATCTGGCTTCCCCTCTTGACTTTGCTTGACCGAATTCACCTGGGGGGATTGTAAATGGCGATCCTGGGATGTTGCAGCCATGGCAAATGCTGCAGCCATTGCCAAGTGCCCAAATTTTGTTCACGTGACCATGAAGATGCTGCAGCGGTCATAAGTGTGAGAACTGGTGGTAAGTCCTTGCCATAGTAACTTTGAAGAGTCATGGAATAGAATAGAATAGAATAGAATAGAATAGAATAGAATAGAATAGAATAGAATAGAATAGAATAGAATAGAATAGAATAGAATAGAATAGAATAGAATAGAATAGAATAGAATAGAATAGAATAGATTGTAGAGTAGAATAGAATAGAATAGAATAGAATAGAATAGAATAGAATAGAATAGAATAGAATAGAATAGAATAGAATAGAATAGAATAGAATAGAATAGAATAGAATAGAATAGAATAGAATAGAATAGAACAGAACAGAATAGAATAGAATAGAATAGAATAGAATCATAGGGCTGGAAGGGACCTCAGAGGTCTTCTAGCCCAACCCCCTGCCCAAGGCAGGAGAGAATAGAATAGAATAGAATAGAATAGAATAGAATAGAATAGAATAGAATAGAATAGAATAGAATAGAATAGAATAGAATAGACCTTGGAGGTCTTGTAGTCCAGCCCCCTGCTCAAGTAAGAGAACCTATACCACAGGTCTGCAACCCGCGGCTCCGGAGCGTCTCCTGCGGCTCCCAGTCTTCTGCTACGTGTAGTCCAAAAAAAAAAAGTGGGACTAAAAAAGTTCAACCAATCAATTCAAATATGCAGGGTAGGTGCATATCTCGCCTTGGCTCCACTCTTCAGTCAAACCCTGTTCTGCGCATGCGCACATGTACGCGCATGCGCACACAATTTTGCGGCTCCGTTTTTCCTTTTGTGAGGGAACCGGTTCTGAGTGGCTCTTTCACTGTTTCAGGTTGCTGACCCCTGACCTATACCATTTCAGATAAGTGACTGTCTAGCCTCTTCTTAAAAATCTCCAGTGGTGGAGCACCCACGATTTCTGGTGGCAAGCTGTTCCATTGGTTAATTGTCCTCACTGTTAGGACGTTTCTCCTTAATTCCAGGTTGCTTCTCTCTTTGGTCAGTTTCACACCATTGTTTCTCGTCCTTCCCTCTGGTGCTTTGAAAAATAGGTTGACTCCCTCTTCTTTGTGGCAGCCCCTCAAATATTGGAATCCTGCTATCATGTCACCCCTGTTTCTTCTTTTCTCTAGACTAGCCAAACCCAAGTCCCACAGCTGTTCTTCATATGTTTTAGTCTCCAGGCTTTTGATCATCTTAGTTGCTCTTCTCTGAATTTTTTCCAAAGTCTCAACATCTTTTTTGCAGTGTGGTGACCAAACGAATGGCTGTAAGTCAAGAACTACCAGCATCCTTATCCTTCTCTCCCCTTCCCTTATTTTTCATCTGGTTCTAAATCCAAACTGCATCGTGTGTTTTTTTTCATTTAGAGCACAGTTGCTGTCGTCCTCTCCAGTTAGGGTGGCTGCCTGGAGGAAAAAAAATGAGAATATTCTTGCATGTCTAAAGAGAGCCAATCTTCTAACGTCAGAAAAGAGATCTGCTGAATGTCAGCTACACAGAAGGCTGCAGTGATGAAGCCTTCAGCTTGTCACCACCCAAAAACCTCAGAGTGAAATATCCCAAGGGCTGCTCGCCAAAACTGCCCAATTCCCATGGCTGGGAAACACTCTTGGCAGCTGCTGAAGAAAAAGTCCCATGGGCCAATTTTTTAAGTTCCCCCCCACACACACACCATTCCATAAATGCACCAGCTATTTGCTCTCCAAGCAGCCCCCCCATTGAAAGAAAAGGATAGATAGATAGATAGATAGATAGATAGATAGATAGATAGATAGATAGATGATAGATAGATAGATAGATAGATAGATAGATAGATAGATAGATAATAGATAGATAGATAGATAGATAGATAGATAGATAGATAGATAGATAGATAGATAGATAGATAGCTTTTTTGTCATAGAACGCACCAGAACAGAGTTCTGGCACCTTTTTTTCAATGGATTTTGACAATTTGATGTTTGGTCCACGTGGACCTGAATCGCCCTGTCAAGTGTAGCAGGTTGGCGGCAAAATTATTAAAATGGGCTGCTTGCGTGTTAAGTCCGATACATGCGTACTTTGTCCGCGCTGGTTGTGATGGTGCTGCTCGGCTTGTGGCACTGTTTGGCTTGTGATTGGTTGTGTGGTTGCACGCTAAATGCTTACTGCGGGCGGTGACCATTATGTTTCGTTACACACAACTGATTAACAAGATGTGAGTTCCAGCACCTTTTTTCTTACAAAGAAAGCACTGGATAGATAGATAGATAGATAGATAGATAGATAGATAGATAGATAGATAGATAGATAGATAGATAGATAGATAGATAGATAGACAGACAGACAGACAGACAGACAGACAGACAGACAGACAGACAGACAGACAGACAGACAGACCTTTATTGTCATTTTTTACTGTGAGCACAATGGCACACGTTAAAAATGAAATTTAGTTGCTTGCTCTCAAAATGTATACATACATAATACACATTTAAACATACTATGTACAACATATGTATAGACCTACACCCTTACATATAAGTAACATATAAATATTAATCATTATCCATCTTGAATAGATAATGGAAGGATGAAGCTTTAGTGTTCACAATGTTAATAAAGGAGATTTTTGTGCCGGAGGGATCAGGACTGAGTCTTGGGGAAAGCTCAGCCAAATCACTTAGAAAGGTGGATTGCAAATTTTCATTTACATCATGAAGAAGTAGCATAACAATCTTGGGGAAGGCTAAAAGATCTCCAGTATTTCTGGTGATTCCTCCATAAAGCAGCCTGGCTGCAATATTCAATATTTTGAAATGAAATAAGGGGAGTTTCCTCCCAGCTTATAGTAATATACTTCAGAGAAACGGATTTCCCTTTCTCCATTTTTCCAAGCGGTACTGAGTTTCTTGAACACCATTCTAAGTTTCAACCATGTGTGCTTCTGCAGAAAAAAAATGTGTTTGAATTCATTTTTCCTTTATTTCAATTGTTGCTGATTCGGTCGCACAGTCAGCCAGATGTCCAGACTGGATTTGGCATTTTTGTCTACCTATTGAGTTCTTTCTAAGGAACTGAGATGATTACTCCTCCTCCTCCTCCTCCTCCTCTGTTCCTTTTCTTTCTTTCTTCTTTCTTCCTCCTCCTTCTCTTCTCCTCCTCCTTCCTTCTCCCTTCTCCCTTCTTTTTCATTTCTCCTTTCCTTCTTCCTCCTCTTCTTCTTTTCCTCTTCCTCCCCTCCCCCTCCCCCTCTTCCTCCATTGTTTCATTTCAGGATCCCTGAGTCTATCAGGAAAAGCATTTGGGACGCTCTGCCAAAGGCAAGGCTTTTCTTTTAGAGAAGGAATGAAAACGGTGAGAGAGAGAGAGAGAGAGAGAGAGAGAGAGAGAGAGAGAGAGAGAGAGAGAGAGAGAGAGAGAGAGAGAGAGAGAGAGAGAGAGAGAGAAACAGAATGAAAGAGAGAGAGAGAGAGAGAGAGAGAGAGATATTGAGAGAGAGAGAGAGAGAGAGAGAGAGCGAGAGAGAGAGAGAGAGAGAGAGAGAGAGCAGGCTGGTTGTGTGCCTCTCTCTGCTATCCGATTGAAGTCTTGCTCGACTTATCTGGCTTCTGTTGGCAACTTCAATTGGGGCCGAGGAGGGAGAGAAAGGAGCTGTCCGGGGCCAGAGGCGGACAATGGAAGGACAGGGGAAATAAATGAAAGGGGGAAGGAAGGAAGGAAGGAAGGAAGGAAGGAAGGAAGGAAGGAAGGAAGGAAGGAAGGAAGGAAGGAAGGAAGGAAGGAAGGAAGGAAGGATGGATGGATGGATGGATGGATTGGCCCTCCAACTTGGGGAACTTTCCTGGGCCGTGCGGGGCTCCCGGGCCGTCGCCAGCCATTGTTTCTCCCCGGAAGTCTGCCAAAAGGCTCGGCTAATCCAAGCGAGGGGAGGGAAGCCGGAGCTGTCCTCCGGTGCCGCCCCCCCCCCTTTTCCCAATTCGGTCCACTGTCTTGCCAGGGAACGGAGCGGCTCGGAGCTGGAGCGGGAGTGGGAAAGCGGGAGTGGGAAAGCAGCCCAGAGGCCGCCGAAAGCCGCCTCCAGCGGGGACGAGCAACCCAAACCTCTGGCTTGCTCGTCCGGGGGGGAAAGGAGGCGCCCTGCGGCCCGCAGGAGCCCCCAGAGGGTCGGCAAGAGAAGCGGCCCGGGCTTCTTCGGATGGGCCGCTTTGCCGGGGTCTTGGGTGGGGATTCGGCCTCCTGGGGTGGGGGTGGGGGGATAAAAGCGGAGCTGGGCGCGGAGGGGGGAAGGGCCCAGAGCTCGGCGCCTCTGCCCGGACTCCGCATCGCCTGCCCTGGCTTTGCCTTCCACCCGCCGCCCTCCGTCCCTAAAGTAAGCCGAGGGGCGCGCCAGGCAAGGCAGGAAGCGGGGCGCCGGGCCGCCGGGATCGGGCTAGTTGCTGGCGACGACCCGGCGAGAGGAGGAGGAGGATTGTGGGGTCTTTGGTGCTCTTGAAGCTGGGTGGTTTTCTTGCTGACGTCTCATGACCCAACTAGGTACCATCATCAGTGTTGGAAGGGGGGTAGGGTTTGGAGGAGGAGGAGGAGGAGGAGGAGAGGAGGAGGAGGAGGAGGAGAAGAGGAGGAGGAGGAAGAATAACTGCCTTGGCACTCGGACTGGCAAGCGCCTCTCCTCCTCCCCCCGCGCCCCCCCTCCGCGTTGAAAAGTTGCAAGGGAGGGAGGGAGGCAGGCTCCCGCTCCGCCCCACTTTGCCCCCTTCCCTCCCTCCCTCCCTCCTTCTTCCCTTCGGGCTGGCGAGGGGGGCAGCCCGACTTCTGTTGCCGCGCTTCTGTTTGCCTTGGCAAATGGGAACGGAGGCTGGGTCGGGGCGCTCCGGGCTGCCGGAGCCGGGAAATGAAGAAGCCGAGCGGAGGGAAAGGAGCGGCGGGCAGGAGAGGAGGAAACAACCCGCTTTGGATTCGAAGCCGGTAGGTTTACACGTCAGAAGCGGCGGCGGGGGTGGTGGTGGTGGATAGCAAGAAGATCGTGCCGGGGGGGGGGTGTCAGAGAGACCGGGAAATGGGGGGGTGGGGGGATTTCAAGAGGCCGCAGGAGGAGGAGGAGGAGGAGGAGGAGGAGGAGGAGAGGCCGGGAGGGGGGGGGTCTTGCTGGAGAGCTGTGTTGTGGTCCGGGGACGAGTCGGGGGGCTTTGCGGGAATTGGAGGGGGGAGGTGAAAGTGGGAGCCCGGTGCGGCGCAGAGGAGGAAGAGGAGGAAGCGGGCCAACGGGCCGCGGAGGCGGGGAGCGGAGGAAGAGAAGCCAGGGGAAGGGAGCGGGGCTTCGGAGCTGGTAGCAGCCGCCGCAGAGGGACGGGGTGAGCCGGGCGCTTGACTGGAGATTTGGCCCCTCCGGGGGTCTTCAAGGGACTGGTCGGCCTGGCCGCGCCGTGGGAACGAACCGAGAGGGTGAGCCTCTTCCCCCCCACGAGCCTCGCTCCGGCTCGGGCAGCTTCGCCGCTACAACTTCGGCTCCGGCGCTTTGCTCGAGCGAGCAACCTGCGGGGATGGCGTGAGGGTTGTTGACGTGCAGAATCGGGACTCCGGATAGCAGAGAGCCCGAGTTGGCGGGATTCTCCGCGTGCGATCCCCAGGAAGACCCCCCCGTCCCCTAACTCGGTTCCTCCGGGGTCCTTTCCTTGGGCGGGGGTGGTGTTGTATTAGACCCCTGTCATTTCCTCCTCCTCCTCCTCCCTCCCCCACCCTCCCTTATTCGTTTCTGGAAAATCTGCATGGATTAACCAGCAGGTGTGTTTGATGTCTTTGGGGTCACGTTTCCGACCTATGGGCTAACATTGAATGTTATTGCTTGGCATTTGGGAGGGTAGGGCGGGGTGGGTGGGTGAGGAAACGGGTTAGGATTTAAGTGAGTAGCTCTTTGGTTGGGCTGATGATCTCTGGGTGTCCCTTCCTGCAAACCGACCCATTCATTTACAGAAGACAGCTTCTCTCTCTCTCTCTCTCTCTCTCTCTCTCTCTCTCTCTCTCTCTCTCTCTCTCTCTCTCTCTCTCTCTCTCTCTCTCTCTCTCTCTCTCTCCCCTTCGGGGGTCCCTGGGGTCTCCCCTCCCTCTTGGCAGCTGGAACGTTTCATAGGGCTCAACCAAAACAGAAGTGACATCCTTCCCACCCACTCCCCCCCTCCAAGGAAGAGGGGGAGCCAACCCAGCGGACAGAGCTGTTGCCCATAGGTCACTAGGGAAGGGAGGCCTAATTATCCACAGGTCCCAGAGATGGAGAGAGGCTGGCTCCCTACCTCAA